>NC_056748.1:686599606-686717106 GCF_019279795.1 Protopterus annectens
GGTAGGGAGGGAGCTGAACATATGAGGGAGGAGGTGTCTACATATTTGATAATTGTTGCATGTTTGGTAGCTGTGTAGAGTTTGTTGGTGTAAAGGTTAACCCTCATTCCTGTGAAAGTGAAACAAATAGGCTTATTGACCAGGAGGAGCTGTTGGTTGACATAATCAAGGTGAGACTTGTGTGTTTAGAGAACTAGTTATTTGGATTGCACTGTATAGTTTAATTCTCCATTAAGAGAATTATTTTTGAAGCATTCTTATGAATAGCTTTTGGAAGGAAAAGTGAAAGGGTCAACATCTAATGCTAGAAGTATCAGATAAAAGTTTTATTTTGAGAAAAGCATCTAATGAACTTGGATTCATCAATCTGCCTTAAACAAATAAACAACTAAGTAAATATATCAAATATACATTTCTTCAGTCATATTTACATTGACTACAGTGGAAGTACATTTAAGGCTTTGCATACCTAGTTGTTTGGGTATACTTGCTATAGTAAGAAGGCCAGGGTCATAACCAGATCATGACAATAAAACTGCCCCTCATGTTCCTACAGGTGGAATGTGTCTCCATACAAATGACTGTAATCTTTGTTTATTGTTTACCTCTATCTAAGGGCAAGCCATGAGCAGGAGAATTAATGAAATTGTCCAGGGTACATCTCATCTCTTAGGCTCAACAACCATGGATATCTGTAGTGCTGGTCAGTCTACCTTATGGAGGTGCAAAGTGAAGTATGTATGTTCAGCTGCGGTACACAAGTGTAATTTCAGCTAACTGATCCAGTATAGATCAAACACCATGTGAGCTTATGCTCTTACTTGCTATGGCATCTTAATCTGCATCAGAACTTTAAATGACTGGTAGGCCTGGCAATTGGAGCAGAGGTTAAGGTTTGAATCTGAACATGCCCATCATTTGCTTGCAGAGTTTGAGCATTTTGAATTCTTTTTTTTACAATACAAGCAAATATTAGTTTGAGGAATATCCTTCCATAGTGATACTCCACTTATTCTGATTTAAATCTGTCTACATATGTGTTATCTCCTAGCCATTATGTCTTCATTTAAACTTATTTCTATTTCATTTATATTGAATACCCAAGTCCTATAATCTTCCATTCTTACATTAACATTTTTGTTATTTTTTTCACCCATTTGTGTTAAATAATTCAAAAATGTGAAAAGGAAAATATTAAACCATCTAGATTTGCTTGTGGCAGATATAATTTTCATATGTTTATAAGTTAATATTATACCAGTTCAAACTGGAAATAAATCAGTGTTATTGGAAATTTTAATAAAGCAAGTGTTATTAGTCATGCAATAATCTAGTTTATTTCATTAGAAACAATACTGACAGCTCTTTCACATATATGAATTAGTCTTTATTGTCCTTAAGATAGATAGATAGATAGATAGATAGATAGATAGATAGATAGATAGATAGATAGAAAGATGAATATTCCACTTGAAAATGTTAAATGTCAAATTACTATCTCCTTCAGATTTTCATGATGCAAACTCAAAGCAGTCTAAGAGTCCTGAAAAACCCAAAACATTTAATAAAAGATTCCTTGGAAATTATGATATGAGAATGAATGGATATTAATTGTCATCAAATAATCAAAATAGGATAGCCTATTAGCAATCTTACTTTTCTAGGGGGGATCAGTTGAGTTACTGTTACTTTTAGCATCCATATCTTTGATGTATAAATAATCCTAGTACTTGTTGTGTCTTTCTGCTTTTTCACAGTTAGGGGTTGCCACAGCGTAACTCCGGTCCGCTAATGATTGGCAGTAGATTTTTACGTGCCGAGTTGTCGGCCCTGATGCACAACCTTCAACGAAGGTATGCCCATTCACACGTCTCCACACAGAAGACGCTCTAGCTGAGAATTGAACAGGACAATGTCTTACTGTGAGGCGATAACGCTACTGCAGCACCACCACCGCAGTACTAATGCTGATTAATATAGGACTTTTGTCAATGCATTCAGCAGAAGCAAAACCATACACTCATGGGTGGTAAATATTTTTTAACATTCTGTGCATGCTGTCTATGATGTAATATGCTCTTTAAAGCCAGAATGTAAGCTTATTTTAAAACTCGAGTTAATAAATAATATAGTACCTAAATATTTAAAAGCTATCCACAGAAAACAAGGTCCTGACTTCTGAAGTTATTAGGAAAATACAATTTCCCAAAAGCAAATGGGACAGAGTTAATAATATGACCAAAATGTCACACTATTCAAAGAAATGTGATGTAGAGCATGCCACCAATATGTGTATCTATATATACATATATATATATATATATATATACATATACACACACACACATATATATATATATATATATATATATATATGTATGGGTTTACTTTATAATCCTGAAATATCGAATTTCAAGATCATAAAGCCGAAAAATTACAATACCAAAACCCCAAAAGCGCGAATTTTAAAATTGCGAATCCTACACTAACCATACGCCACGCACATACACATACACACACCTTTCCAGCACACACAAACCTACACTACATACAAGCAGGATGGCAAGCCTCCCTGTGCTCCCCACACACCCCCTACTTTAATATACTAACTCCAAGGTCACACTACACAGACAAGCACATGAAAATGCCACCACACACCTACATTCCCCTCGTGCACACACATCACAGTCACAACACACACTGACACACACTAAAGCCGCTAATCAAAACCCTTACACATATTTACCTAAACTTCCATCTATCCATTCACATACCACAACACCAGAAGCGCTACTTCAACATCTCCGAACTTCGGGATTTTGAAATACGTGCTTCTGGGGTTTCAGAGTTTTGAGCTTTCGGCTTTATAATCTCAGGATACTGAAATTTGATATGTCGGGATTATAAAGTGTATACACACACACACACACACACACACACATACATATGTGTGTGTGTGTGTGTGTGTGTGTGTGTATAAAACTATATAAAGACTGGTTGATATGTTCCTTGGTCAACACATAAAACAGCATCCAAAACACATCAACCACTTATTTCATCACTAATACACCACATTGCCACAGACTACTTTGAAAAAGGAAACAAATTAAATTTTCTGATGCTTTATCTAAAGCCAAACCACATTCAGCTCAAATTTGTCTGAATAGTTGTAGCGTTATGGGAAGGGGGGAGGACACTGAAGAGACTGCTCTCAGCAAGGGAGTCGTTATGCTGAACCTTAAACTGTAACATTGTTGCAAGGTAAAAATAATAATTTGTGGAATTCATGAACCCGATGTGTATGATTTTCTTTGAATAAGCAGTCCTAGAGGATACTAATTTATCTGGGCCCATTTCTAAAGAAGAAATCAATGTGGCAGTTAAACTGCTGTAAGGTGACAAGGCTGTAGAGGTGGATGAGATTTAGTGAGAAATGCTTAAGCCAGCAGATATTGCTGTGGTTTCATTGCTAGCATGCCTTTCTGTTGGTGCTTGAAAGTATGGTCTGTGTCTCTGTACTGATAATTCCACGTGATAATTTCCATTTTGAAATGGGAGAAAGAAAAGTTGTGTAAAATCTTACCATAACCATAGATGTCCCTCTCTCTCATGTTGCAGTATTCTGTACATATGAGCTTTTTCCTCTTGCTACCCAAACAACCGGACAGTATACAAAAGATTTCAGTTACTGTATGGCGCATGGGATGTCTGACAAGGCTAGCAGAGTGTGGGGCATAAAAGTGACATCTGCATGCACCAGACCTCAGTACTGAGTGCCCCAGTCAGAACCAGTCCTTATAAGGGTAATGCCAGTCCTGTGCCATCCAACTTTTATATGTCCTTCTATTCACATGATGCAGTATTCTGTACATATGGGTGGGTGCCAAAGCTCACTGTGTGGAAGTCTGAGATGGTCTAGTAGAGCTTTCCAGGAATCCATGAAGGATAGCCCTGGCAAATCCAACCCTGACCCTAGAAATGTGGTCTAACTTGTAATGTTTGGTGAATGTATGCACAGAAGACCAAGTGGCTGATTCAAGTATAGTGGAATTTTCCAAACCCCGGAAGAAAGCCCCAGGAGAGGCCATTGCCTTGGTGGAGTGTGCTTTGACAGTACCTTGCAGGGATTTCCCATGGTGTTTGTAGCCAAAGGTAATAGCTTTGGAAATTCATGTTGAAATTGTTTGTTTAGATACAGCTTTTTCTAGGGTGGAATAGCCATGAGTGCTTGCAACTCTGACACTCTTCTAGCTGAGGTCAAGGCCACAAGGAGGACAGTCTTCCATGCGCAATGTTTTAGGGAAGCTTTGGCAGCTGGCTTAAATGGGGGTAGTGTGAATTTCTCTAAAACATAGTTCAGGGCCCATGGAGGGGGAGATGGTTTTCTTGGTGGTGGGAGATGAAGTACCCCCTTAAGGAACAGCTGTGCAGGTAGTCAGGAAGCAAAGGGGAGAGCCAAAGGAAGACATGCAGAAATGGTAGACAAATGGGTCTTAATGGATGAGAATGCTAACCCTGTCTGCAATAGTTCACACAGGTAAGACAGTACTAGAGGGTCTCGCTTTGCAACAGGTCCAGCTGCCTTTTGAGACACCATATGGAGAATCTTTTCCATTTTGATAGGTATGATTTCCTAGTATTTGTTTTCCTCGCCTCCTGCAGAATAGTGACCATGTCCTCATTGTAAAGGTGTCTGAAAGAGATCAGAATCCTATCACCCACAGAGTGAGGTCAAGAGATTGCCACTGTGGGTGGATTTCGGTTATCTTATGCTGTGTTAGAAGGTCCATTCTGAGGGTTACCTTGTGGTGATTGCCCCTGGATAGTTGCAAGAGGAGGGGAAACCAATGCTGTCTTGGCCAATAGGGAGTCACCAGCAAGATATCTGGTCTGTCCTGCTGGATCTTCAAAAGGACCTTTTGATCAAGGGGGAAGGGGGGAAATGCATAGAGAAGCATCTCTTTCCAGGAAACTGAAAAGGAATCTGTTGCCATAGCATGTGGCTCTGGTAGTCTAGTGCAGAAGGAGGGGAGTTGCCTGCTGATGGAGGAAGCAAACAGGTCTATATCTGAGGTAGACCCCACCAGTGGACCAGGTCCAGGAAGACATCCCTGTCTAGCACCCATTTGTGTGCCTTCATTTTGGATCTGTTGAGGGAGTCTGCCTGAGAATTCTGTTGGGAGGGTATGTATACCACCTGTAAGGGCACTGCCTGGGAGATGGCCAGTTCCCACACCAGGAGAGCTAGTCTGCAAAGTAGATAAGACTTGGTCCCTCCTTGAATGTTTAGATACCACAGCATTGTGGTATTGTCTGTAAAAAGCGTCAGGGGTCCTGATTGAAGTTTGGTTTGGAAAGCCCACAGGGCCAGTAATATTGCCCTCATTTCTCAGATATTGATGTGCTCTTTTCTATTTGGTACTGGCCACACACCCTGCACTTTCAGGTGCCCCAGAGTTGCATCTAGCATAAGTCTGAGTTATCTGTGACTTAGTCTGCTTTGGTTGAGGTGGTTGGAGGGGGAGATCCATGTTGAGGTTCACCTGATTCAACCACCAATATATCTCCTGCTTGAGGCAGGGCAGGAAAGGTACCCTGTACTCGAGGAGGTGGGAATGCTGCATCCAAACTGACCTGAGATAGCACTGCAGTTTCCTCATGTGCAGTCTTGCTAAAGGTAGCATTGGAACAGAGGATACCATGTAGCCTAGGAATCTGAGGTAGTGCCTTGCGGTCATTTCTTTGGTGTGAAGAACCAAAAGTAAGTAATGTGTCAAGCTTTCCACCTTTGGAGGTGGGAGGTAGGCTTTCATGATGTCTGTTCTGATCCTGCACCCCAGGAAGACTACATGTTGTGTGGGTACCAGTTGAGATTTTGGGTAATTGATCTGAAACCACAGGAACTCTAGGAGTGCAATGGTTTCTTGTATGTGTTGCAGGAGGGACTGTTTGCAGTCTGCCTGAATGAGGTCATCCAAATATGAGAATATTTGGATCCCTTTTGTCCTGCAGAAGGCAGTAACTGGTGCCAGACACTTGTTGAAGACTCTGGGTGCAGGGAAAATCCCAAAGGGCAAGGCAGAGAATTAAAAAAAGTGAGAAGATCCCACAGAATATCTCAGGTATTACCTGAACCTGGGCCTTATAGGGATGTGAAGGGAGGCATCTTTGATGTCCAAAGTGGCTATGAACCTTTGAGGCAGGAGTTGAAAGAGAGTTGGCAAGGTAAGCAACCTAAAGGTTGGTACCTGAAGGAAGAGGTTGAGAAGTGAGAGGTCCAGAACTGGTCTCCAGGGACCAACTTTTCTTGGAACCAGGAAAATCCTGGAGTTGAAGCCTCTTCCCATTGCAGACAGTGGTACTGTTTGAATGGTGCCTTGAGTCATAAGGTTGTCTAGCACTAGTTGTAAGGGGGGGGTCTATATTAGATGATCGAACTTTCAATAGTTTGACTGTCATATGGTTGACACCATATGATCGAACTTTTAAAAGTTTGAACATCTAATAAAAAAAAAACTACACAAATTACCTACCTGAACATTTTAAGCAGGGGGCAAGCACCCCTGCACCTCCATACCCCACTTTCTTTAAATATACCAACTCCGAGATCACACTACAGTGCAGAAAAGGGAAATCTTCCCATTTCGCCCTGTGCGGAGAGCTCCATTAAAACGTTCAAACTTTCAAAAATTCGATCATATGGTGTCAACCATATGATAGTCGAACTTTTGAAAGTTCACTCATCTAATATAAACCCATAAGAGGAGGAGTTCTTCATTTGAGAGCTGTGCAATTCCCTTTCTCTTTGGAGGAATGAGCCAGGTCATGAAGTCCCCATTTTCTATGTTAGAAAGAACCCACTTGTCTGAAGTGATAAGTCTCCATATTTGGAGACAGTGAGAGAGATATAATGAGATAGGGATAGAGGGAGGTGCAGGTAGTCACACACTGTCTGCCCTGTCTTGAAAGGGCACCCTCTGGCTGGTAGATGGGATGGCTCTGGTAGGAGTGGGTGCTTCCTGGAGCTTTTCCTAGGCCTAGTAGAGGTAGCAGGCCATGAGTGTTTTTTGATAAATTGTGTTTTGGATGGAAAATTCCTCTGAAATGTTGGTATAGTGAAAACCAGTAGATGTTTTAAATTTTGCATCTCTTTCCTCTTTTGTTGGAAGGACATGAATAAGTCTGCCACTTTTTTGCCAAACAGGGCTGCATTCTCCAAAGGAGCATCTACCAGCTTAGCTCTAAAATCATCTGGTAGGGGCTGGAGACGTAGCCAGAAATACCTCCTTTAGGCAGATGCTGATGCTGATGACCTGGCTGAGGCCTCAGCAGCATCATAGTTGCACTTGATAGAGTGACTGGTAACTTGAGAAGTCAGGGAAACAAGAGAACACAGTTGAACTTTGGCTGCTGAGTCTGGGGAGTCAGACAATTGTTTGGAAATTTTCTCCAAACGGGATAAGGCATATTTAGCCATGTGTGTCTGATAACTAGTTGCTCTGAAGGCCAGAGTAGCAAAAGTGTATATTTTCTTACTCAAGCGCTCCATGGTTTTGCTGTCCTTGTCAGCAGGGAGCAGGGTAGTAGAAGGAAGTAGTTTTGAAGCCTTGTCAGTAGAAATTGTGCCTGGGTATGAAGCTGGACACTTTATTAGGAATTTTGCAGTCTCAAGAACTTCAAGAAATCTATCAGGTCTGCATGGGGTAGGAGGCTGAGAGTCTAGATTCAAGGATGCTGCTGAGAAGGCATCCAGAAAAGCAGGAAGAATGGAAGGAACAGCAGTAGGTGTTGTGGAATCCATCTGGATGAGGTCATGATACCTTTTTTCACCTCTCTCATTTCTGATGATTCCCACTTGAAATGTTCCTTTATTTTAGCTACAGTTTCCCCAAAGGTTAGATCTTCTGTTGGAGAGTCTGGATCAACAGATTCTTCCTCTGGGGAACCATATCCCAGGGGAGAAGGGAGCTTGGAGGCATGGGATTGGAATTCTTCAGAAGAAGAATCAGAGTATTCTTCATCTTCCATCAGAGAGGGATCTACGGTCTGAGGCCTGGGGCTCAGGATTGGAGGAGGAATTGTGGAAATCCCAGGTGTAGTAGGCAGTAAAGCCATAAAGGTATTAAATAGGCTTTGACTGAAAGTCTGCCAATCTGGAGGACTTTCTGTAACAAGGGACACATGCTTCCTCTCTCTTTCTTTTTGAGCAATGGCCTAGTGGGTGACTGAACACATGAAGGCCTAGTGTCAGATGACTGCAAAGGGATTGGGGGATCTGATGGTCCTACACTAAGCGCATGTTCCCCCTCAGCATTGGAAAAGCCTCCGTGGATGTGCCCTCCACTCAGGATTGTGCAGCTTCTGTAGAGGTGCCAGCTCTATCCATGGCAACGGAGCCTGAGCATTCAACCAATGTCGGTCACAGGCTGAGAGTTGGACGGAAGAGGTGCAATGGTAATAGCAGGCCTGATGGTCTTGGCCTTCTTTTTTGATAGTTTGGTAGGCAAGTCAGCAGAACCCTCCATACCTAATGCTAAATGTTTCAGATGTTGGTTTTCTAAATATAAGTTAAGTGCGTGGAGTTGGCTACAGAGAATTTTGGGAACAAAAGCCTGGCAAATGGGGCAGGCCTTGTAGTCGTGCGACCTACCTAAACAAAACAAGCACTGATATTGGGTGTCCTTGTGAGGTATTTGATGGCTGCACTTACACTTGCCTTTTCTGGATTACATGAAAAAAGCATTAAAAGACAATGACTGAAAAGAAGGTCCGCCGATGGGGCACTTATCTGATTTCTCTAGTATCCAATGGCCAGGAAGGCAGGAACACCTGATGTTCAACATGCGGCTGAGAAGTTCTGAGGTCTGGTACATGCAGATGTCACTTTTATGGCCCATGCTCTGTGAACCACATCAGATGTCCCACAACTCATATGTACAGAATACTGCAACATGTGAATAGAAGAACATCAAGAAGGTGTAATCCAATTCCAGTGGTGACATACATTCTATTTTCTCTGGAAAAGCCTTTGACAAAGAATCGGAAAGGATTCCTTCTCCTGCAGATGATCCTCTGATAAAGAGTGAGAAATGTGGACTCCATGCTATCCATGGAACAAATGATCAAAATGTTATTGTTGTACTGATATTAAAGAAGTTATGAGAGTCTGCTAATATGATCTGCATGTGTTTTGTGATCATGAAAAAGGCCTAATGCCATTTATCATGGAATATTTTGTGGGAGGAATTACAGCTGCCATTCAGTTCCTGTATTTCTAGACTAAGAGTTACTTCCACATTCTTAGTGATATCTTGAGTAGATACATCTTAGACTTAAAACTCCACCAGGAATTCAACTTGATTGCTCTCATGTTTGAGATTTTCAGATATAGGATGCTAAGGTGTAGCTGAGGCCTGCACCTTTGATACATGCAATGATTCTGTTCTCTTGGACTCAAGTGAATGGGATATGTGACATGTATTTGAGTGTTTCATTTCTGAATACATGTATGGATGTGAGAGGTTTAGAAATACCTGTGGCTAGGGACCCTCAAAATGTGGCCGGTCACAACTCAACCAGTCCTTTTTGGTCACATGTGAGAGTCCAAATGGCAGGGCTCATTACCAGTACTGAGAGATTAGATGATCCTACATAAAGTTGTTCCCTGGAAATGTGTCCTATTATGCATTGTTACTATTAAGCAAGAAGACCACAATTTACAGACACAAGATAAACAAAAATATTAAGAGATAAGATAGAGGAAAGAAAAATACTTCCGCAAGGAAAACTGTCAGAAGCTTCAAATAAAAATTTGGGGTCATTAATACAACAGATTTTTGAAAAAACAGTTATAGATCAAGAAACTTTGATCTGTTTGAAAAAAGAAGCATCTGAAGAAGTACAAAAATGTAAACAACAAAACCTAAATATTTTTGAAAAGCATAAAAAAGAAATTTGGACATGGGAAAGAGAGAGACATCTGATATGGTGCAATATTTATGCAAAGGCGAAAGCCAAATTAATCAACATAAAGAAGGCAGCCCGAAAGACATTTGAAGAGAAATACAGGCAAAGGCATCCAGATATGGAAAATTTCACACTAAAAATAATATCAAAACAATGAAATGTGGAAAAGAAGATTAGTAAAGTAAAAGTTAAAAAGATAGAAATGGAAGTTATGGAAGGCTTGGAAAGTGAAGGACTTGTTGCAGAAGGTCTAACACAGGTTACAACACAGCATGATGGAACGAGTCCACAAAGTAAGGAGTAACAGGAGACATCCAAAGAAGAAATATCAACATGGAAAAGAAAGAGAGATTTAATATGGTGTAATATCTATGCAAAGGAGAAACCAAAACTAATCAATACAAAAAGAGCAGCACCAAAGATATTTGAAGGGAAATACAGGTAAAGGAATCCAGACATGGAAAACTTTACAACACAAAAAATAAGAAGACAAAGAGGAAAAGTAGAAAAGGAAATCAGTAGGGTTGCAACTTTTCAAATGCCCAAAGTGGGACAGTTGTGGCACAAACATCAGATTTTACAGGCCAAAACATACCCACAGCCAGCACAAAGGACAGAACTTCACTTTTTTGCCTAAATAAAAGCTTATTCTTGTAGCATTTAAGTTGCATATTCTGTTTCTTATAACATTTAGGTTTTTCCGATACAGAATACCTATTTTATGCAACTATTACATAAAATACAGGAAATAATTTTGCCCTAAAATCTCAGGACATTTTCCATTTTTACAATATTTTTGCAGGACACAACTGCCCAAAGAGGGACTGTGCCTCACAAAGTGGACAGGTGGTAACCCTGGAAATCAGTAATGGAGAAGTTAAAGAAATAGAAACTGAGGTCATGAAGTACTTGCAAAGTGAAGGATTCAGTGTAGAAAATCTAATTCAGAAAGCACCACAACAGGACAGAGCAACAGAACTCCTAATTAAAGGGAAAATTTCCGAATGGGAAGCAATTGGTCAGGTGCCATATCAAGATATTTTAGAGCCTTCCACAGCAAACAAGTATAAACATTCACTTGAAGCTGGACAGCAAGTGAAGGAACAGGAAACTGTGTGAACTCTGATGTAGTCGATGTTGAGGAGTGATAGGCCAGTGAGTTCTCATATGGCAAAGCAGCGGATGGCACAGGATGAAACTGAAGAGAATGTGCCACAGGAAGATGCGATAGAACTTCATATAGAATGCACATAGGAAATGGAAAACAAAAAAATATGCCCTCAGTCTAGAAGAAACAGAGCTAAGAGAAGAGTTGCTTGACTTAATAGAGATAGACATATTAAGATCAATGAAAGAAATAGACTACAGAAGGTCGATAAAACCCAAAAAGTCAGAAGACTGATAAAACTAATGAACCCGGTAAATAGAACTGTGCATAAAGATTCATACAATATAACAGAAGTAAACAGGATATATTACTGTGCAGCTAAATTAATAACTGATACATTTCTACCACAAGAACACAGGGTAGTGAGGGAAAGAAAGGGGAGAAATCAAATACCATCATGGAAGTATCGAACAGAGAAAACTATAAAGCAATTAAGACAAGAAGTGTCACTGTTAGAAGAGTATAGAAGAGGAACAGATCGACAAAAATACTCCAAAAGATAGATGTGATAAAAGCAATGCACAGTATTAGAACAGATCAGAATCTATCCTGCACTATCACAAATAATAAATTAAAAATCTCAGCCAGGCAGAAAAACTCAGAAGATACGTAAACAAATATAAAGGAAAAGTACAAAATAAGCAATGTATTGATGACCCAAAAAAGTTTTATACAGAATTGGGAAGTAAGGTAAAAGGAATTGAAAGACCACCAAAAAAAGAAGAAATAGATACATTTTAGAGAAGTATCTATGAAGATCCTGTGGAACATAAAGATGCTAAATGGATAGAAGTATTAAATGGGATGAAGTAACAACCAGAGAGATTTAAACAAAGTTAAGAAAATCCTCTAATTGGAAAACTCCAGGCCCAGATGCAGTACCTAACTTCTGGTTAAAAGTATTAGCATCTTTGCATGAATATTTAGCCTTAAGTAAGAACTATTTATATGCACAGCCCGAACAGACACCAACCTAACAACAGGAAAAACAATGCTCCTATTTAAGAGTGAACCTGCAAGCTATTCTAAAAACTATAGACCAATAACTTGTCTTCCAAGAATGTATAAACTATACACTGGAATTGATGCTGACAAAGTCTATGGTCACTTAGAAGAAAACTCAATTATGGCAACAAAACAAAAGGGCAATAAAAGAAAGTCATATGTAGCAAAGGATTATTTGTTGTTAAATAAAGTCATAGTGGAGAACTGTAAAAGGAGGATGAATTTAAGTATGTCCTGGATTGACTACAAAAAAAAAAACATTTTATAGTATCCCACATTCATGGATAAAAGAGTGCTTAAAATGTATAAGATACACCTTACACTGATCAATTACATTACAGTGGCAGTGAAACAGTGGCAGACCACTTTGCAATTAAGCCATGATAAAGGACAACTTATTATTCCAGGGATAAAAATCCAAAGGGGGATATTCCAGGGTGACTCTCTGTGACTGCTGTGCTATTCTGCTTTGCCCATAATCCATTAAGCTGTCTACTTAACAGCTTACGTCATGGCTATAATTTGGCTTCTAGAAAGCAACAAAGTGCAAAGGCTTCTCATCTTCGCTTTCTCGATGATCTGAAACTGTATAGTTCATCAGATGAGGAACTGAAAGCACAACTGCAAGTTGTCAAAACTTTTTCAGATGATACAAGAATGCCATTTGGTTTTGATAAATGTGCAAAAGCAACCTTTAAAGCAGGAAAACTGCAGCACCAAGAAAACTTCAGTTTGGGACAAGAATGTAATATAAAAGAACTTGAGCAAGAGGAAGTGTATAAATATTTGGGAATTGATGAAGAATCAAAAATAAAATATGAACAAATGTGAATGAAACTTAGTAAAGAGTACTTCAGAAGACTTAAATTAATCCTGAAAACAGCTTTTACATCTAGGAACAAAATCCAAGTTATAAACCAGTTTACTCTTCCTGTCCTAACTTACAGTTTTGGAGTGACTGACTGGCCCCAAAACATGCTGGATAGATTAGATAGGAAAACAAGGAGGATGCTTCATGCTCACCAAATGATTTATAAAATTCAATGCATACCAAGATTATATATTCCCTCTTCTGAAGGGAGGATGAGCCTCTTTGAAACTGATTACATGTATAGATTGGCAATTGTGGGACTCCATATATGTGCTGACCTCAGAAGACCCAAACGTAGTGAAAGTTTTGAAATATGAAGAGAATAAATCTAAGATGACTTCCCTGCTTAGGCTAGCAGAAGCATATCCGTGTCAAGCAGGAATGGAAATCAAACCACAAGTACATAAAAATCAGCCAGCAAATGAATGTGCCAAAAACAATAGAAAGAACATAAGGTGAAGGACCAAATGAGAAGGCAAGAAATGTGGAAAAAGCTTTACTATAGTTGCAAGTATAGAAAACTTCTATAAGAACATCATGTTGATCAGGAACAAATCCAGGAATGGTTAAGGAGAGGTGAATTTAAACCAAGAGATGAAAGCTTAATATTGGCAGCCCAGGATAGTGGGCTACATACACGTTATTTTACAAAGTCCATTGCATATGTGGGAGAAACAGGCAAATATAGGTTTTGTAAAACAGAATTGAAAACAGTTGCACACTTCGTTGCTGGTTGAGACATACTAATGGCAAAAGGACTGTATACTGAAAGGTATAATAATGTGATGAGAATGTTGCACTGGGGATAATGCAAACATTATGGTATTGAAGTGGCTGAAAAACAATGGAAATATGTGCCACAAAGCATCATAGAAAATGATGAAGTCTACATCATATGGGATCACCCATTATTAACAGTTCAAACGATAGATGCTAGAAAACCAGATATAGTGGTCCAGGAAAAGAAGACAAAAGTAACATTGAAATTGCCACACCCAGTGACTACAGTGTCCTGCATACAGAGAGAGACAAAGTCATAAAATATCAGGATTTGCAAGCAGAAACCAGAGCAATGTGGAAGAAAGTTACCCAGATAGTTACAATAATAGTAGGAGCAATGGGTCTTATAAAAGAAGAGTCTACAATCCTATTTAAATACATTACCAATACATGTAACTCTGTACGAATTGCAGGAGGAGTCACTACTGGGCATACTGTAGGTGCTTCAAAGAACACTTTTGGCCGACATCAAAGAGTGAAACAATACTTATTTCATGAACTTTAATCGTGCTTTGACTTAGGACTGGGATCCATTCCCGTTATGGTATTAGAAAACCTAAAGATTTGGAGAAATTAAAAAACAGGGCTCATTACTAGTACAGAGAGATTATCTTATACTACATAATGCTGTTTCCTTGGAAGTGTGCCCCATTTTTGTTTTCATAACTACTGTTTTTATTTCATTTTTTTGAAGTCTAATCCTTGTCTAGACAAATGCAGGTAACATCTATTGGATAAGGATATATTTTAATCTGCCTGAAGTTACTGATGTGGAAAAGAGGACACTTGTCTTAACTGTATAAAAGGACACCCAAAATTGATACATTTATTTCATTCCATGCACTGTATAGACATTGAAGTTGGCACAAATTAAGTCAGGACTACAGATTTTTTTAATGTATGTATGTATATATTTATACTTTCTTGTGCTTACAGAAGGGCTAATGATTAAGCCCAAATATTTTAGGGGTGATGTGAAAAATGAATTGGATATAAAAGACCAATGCTTGCTGCTAATGCTAACAAAGGTAGACTTAGTTTTGTACAGAGATATTTCACTAAACATCAAAGATAAAAAAAAAAATATTTCACTAAGAATTTTCTTCAGTTCTGCCGAATCGAGGCAGAGTGTTCTATACAAATTGTATGTCCGATACCAAGTTCCTGAAAGGATATGGTTCTCATACTTATCTCCAAAAGCTTTTTGTTCCCATATTTTGAGATTCTTATATGGTTCTTGCAGTGAATATATTTACTTTAACTTAGTGCAGGAATTATATATGCACAAAACAATTTTTCCAGGGTGGCTTCACCCCTCCACTTAATTATGTATACCAACACCACAGTTACACAGCCACCACAAAATGGCGATCAACATTACATTGCACAACCCATTCCAGCAAACAACTTGATCGTTCAGATATATGACATAGTGTACACCTTCACTTTATGGTCAGTTAATTGAATGTTTGACCAAATACACTGCGCCCTTGTAAATGAATAACTAAAAGTGAGAAGCTAAGAATACAACTCTGAACTGGAAACTGGTGATACAATAATAAACACCAGTTGTGCTGAGTATAAAATTTACAGATCTACTATATACAATGGGCCAGGTTAAGAGATGTCAGTGATGTACCAAACGTCAAAAGGTGGCAACATGGGATTGTCTGTGGAATATGATGAGTAAAGTCAGAGACAGATTACAAGCAAATGTAACGACTAACCTACTCACTCCATAATCAGGTGTAGCAGAACACAGTGGATTCTACACATATTAAAACTACTGTAGCATTTCTTGTCAACAAAAGCATTGCAACTGGTGATGTATGTTAAGTCTCAGGATGAACAGCCACAACATAACAAAGCACTACAACTGTGTGGGGTGAGTTACCCTATCCGTTGTCTTCGAATTCAGTGTAAAATCAAATGACATTATAATGACTGAAGAAGTAGATAAAGAGCCTTTTTGGTCCAGACCCATGCTTTAAGTATATGAAACAGTATATGGCTGTGCTGTATGGATAATGGTATCCACAAGCAACACTCTCATGGGATATCTTGTAAAAGCAGGTATTTTTTATTCCTCACTTACTTCATTCTGTTTAAAAAAGCCATTTATAGATCTCTGTTTGGTGGCGGAATCATTCACCCTTTTTATTTACTTACATCTATTACATATCACTTACTTGTCATAATCACATATTCCTCAAATAATTGTAAAGTACAAAAACAGACCTTTTATCAAAAACAGGTGTAGCTCAGGTGGTGATTTATAGAGTGGTAATAGAGTGGTAATTTTCCCCTATTTTAGACTGGTTTGGTTCAGTTTGAGTCAACATGTTGAGTGTCTGGGTTCAATAAAGCCAACACTAAGTGTACACGATATGTATTCAATAAAGTTCTTATCTAATGTTTGTGTTTTCTAGTGACTCAGAATGATTACACTATGTGTACATGTAGTCTAAACTTTGTGGTAACCTTTATGAATCCCTGTCAATATTTAAAGCTGCAAAAATATCAGGAAAACTAAAATTAGGAGGAAGAATTTGTGTGTTATGTCTGTGTTGTCTGTTCCTGATAACAGTGTACACTTAGTGTAGGCTTTATTGAATCCAGCTCCTACTTTAGGATGAGACTTGCAAAACTACACATTTCTTTATATTTTGTAATATTTGCAATGGGTTGAGAGTACCTGCTGTTAGGTTATACTTTTACTGCACCTACTTTAATGCTCCTTTTATAAAACTTATATATTGTATTTAGTCAGGTATCCTTTGTTAGTTACTTTTGATTTAAGTTCCCTCCAAACCATTAAGTGCTCAAGATAGAAACACTAGTCATTTATTTAATTTGTGGTTTTATATTAGTCATCAAATGCTAACTTCTTCAATAATAATCTTTAGTTTATACTTTCCCTTGTATCTGTCTATATATGAACTGGAACAAAGAGTTTTTCTACTTGCTCATAGTTTCCCATTAAACATATCTGGCTAATATGCAACTGCCATATTACCACAATGCAATCCCAGTTCTAAAGACCTACTGCATCAAGTAGAATTACTAACTTTTCATTCAGTTCCTTTAAAGTAAGCTGCACATTTCACTTGTTAATAAACATCTTACTCTGTAACAAAATGGTTTGTTTAAGGAAGGAAAGAAAAACCCACCCCTAATAAAACAGTAATAGAATAGAACAAATGTAATATGTTCTACTATTTCATAATTGCTCTTTCAAAGAAATATTTTCACCCAACCGTTAGCCTTTAGTAGAAATACCTCCCTCCAAAGATATATTCAGTTTACCTGTTGTATAGCACTATTTCATTACATGCTATTGTAAGTATCATCTGAAGGGAAAGGATACTCTAGGCTGTGTGATGCTGCCAGCTAACAACGTATATCCTTATACTGTGATTCCTTACAGTACAATTGGAATGACAGACTTAACAATAATTAGGTGCATTATAGCAATATTTTCTTGATTTTTGCAGCAGCAGCTGGAGTCTTCAGACAAGGAAACCCAATCGACACAGCCTGTCCTCCCCACCTCATCTCTCTGCTACCACCAAGTTATTATCTTCATATTTAGTGTAGTCCACTCCTCAAAATACCTGCAGCTCAAAATATTGTCTATATAACACAGTTTCACTGATCATATAAACACCCCAGCATAACTACCAATGACATGTTAATTATTATACATATTATACCACTTCACAGGCCCTACCGAACAGATTTAATTCTTACATTATTATTATACTGGCAATAACTGAAATTCTACATACCAGTGAAAACATACCATAATGCCTTTCCTTTAATATTAACAATACTTTCACTTTATATCTATCTCCCACACAATTATCTCCCTCCTCACTTCTGTTACTTGATCTACAAGTTATAACGTTTTTTCACTTATTCTCTTAAGCAACTAATATTTTAGTTTCTTTTTTCCAAAGAATGAAATCTAATATTATGTTGTCACCCTTCACTAAAGGTAGCCCTCTCTTGCCTTCCTGCTGTCAATACCACAGCTTGCTCTTCAGTTCCAGATAATTTCTACTCCTTTGTATATAGGGATCAATTATAGGTAACCATCTCTTTTTGTCCTTGTGTTAGCTTCTTTAGTACTAATAAAACAATAGCAGTAAATTAAGACTTCTGTTAGCTTCTCCCAACTAGTTGTCTTATTGATCATATGCCTTTTTGTGCCACTCCTAGAACTGTAAGATATGCAAATGTAGAACTTTTTATTCCACTTTGATATTGTCTAGTATTGTATTGTGCTTATGTTCATTTTGTTCAGAACTACATGGGTCACACAGCAATGATTTAGAAATTATCTGAGACTTTCCCTGTGTTATACTGCATTTCGTCATCATTTATAGGGTTGCCACCTTTTCAGATGGCCAAAGTGGGACAATTGCGGTACAAACATCAGATTTTGCAGGCCTAAACATACCCACGGCCAGTACAAGGGACAAAACTTCACTTTTTTGCCTAAATAAAAGCTTATTATTGTAGCATTTTAGTTCCTTATTCTGTTTCTTATAACATTTAGGTGTTTCAGATACAGAATAACTGTTTTATGCAACTATTACATAAAATATAGGAAATAATTTTGCCCTAATATTTCAGGACAGTTGCCATTCTTACAATATTTTTGTAGGATACAACTGCCCAAAGAGGGACGGTCCCTTGCAAAGTGGGACAGGTGGTAACCCTAATCATTTAATGTTTTATTTTTCAGTCTCACAACTTTAGAACAGTACCTGCTAGGGACAGATATGCAGTTCTTCAGCAATGTTGCCTACTAAGAAACCATTGCACTAAAATACTTTATTAAAAAGGCAATGGATGATATTCATAATTTTGGACTTCACAGCTACATAGCATTAATCCACAAAGAAAGCCACTATGCATATATACAAATAAGACAAGTGCGAGTTATTCACTCTGAATAAAGAAAAATGAAGGTATGCTGAAAAACACGCCTACTTATGGCAAAAGTATAAAGTACCTAAAATTAAGCATTATGTACATATGAAGTACTTAATGAAAGCCATATGTATAAGGATATTGCTGATGGGCGCATCTATGCACTGTCAAACTGTTAAGACATAAGACAAGCAGTGGACTGCGCAACTTTTGTTATTAATATTCTTAAAAGATAAGGGGGTTTAAAATATTTTATATAGTGGTAAAGTTATGTTGACACCCTGTTGGTTACTTCAAAGAATATAAATGGGGCTACAGGAAAGACTGAAAAAAGTGGAGACACAATAAAAGGGAGACACAGCGGGAACACCTCAAGATAAATACCCCTATTTTCTGAACTACTTTTTTTTACATACAATAGTATGGGAGGAAAATAGGTATCAGGTGTAGGAGAAAGCAAAAAAGGGGCAAGGAGGAGTGGTGTCAGCAGGTGTCCCCCACCCAGGTTAAGGTCTTCACCTCCAATGCACAAGGTTCGATCCTGACCTCCAACCAATGCCTGTTTGGAGTTTGCATGTTCTCCCTGTGTCTCCGTGGGGATTCTTCCATGTCTGAAAAACATGCAGAGTGTTTCCATCTCAAATTCACCAATGAATGGGGCTAAGGGCAGTAGCACAGACAATACATGGTGCTCTATAAGGGGAAGAGTTGTACAAACCAACCACTTTGGGCATCTACTGTGGTGCGCAGTATCCTCAAAATATGAGAACACAGATTACAGACTGCGCACTGTGGCAGGGTTAGCCACTTAGTATAAAATATGGCTCTAGATGATTTGGTCATGTTGACTAATGTTGCAAAAAATGGGCATGGGTATTTACTGGTGATAAGTGGGTTGAGGATCAGACCTACTCTGACCCATGCAAGGGACCCTTGCTAATGGTGGAAGGGATATATGTGCCACTATTGGCCAATGTGTGCCAGCCATAAAGCGCAGCAGCCCTGGGTCAATAAGCTCCTGGCCACCCAATGTCTAGTTGCCCAGCCTGAGATACCTAGGATAGCTCTATTGAGCAAAAGCTGGAGGTAAAACCAACCAACCTGCCAAACATTAACTGAGAATTGCTACGCTTAATGTAGGTTCACTGAAAGAGACCAGTTGGCTTAATGTCCCCCACCCACAGTGCCTCAAATGTTTCCAATGTTAGCTTGTGGTGCAGCGGAAGTCTCCAATGTTGAACGGGTAGGGGCATGTGGTGCTGTGTGGGCAGCACAATCTGGGTCAGTATGTTTTGAACTCAATGAAGAGAGGCTTAATCTGGCTGAATCCATCTGTCCTTGACCTGCTCCAGCACATTTTCAAGCAAGCCCTGAAACCCCTGTTTAGTGAGACATGCCAGGGTGCATACAGGTCGGGTGTCGCTGTCCTGACCCAGCAAGGACTTCCCTGGATGGACAGAGAGTGTACACTCTCTCTATTTGGGAGGTCTATGGTAGGGCTGTTCCTGAGGAATTTGTATCTGTAGAAAATGAACATATATATCAGGAAGAAATAAAATAAAATAAAAAAGGAGAAATACAAGTATAATTCATATAAGAAAAGCAAACAAAGGGAGAACAAAAGAGAAAACACAAACAATAAATTCATATATTTTACACAGCATTCAGTTTCTTACTTTAAAACATTTATTATAAATCTTTATTGAAGTAAAAAAATGTACAGGAAAGTGCTTATGCATACTTGGGAGTACAAATTCAAGAAGGGGTTATATATGTATGTGGGAAGAATGGTATGAGTTGTGCTTATGCATACTTTAAATTAAATTTTATGGGACGTGATTACATGTACTTGGAAATAAAGAGTATTGCTATCAAGATTTGATGGGGTTTACTTACATTTTAGTCTACTACAAAAAAAAAATTATCATGTTTGTGTCTTGTATGGATTTGTTTGCAATATTGTACTAAAAACATCCTTTATAAATGCTTATGTTTTAAGAAATCAGTTAAACAAAATACTGTCCATATATATTAACATATATATATGCAGTGTGCATATATATATATATATATATATATATATATATGTATATACTGCACATATATATGTGCAGTATATGTTAATATATATGTGCAGTATTCTGTACATATATAACCATATCTTTTACACTTGTTTGCAATAATAAACCAAATGCACTGTAGTGTTTCATTGGCCATGCTTTATAAATTATTTTTATACATTAATGAAATCGGTTAAAGATAAAATAGTGCACTTCTGTATTGACACATCTCTGTCACTCATTTGCAGTAATGTACTGAATGCATTGAAGAGCTTCAGTATATATATATATATATATATATATATATATATATATATATATATATATATATGAGTTTGCTTCTTTAACTCGAAATACTGAAATCTCGAATTTCAGTATTTCGAGTCGAGAATGTCGAAAGTGCAGTTTTTCAAAACTGCACTATTTTGAATCTTGGTTTACTGATACATTGTTGGGTTTACGTTGGTGCATTCTTTAGTATGTGCTGTCACTTTAAGAGTTGTTTGCTATGGCATGTGATGTTCGTGTCTGTATTGGGATTGAGGTATGTATTAAAATTTTAAGGGTTTTAGTGTTAATGTGTTAATATGTAGTTGTTGTGGGGAGTTGTAGAAGTAGGTTGGGGTAGGTGGGCGATAGTGTATGTGTGTGAGTGCTGAATGCGATGAGTATTGTATGGGTGTAGTGTGTTATTAGTGACTTTATATGTGACTGTCTATAGTTGGAGTGTAGAGTAAGTGAGGAAAGGTGTGTGTTCCATTTTGTTCAGTTTCATGTGACCTCAGAATTCATAGGTAGGTACTAGGCTATCTGCCCAAGGGCATTTATAACCTAGCCAGAGTGTGTTAGCTTTTGCCACCCCATTGATTAATTAATTAAGCCTCTGTCAAGAAGAGCCAATGAAGTGATCTCAGGGGTGTATTTTCTGTTACCCATCCACTCGTCAAGGTTTCTCTTGAAGAGTGTTAGTGAGGGGCTCTGCCTAATATTTTTCCAAAGCATGGGGAGTCTCTGTGACAGGAATCTATCTCTCCAGCATGTTCTATTTATTGTTGTGGCAAGGTTAAGCTCATTAGCGAGTGGCTCGCCGTGACTTGGATTTCTTTAGGTGGAGCATGTCCATCAATTCTGAGTTGGACATGGCTTTGTAAATCAGGCAGAGATCACCTCTGAGTAAGCGATATGCCACTGAGTACAGCTAGAGTTTTTCCAGTCGGGCTGTATAGGACATATGTTTGAGACCAGTAATTCTCTTGGTGAGGTACTTTTGTGGTCTTTCCAGCTGTTGGAAGTGTCTTGTGAGGTACATCCCAAATGAGGCATTGTACTCTATGATGGGTCTGATGAGTGACGAGTAGAGGGGCACTATAACCTCTTTATTTCTAGATGTGAACCCTTTAGTAATTAGATGGGCTACATAGAAAGATTTCCTAACTACTTTGGCAATATGATTGTCAAAGGAGAGATTACCATCTACCTGGGTCCCCAGATCTCTTATTACCTCTTCTGTATTAAGGGTGCCACCTATGTGGTAATTCATGGGTGTTTTGTTTTTCCCAAATGGGATGACTATGCATTTTTTGCCATTTAGCTTGAGATCATGACTTTGACACCAGGTGTCCATCTCAGTAAGGCCCTTTTGGAGAATGTCCGTGTCAGCCGGAGAGTCAATTATGGCTCCCAGTTTGCAGTCATCGGTGAACTTGGTTAGCCATAGTCCTCCTGTGTTTGCCTGTACTTCTGAGAAGTATATGCCAAACAGTAGGGGTCCCAGGACTGAGCCTTGTGGGATACCACTTGTGACTGGTTTAGAGTTGGACCTGGAGCCCGCTATTCTTACCGTGTGAGTACTGTCTGTAAGCCAGTTGGCAACCCATCTTGTGACGTAGGGGTTTATGTTCAGGCTGGTGAGTTTTTCTATAATTCCCAAGTGGGGAATGGTGTCAAAAGCCTTGGCAAGGTCTAGGTAGGCTGTGTGAACTACCTTCCCTCATCTATGGCCTTGGTCACTGTCTCGAAGAAGTCAACAAGGTTTAGTAGGCATGATCTTCCCTTAACAAAGACAAACTGGGTCGGGTCAAGTGTTTGGAGGTTCCCAATGTCTTTGTTAATGAGTTCCATGATGATGCGCTCCATAGCCTTGCAGACCAGGCTAGTCAGCCTTACCAGGGTCAGTTGTGGCCCTTCCTTTGTGGAGTGGAATAACCATTGCTGTGTGCCCTTCTGTGGGCATGTACCCTGTGGAGAGGCTGAGGTTGAACAGTGTGTTTAGGTGGGGGATTAGTTCATTCTCTAGTTCATGCAAGATGCAGCCTGGAACACCATCTGGCCCCATTGCCGCTGGGCTTTTGGCTTTTGAAAGGGCTGTTTTCACCTGTGCGTCTGTGATTTCTGGGACACTACACTTTTCCAGTATTGTTGTGGGCCCTTTTGGGGGTAAGAGAGGATGAAGTTTGCACTGAATCTATCTGCCAGGATGTTGTCAATATCAGTGGGTTCAGTATATTTTGTGCTATTTTGCACTAGCTCAGAGCATATCTGAGAGTTGCCATTTAGATTCTTGACATAGCTAAAGAAGGCTTTATGGTTATCATTCATATCCTTGGCTATTTTTCTTTCAAAGTTAGCCTTGGATGATTTTATGAGGGACCTTAGTTTCTTACTGATACTGATACTGATCAGGGATGTCTTTCCTCTTGGGATTTGCTTTTTTTCTGAACTAGTTTCCGCCTTCTATTGTATAGCCTGTTTATGGCAGGGGTCCACCAGACTGGTTTCCTTCTCTTAGGTGAGTGAGTATTGGTTTTGCTAGGGATGGCACAATCCATGCATCCTTGTAGGTGCTCACAGAGTGCATTTGTAAAGGTTCCTGGATCTTGGACACTATTATCCTTTAGCGTGGGGGCTGTGAAACTTACCACTTCTGTCTTAAGTAAGGTAAAGTTTGCTAAAGAAAAGTTTTTCACTGTGGTTTCCTTGGTTGGATGAGGTGGTGTGGTGTGGACATCCAGAGTGATTATTTTATGGTCTGATCTAACCAGTGATGGATTGACCTCTGGTGTGGAACACCTATCACCCATGTTGATGATGACCACGTCCAGTATGTTTTCACCTCTGGTAGGGGAGTTTACCAGCTGATCCAGGGCATTTGAGTTGATAAATTCCAGGAAGCGCTGGACCTGGGAGTTTGTACTTGAGTAGTTTTCCCAGTTAATGGAAGGGTAATTGAAATTGCCCAATATCAGGGTGTTCGGTAGGACCTTCATGTTTTCCAGTGTCTCCAGAAAGGTGGAGTGGTGGTCCTGGGTCATGGAGGGTGATCTGTAGCAGGCCACAATTTGCATTGCAGATTTGCCTGATGCTAGTTGCACATGGATGATCTCGGAGGTATCATGCTGTGCCACTAACCTGGAGGTGTAGGTATCCTTGATGAATATGGATACACCCCCTCCTTTTGTGTTTTGGTCCATGTTCTGTGGCCGAAATGTGTGATATGAGTTGTAGCCCGGTAGTGCTGGGGTGCTCTGTGGAGCCTTGAACCAAGTTTCAGTTACTGCACAGATGTCGACATTCTCTATACTGAAGAGTGCTTCAAACGCGTACAGTTTGAGATTTAAACTCCTTTAATTGAGTAGCATAACCCTCATTTTTTTATTTGTGCTGTTTACAGAGGTGGGTTTAACTTTTGAGCCTTACCTATAAAAGGCACTATGGGGGCAGCAAGAACCTTTGCCAGTATTCAAAAGCCTAGGGGTGACATGTGCAAGCCGTCTCTTGAGAAGCAGCGAGGCCTATCGAGCATATCGTTCCAGGCTGACAGACACTGGATCCCCTTTGAATGACACCAGAAGCTTAGCCAATTTTTGAAATTGATATTTTTTTCTTTATACTGCAGTATCATTCTTGGTGAGGGCAGGATGCTACTCAGGGTCAGGGTCATACCCGCCTGGGCTACATGATCAAAGAGCTCTTCCATGTCTCTTTTCATGTAGTCCAGGGAGGTACATCTCAGGTCATTCACACCAACATGAACAATGACAGAGTCATATTTGTACTTGTTCTGGAGTGACCTGAGTGCTTGTGTTATTGGCAGATTCTGGCTCCTGACAGGCAGCTAACAGTAACCTTCTCCTTGTCCAGCCTAGTGAGTGGGACGTCAGTGTGCCTGACTATAGAGTCCCCTATTACTAGTGTGTTAGGTATGTTATTTCGTCTTAAGGGCTGTGATTGTGCGGCACACTGATTTTGTGTTTTATGTGTTGTCTGGTTTGTGATGGGAGGTGCAGGTTTTTTGGGTGTCTGCTTTGGAGGTCTGTGATGCTTTTGCAGGTTTTTATTTAGAACCTCCAAGTATGATTTAATGTATTTATGTGCATTTTTTGACAGTGCTGGTTTAGTATGTCTATGTGAGACTGGAGGTGTGGTGCAAGTGATAACCTTCTCCTCATGACTGCCTGTTCCAGTCTTGGGTGGAGAGAGCTTAGCCTCCAATTTAGCTATATAAGTGCATCTCTCGCATATGTTAATTTTTTGTGGTAGGAGCAGAGGGTTGTCTGTGTACATGAGGTAGTTGTAACATTGCCTCAGGATACCCCGGTTCACCAGCTGGACTGGAGGGTATATCTGAAATTATCCTTTGGTCATGCCTGAATAGTAGGGTGAGCTCCTTAGTCGCTTGGTTAGTGAGGGGTGAATAATGAGCCTTGCCCTGCTGAGCAATCAATTGTCAGGGTATACTAGTGCTTGCTATTATGTCTGAGCAAGTGTTGGACTGTAGGATGCTATTTAAGTGCTTAGGTTGAGTCTTAGACTACACTCAAGGAAAAAACTGAAGAGGAGACTTGGTGGAGCCGGGATAAATTTTGCCCTAGCTAACCAGCGCTGCCCAGACATGCAAAACCGTGCAAACGCAGTTTTTACAACAGGGAAATGAAAGAGATAGAAATTAGCCCAAAATGGTCTATAAGCTACTAACTTCTGGGCTGGAACCAATCCTCAAGGGAGAGATGGCTGCTCAAAACTCTTTCTCTCACAGGTGAACAGAGAAACTTCCCTCTATCCAAGTAAGGTATGGGCAACTCAGAAAATTGTAACACAGCCCTGAATTCAGCACTAGCCTGAAAACTGGACTTTACTATCTTAGAAAGGTGGGAAACAAGGACAAATATTTTTTTTTTGAAAAGATAAGGCAAAAACAGTAAAATATACACTTAAAACAGCTTTAATGACTACAAACAGTAAAAAATACACTTAAAACAGCTTTAGATGTCTACAAGCAATCAGAAAAAGCTTTTAAACAAATTACCCAATTAACCAGTAAAAAAATTTCAAAACTGAGACCTGTTCCTGTAGTCTTCAATCAGACAATTTCTAACCGCACACTCCTGCCACTGGGGTGCAGGGGATCCTTCTCCAAAAAGAAGGCCTGGATTAGTTAAGTTTAGTGTAACGTTTAGAGTTACAATTAGTCAAGTTATACAAACAAAGCTAGATTCAGCAGGCCTGGATCTAGTCTATGCCACAGCAAACAAGGCACACCAGTTTCAGTAAGAAACAGTTCAAATATGCAGGCACTATAAGCCTTTATCCAGAAATTCCCAGCTCAGAAGGGCAGAGTCCAGCCTCTCCTCCCACAAGGGTGCAGACCACAAACCTTCTTAATGTAAAATAACTGGCCTGAAGCCCAAGTGCTTAAAACAGAACTAAACACTTTTAGAATAACAGAAACTGAGCCTTCAATCAGCAGTTCCTAACTTAGAAGAATGTAAGCTACCTATCCTGCCACAACAGTGCAGACCACAAACCTTCTTAATGTAAAACAACTGGTCTGAAGCCCAAGTGCTTAAACCAAAAGGCTGAGAATGATAGCTACACTTTAATCAGGTTACTACTAAGCAGTAATAAATACAATTGAATACTTTTAAGAAGGCCTGGATTAGTGCTCAAGTTATGCAAACAAAGCTAGATTCAGCAGGCCTGGATCTAGTCTATGCCACAGCAAACAAGGTGCACCAATTTCAGTAAGAAACAGTTCAAATATGCAGGCACTATAAGCCTTTAGCCAGAAATTCCCAGCTAAGAAGGGAAGCGTCCAGCCTCTCCTCCCACAAGAGTGCAGACTATGAACCTTCTTAATGTAAAATAACTGGCCTGAAGCCCAAGTGCTTAAACCAGAATTAATACACTTTTAGAATAACAGACACTGAGCCTTATTCAGCATTTCTCAACTTAGAAGAATGTAAGCTACCTGTCCTGTCACAACAGTGCAGACAACAAACTTTCTTAATGTAAAAAAACTGGTCTGAAGCCCAAGTGCTTAAACCAAAAGGCTTAGAATGATAGTTATACCAAGCAGTTATAAATACAATTGAGTACTTTTAAGATGACGCAAAAGTAAAATAAAGTAAGAAGAAACACAAATACAGTAAAAACAGATAAAAAAAATGCAATTTTTTTTTGAGTGAGCAAATGAGATGGGCCCAGGAGGAGTATCCAAATGCAAATTTACTAGAAGGGAGGGCAGTTTCAAAGCAACAAAGATTAACATCAAAACAAAAGCAGGGAGGGTAGGTGGAGAAAGAACTGTAAAAACAGAGCCACAACTTCCAGATAGATAATATTCAATGCAACACAAATAAATCAATTTAAATGCTGTATTATTTGAAAAAAGTGCAGACACCCCCACTTATCACTGACTATTTAAGAATTCTAACAAGCATTAACTGAAAAAACAGTCACAACTTCCAGCAGGATAGTATTCAATGCAACACAAATAAATCAATTTAAATGCTGTATTATTTGAAAAAAAGTGCAGACACCCCCACTTATCACTGGCTATTCAAGAATTATAACATGTTTGTGTCTTTTGGCTTTCCCCAGTTAGGAGTCGCCACAGCAGAACTCCGGTTCGCTAATGATTGGCAGTTGATTTTTAAGTACCAGGCCTGACGCACAACCTTCAACGAAGGTACACCCATTAACGCATGTCTCCATGCAGAAGACGCTCTAGCTGAGAATCGAACCAGACAGCGTCTTACTGTGAGGCGACAATGCTACCGCAGCACCACCACTGTGGGTCAAGAGTTATAACACATATTAACTGAAAAAAAAGAGCCACAACTTCCAGCTAGATAGTATTCAATGCAACTCACATCAAACCAATTTAAATGCTGTATTATTTGAAAAAAGTACAGATACCCCCACCTATCACTGGCTATTCAAGAATTCTAACAAGCATTAACTGAAAAACAGAGCTACAACTTCCAGCTAGATAGTATTCAATGCAACACAAATAAATCAATTTAACTGCTGTATTATTTGAAAAAAAAGTGCAGATACCCCCACTTATCACTGGCTATTCAAGAACTCTAACAAGCATTAACTGAAAAAATAGACCCACAACTTCCAGCTACATAGTATTCAATGCAACACAAATACATCAATTTAAATATTGTATTATTTGAAAAAAAGTGCAGATACCCCCACTTATCACTGGTTATTCAAGAATTCTAACATGCATTAACTGAAAAAACAGAGCCACAACTTCCAGCTAGATAGTATTCAATGCAACACAAATAAATCAATTTAAATGCTGTATTATTTGAAAAAAGTGCAGATACCCCCAATTATAGGTTCATAGATTAGTACTAAGCTAAATGCCCTTGTGAGCCATTTTAAACCTAGACAATTATCCCTTGTAAGACTCAATCCCCGCACCATGTGTTTGTAAGGCAAACATCTTAACCATTAGACCACCCTCCCAACCCCTTATCACTGGCTATTCAAGAATTCTAAAAAGCATTAACTGAAAAAAACATAGCCACAATGTCCAGCTAGATAGTGTTCAATGTAACACAAATAAATCAATTTAAATGATATATTGTTTGAAAAAAGTGCAGATACCCCCACTTATCACTGGCTATTCAAGAATTCTAACAAGCATTAACTGAAAAACAGAGTAACAACTTTCAGCTTGATAGTATTCAATGCAACAGAAATAAATCAATTTAAATGCTGTATTATTTGAAAATAAAAGTGCAGATACCCCCTCTTATCACTGGCTATTCAAGAATTCTAACAAGCATTAACTGAAAAAAAAAACAGAGCCACAACTTCCAGCTAGATATTATTCAATGCAATGCAAATAAATCAATTTAAATGCTATATTATTTGAAAAAACTGCAGATCCCCCCACTTATCACTGGCTATTTAATAATTCTAACAAGAATTAACTGAAAAAAAACAGAGGCACAACTTCCAGTTAGATATTATTCAATGCAACACAAATAAATCAATTTAAATGCTGTATTTGAAAAAAAGTGCAGATACCCCATTTATCACTGGCTATTCAAGAATTCTAACAAGCATTAACTGAAAAAACAGAGCCACAACTTCCAGCTAGATAGTATTCAATGCAACACAAATAAATCAATTTAAATGCTGTATTATTTGAAAAAAGTGCAGATACCCCACTTATCACTGGCTATTCAAGAATTCTAACAAGCATTAACTGAAAAAACAGAGCCACAACTTCCAGCTAGATAGTATTCAATGCAACACAAATAAATCAATTTAAATGCAGTATTATTTGAAAAAAGTGCAGATACCCCCACTTATAGGTTCATAGATTAGTACTAAGCTAAATGCCCTTGTGAGCCATTTTAAACCTAGCCAATTAACCCCTGTAAGACTCAATCCCCGCACCATGTGTTTGTAAGGCAAACATCTTAACCATTAGACCACCCCCCCAACCCCTTATCACTGGCTATTCAAGAATTCTAAAAAGCATTAACTGAAAAAACATAGCCACAAAGTCCAGCTAGATAGTGTTCAATGTAACACAAATAAATCAATTTAAATGATGTATTGTTTGAAAAAAGTGCAGATACCCCCATTTATCACTGGTTATTCAAGAATTCTAACAAGCATTAACTGAAAAACAGAGTAACAACTTTCAGCTTGATAGTATTCAATGCAACAGAAAAAAATCAATTTAAATGCTGTATTATTTGAAAATAAAAGTGCAGATACCCCCTCTTATCACTGGCTATTCAAGAATTCTAACAAGCATTAACTGAAAAAAATAGAGGCATAACTTTGAGCTAGATAGTATTCAATGCCACACAAATAAATCAATTTAAATGCTGTATTATTTGAAAAAACTGCAGATCCCCCCACTTATCACTGTCTATTCAAGAATTCTAACAAGCACTAACTGAAAAAACAGAGCCACAACTTCCAGCTAGATAGTATTCAATGCATCTCAAATAAATCAATTTAAATGCTGTATTATTTGAAAACAATGCAGATACCCCCACTTATAGGTTCATAGGTTCATAGATTAGTACTAAGCTAACTGCCTCGTGAGCCATTTTACACCTAGCCAATTATCCCTTGTGAGACTCAATCCCTGCGACTTGTGTTTGTAAGGCTAACACCTTAACCATTAGACCACCCTCCCAACCCCTTATCACTGGTTATTCAAGATTTCTAACAAGCCTTAACTGAAAAAACAGAGCCACAACTTCCAGCTAGATAGTATTCAATGCAACACAAATAAATCAATTTAAATGATGTATTATTTGAAAAAAAGTGCAGATACCCTACTTATCACTGGCTATTCAAGAATTCTAACAAGCATTAACTGAAAAAACAGAGCCACAACTTCCAGCTAGATAGTGTTCAATGCAACACAAATAAATCAATTTAAATGCTGTATTATTTGAAAACAAAGTGCAGATACCCACACTTATCACTGGCTATTTAAGAATTCTAACAAGCATTATCTGAAAAAGAGAGAGCCACAACTTCCAGCTAGATAGTATTCAATGCAACACAAACAAATCAATGTAAATGCTGTATTGTTTGAAAAAAGTGCAGATACCTCCATTTATCACTGTCTATTCAAGAATTCTAACAAGCATTAACTGAAAAAAAAAGCAGAGTCGTATCTTCCAGGTAGATAGTAATCAATGCAACACAAATAAATCAATTTAAATGCTCTATTTGAAAAAAAGTGCAGATACCCCCACTTATCACTGGCTATTCAAGAATTCTAACAAGCATTAACTGATAAAAAAGAGCCACAACTTCCAGCTAGATAGTATTCAATGCAACACAAATAAATCAATTTAAATGATGTATTATTTGAAAAAAGTGCAGATACCCCACTTATCACTGGCTATTCAAGAATTCTAACAAGCATTAACTGAAAAAACAGAGCCACAACTTCCAGGTAGATAGTAATCAATGCAACACAAATAAATCAATTTAAATGCTCTATTTGAAAAAAAGTGCAGATACCCCCACTTATCACTGGCTATTCAAGAATTCTAACAAGCATTAACTGAAAAAACAGAGCCACAACTTCCAGCTAGATAGTATTCAATGCAACACAAATAAATCAATTTAAATGCTGTATTATTTGAAAAAAGTGCAGATACCCCACTTATCACTGGCTATTCAAGAATTCTAACAAGCATTAACTGAAAAAAAGAGCCACAACTTCCAGCTAGATAGTATTCAATGCAACACAAATAAATCAATTTAAATGCTGTATTATTTGAAAAAAGTGCAGATACCCCACTTATCACTGGCTATTCAAGAATTCTAACAAGCATTAACTGAAAAAACAGAGCCACAACTTCCAGCTAGATAGTATTCAATGCAACACAAATAAATCAATTTAAATGCTGTATTGTTTGAAAAAAAAGTGCAGATACCCCACTTATCACTGGCTATTCAAGAATTCTAACAAGCATTAACTGAAAAAACAGAGCCACAACTTCCAGTTAGATAGTATTCAATGCAACACAAATAAATCAATTTAAATAATGTATTATTTGAAAAAAAGTGGAGATACCCTCACTTATCACTGGCTATTCAAGAATTCTAACAAGCATTAACTGAAAAAAACAGAGCCACAACTTCCAGCTAGATAGTATTCAATGCAACACAAATAAATCAATTTAAATGATGTATTATTTGAAAAAAGTGCAGATACCCCAACTTATAGGTTCATAGATTAGTACTAAGCTAAATGCCCTTGTGAGCCATTTTTATCCCTTGTAAGACTCAATACCATGTGTTGCAAACATCTTAACCATTATACCACCCTCCCAACCCCTTATCACTGGCTATTCAAGAATTCTAAAAAGCATTTACTGAAAAACAGAGTAACAACTTTCAGCTTGATAGTATTCAATGCAACAGAAATAAATCAATTTAAATGCTGTATTATTTGAAAATAAAAGTGCAGATACCCCTCTTATCACTGGCTATTCAAGAATTCTAACAAGCATTAACTGAAAAAAACAGAGGCATAACTTTGAGCTAGATAGTATTCAATGCCACACAAATAAATCAATTTAAATGCTGTATTATTTGAAAAAACTGCAGATCCCCCCACTTATCACTGGCTATTTAATAATTCTAACAAGCATTAACTGAAAAAAAACAGAGCCACAACTTCCAGCTAGATAGTATTCAATGCAACACAAATAAATCAATTTAAATGCTGTATTTGAAAAAAAGTGCAGATACCCCACTTATCACTGGCTATTCAAGAATTCTAACAAGCATTAACTGAAAAAACAGAGCCACAACTTCCAGCTAGATTGTATTCAATGCAACACAAATAAATCAATTTAAATGCTGCACTGTTTGAAATAAAAGTGCAGATACCCCACTTATCACTGGCTATTCAAGAATTCTAACAATTAACTGAAAAAACAGAGCCACAACATACAGCTAGATAGTATTCAGTGCAACACAAATAAATCAATTTAAATGCTGCATTATTTGAAAAAAAGTGCAGATACCCCTACCTATCAATGGCTATTCAAGAATTCTAACAAGCATTAACTGAAAAAACAGAGCCATAACTTCCAGCTAGATAGTATTCAGTGCAACACAAATAAATCAATTTAAATAATGTATTATTTGAAAAAAGTGCAGATACCCCCCACTTATCACTGTCTATTCAAGAATTCTAACAAGCACTAACTGAAAAAACAGAGCCACAACTTCCAGCTAGATAGTATTCAATGCAACTCAAATAAATCAATTTAAATGCTGTATTATTTGAAAACAATGCAGATACCCCCACTTATAGGTTCATAGGTTCATAGATTAGTACTAAGCTAACTGCTGCGTGAGCCATTTTAAGCCTAGCCAATTATCCCATGTGAGACTCAATCCCTGTGACTTGTGTTTGTAAGGCTAACACCTTAACCATTAGACCACCCTCCCAACCCCTTATCACTGGTTATTCAAGATTTCTAACAAGCCTTAACTGAAAAAACAGAGCCACAACTTCCAGCTAGATAGTATTCAATGCAACACAAATAAATCAATTTAAATGCTGTATTATTTGAAAAAAAAGTGCAGATACCCCTACTTATCACTGGCTATTCAAAAATTCTAACAAGCATTAACTGAAAAAACAGAGCCACAACTTCCAGCAAGATAGTATTCAATACAACACAAACAAATCAATGTAAATGCTGTATTGTTTGAAAAAAATTGCAGATACCCCCACTTATCACTGGCTCTTCAAGAATTCTAACAAGCATTAACTGAAAAAAACAGAGGAACAACTTCCAGTTAGATGGTATTCAATGCAACACAAATAAATCAATTTAAATGATGAATTATTTAAAAAAAAAGTACAGATACCCTCACTTATCACTGGCTATTCAAGAATTCTAACAAGAATTAACTGAAAAAACAGAGCCACAACTTCAAGATAGATAGTATTCAATGCAACACAAATAAATCAATTTAAATGCTGTATTATTTGAAAAAAATGCAGATACCCCCACTTCTAGGTACATAGATTAGTACTAAGCTAACTGCCTTGTGAGCCGTTTTAAGCCTAGCCAATTATCCATTGTGAGACTCAATCCCAGCACTTTGTGTTTGTAATGCAAACACCTTAACCATTAGATCACTCTACCAACACCATATCACTGGCTAATCAAGATTTCTAACAAGCATTAACTGAAAAAACAGAGCCACAACTTCCAGCTAGATAGTATTCAATGCAACACAAATAATTTAAATGCTGTATTATTTGAAAAAAGTGGAGATACCCCACTTATCACTGGCTATTCACAGAGTAACAACTTCCAGCTAGATAGCATACAATGCAACACAAATAAATCAATTTAGATGCAGTATTATTTGAAAACAAAAGTGCACATACCCCCTCTTATCAGTGGCTATTCAAGAATTCTAACAAGCATTGACTGAAAAAACAGAGCCAAAACTTCCAGCTAGATAGTATTCAGTGCAACACAGATAAATCAATTTAAATAATGTATTATTTGAAACAAAGTGCAGATACCCCCCTCCCCACTTATTACTGGCTATTCAAGAATTCTAACAAGCACTAACTGAAAAAACAGAGCCACAACTTCCAGCTAGATAGTATTCAATGCAACACAAATAAATCAATTTAAATGCTGTATTATTTGAAAAAATTGCAGATACCCCCACTTATAGGTTCATGGGTTCATAAATTAGTACTAAGCTAACTGCCTTGTGAGCCATTTTAAGCCTAGCCAATTATCCCTTGTGAGACTCTATCCCTGTGACTTGTGTTTGTAAGGCAAACACCTTAACCATTAGACCACCCTCCCAACCCCTTATTACTGGTTATTCAAGATTTCTAACAAGCATCAACTGGAAAAACAGAGCCACAACGTCCAGCTAGATAGTATTCAATGCAACACAAATAAATCAATTTAAATGCTGTATTATTTGAAAAAAAGTGCAGATATCCCCACTTATCACTGGCTATTCAAGAATGCTAACAAGCATTAACTGAAAAAACAGAGCCACAACTTTCAGCTTGATAGTATTCAATGCAACACAAATAAATCAATGCAAATGCTGTATTATTTGAAAAAAAAGTGCAGATAGCCCAACTTATTACTGGCTATTCAAGAATGCTAACAAGCATTAACTGAAAAAAAAACAGAGCCACAACTTCCAGCTAGATAGTATTCAATGCAACACAATAAGTCAATTTAATTGTTGTATTATTTGAAAAAAAAGTGCAGATACCCCCACTTATCACTGACTATTCAAGAATTCTAACAAGCATTAACTGAAAAAACAGAGCCACAACTTCCAGCTAGATAGTATTCAATGCAACACAAATAAATCAATTTAAATGCTGTATTGTTTGAAAAAAGTACACATAAAGATTTACTTAAATTCACTTATACGTCCAGTTGATTTGATTTCATATAGGTCTTAACTGGCCAAAGCTCAGAGTTGGTATATATAAGTAGCGAGGGTGTGGGTGGGCACAGCCCCCCACATGGGGGTGCAGGTGGGCTTGCCCCCCTTCAGAATCATGTGGTGGTAGTGGTGTCAGTTTTGTGTTGGCAGTGTCTGTGTTGTTTTGGGGGGAGGGTTATGTATCTATTTGTGTTTTCTTAGGTTTGATGTTGATAGTGTTCGTGATTGTGGTGTTTCGTGATTTTGAGGGTTCAACATTCTTGACTCGAAATACTGAAATTCAGGATTTCAGTATTTCAAGTTAAAGAAATGGAACCATGTATATATATATATATATATATATATATATATATATATATATATATATATACACACACACACACACACACACACACACACACACACACACACATGTAAATGAAGTCATATGAATACAAAGTACTTCTACTTTATTCATGCTTTCCAACTTCTTCAACATGCCTTGTGGTTGTCCTACTGATGTTTGTTATACTGGATTTCCTCCTCAGCTAGAAAGATAAGAGATAAGATAATTGTTGTTTAGGTGTATTTCTCCTCTTTTTTTCCTTAATATCATGGATGCACTTTTTGTAATTTGCAGGACATTTCACTCTGCTGTACTTTCTTACTATGGATTTGTTTAAATGTGCATTAATGTTTGAATTTGTATACTGTATGGATCTTCCCTTTACTACAAGTTATAAAGATATTGTTACAGTTTTGGAAGAATTGTGTTTTGTAATATTATGCTTTGCTTGAAACAGTCTGTGAATTGCGTTCAGGGAGAAGGTGTTCACACAGAAAAATGTACCAATTAAAGGATGTTTTCAGTTTCTTAGCCGTTTAAAAATGTGTTTTGATAGTTTTCTATCTAGTAATTCTAAGCATATAAGGAGATGATTTAAAAATGTAAACAAAAGTAATACAGAAGTAATACAACTGGTCATTTCTCACTAATAGATATACTGATCATTTACTTGACAATACAACCCCACCCTCTTCCCCAACTGGCCCTCTAACTAGGGTGTGGTGCCTTACTGAGACTTCAGCCATCATGTATGTGCAGTTGATATTGTGGAAGAAACGACAGTCTTTTACAACTGTTACACTAAATTTTTTTCTGGCCTACACAGACAAAATCATTTCAATGCAAAAAAACTGTCTGCTTGTAATTTAACTACTATCAATAGGTAATGCAATACTAAATTGAAATTATGTGAAAATGCATTTTTTTGCTTTCTGTATAAATACATGAAAAAGTAGTTGTAAGTCTACTGATGCAGATGTATTTCTGCCACATACAGATGTATACATTCAGATTATTGTGTTACTAATACCTATATTACAGTTGAATTTATACAGACAATTATGTTATCACTTAAAATTTCCATATATTATTGTACAGGTGAAGTTCTGTGTGAGCATATGTTTATACTTTTTTTCGCATTATTGTAATGATGTTATAGACAAATAGTTGCAGGTATACATTTTGTGTATTAAATATCTTCAATTATAAGCCTTCTTATAGTTTATTTTTTAAATCTGTGTTAATATGACCAAAAAAAAAATAATACTATAGAAATCTAGCCTTTTCACCACTACCAGGTCACAAGGTCAACCTTCTCAGCCAACTGGTTAAGCCTATGCATCTGTAGGTCATTTTACCCATGACCGCACCATTAGCTGGAAGGGTGATCCCTGTTTTGGATGACAGGTGATCACCCAAATCCTGCCAGATATCAATCTTTTTCTGTTCTGAACCACAGATACACATCTGGATCATGTCCAGGTAGGATTTGCTATGAAGATAGATCATAATTATGCAAAAGCCACTCAAAGGAGGAATAAAATATACAAAAAACACTGACCAGTGAAAAACACACTGCACACAAAGTATTAAACTTTTAATAAAAACTCTAGTACCTTGGCAACACAGCCTTCCAGGAGTTAATACTTTACATTCCATGCATTTTTCACTGGTCAGTGGTTTTTGTAGAGCATAATTATTGTCTCTTATCTGACCAGCTTGGAGTGTTGCCTTGTACCTTTACAGGTGCTTCAATCATTACATTCCAGAACTAAAATAAACAAAGTATGGGCAGGGCTGTGGTTCACAGGTTTAGGATGACACCCTGTGGGGTGCGGTATCACCTTAATCAAACCCAGTTAACCAAAAGGGGAATTATACCAGGCACTGATGACATTGATGAGTTAGTTTAGTTTAACCAAAAATGCTTTGTTACATTCATGTTTTAAAGGAATACAGTCCCATTTCATTTATATGATGGCTAAATTAAAAAAAAGCATGAAATCATCAAATCATTAAGTTCTTTATATTACTTACTATTGCTGTCCTTTGTTTTTCCTATCGTTTTTTGTAGTACTGTACATGAATGTCATTTATTAATGCAGTACAGAAACATTATTTTTTTTTTTGGGGTGGGGTGGGGTGGGATAGCAGAAATAAATATTTCTGTGTGTTATTACCAATTTTTTCAATGTTAAGTGGTTTGAGGTGAGAAGGTATGTAAATGGTATTAGATAGGCAGAGATTACACTTGAAGGTTGTGCAAACGTTCACGCATATGACTATATTCTGTTTTTCTATCTAAATATATTCAGTTTTCAACATATCTGGAGCAATCCACACATTCCTGCGGCATGCTCATACTGGTGTCTGCAGTATATTCATTTCAACATGAGGCCACATTTATGAGTAGCCAATAATGACTTATGTGCATAAGTGATGGTTTATTACTGCACTTCATATAGATAAATATAAAATGGCCTACTTGCATACAGCACACATAAACGGACCTGAATTTATGTGAAGTACTTTAATGCCACCACATTAAGTTTGTATTACTCTTCAGAGGCTGTAAATGACTTGGGAAACTGCAGGCTTTTTAAATTAAGATAAAACAATCAAAGTACTTCATATTAATAAGACATACTTTAGAATGATGTAACATTTGTGAGTTCAGTTCAAGAAATGTTTGTGTTATTGATTTCTTCTTTTTTGGCTGTTCCCATTAGGGGTCACCACAGCGGATCATCTGTTTCCATTTCTTACTGTCCTGTGCAATATTGCTGTATCACACCAACCACCTGCATGTCCTCTCTCACCACATCCATAAACCTTATCTTAGGCCTTCCTCTTTTCCTCTTGCCTGGCAGCTCCATCATTAGCATCCTTTTCCCAATATACCCAGCATCCCTCCTCAGCATATGTCCAAACCAATGCAATCTCGCCTCGATGACTTTGTCTCCAAACCATCCAACCTGAGATGACCCTCTAATATACTGGTTCCTAATCCTGTCCATTCTTGTCACACCCAGGGCAAATATTAACACCTTTAACTCTGCCACTTCCAGCTCTGACTCCTGCCTTTTTGTTAATGCCACCGTCTCCAACCCATACAACATAGCTGGTCTCACTACCCTCTTGTAGACCTTCCCTTTCACTCTTACTGGTACCCATCTGTCAGAAATCATTCCTGACACTCTTCTCCACCTCTCTTCCATTACTCTGAACTGCTGATCCCAAGTACTTAAACTCATCCACATTCGCCAACTCTACTCACTGCAACCTCAGCATTCCTCTATCCTCCCTCTCATTCACACACACACATATTCTGTCTGAGTCCTGCTGACCTTCATTCCTCTCCTCTCTAGAGCATATCTCCACCTCTCCAGGGTCTCCTCAACCTGGTCTCTACTCTCACTACAGATCACAATGTCATCTGCAAACAGCATAGTCCATGGGGTCTCCTGTCTGATCTCGTCTGTTAACCTATCACCATTGCAAACAAGAAAGGGCTCAGAGCTGATCCTTGATGCAATCCCACCTCCACCTTAAACGCATCAGTCACTTCCACTGCAGACTTCACCACTGTCACACTACCCTCATACATATCCTATACCACTCTTACATACTTCTCTGCCGCTCCTGACTTCCTCATACAATACCACAACTCCTCTCTAGGCACCCTATCATATGCTTTCTCCAAGTCCACAAAGACACAATGCAGCTCCTTCTGACCTTCTCTATATTTCTCCATCAACACTCTCAGAGCAAACATTGCATCTGTAGTGCTCTTTCCCAGCAAGAAACCATACTGCTTATCACTAATCATCACCTCCCTTCTTAACCTAGCTTCCACTACTCTTTCCCACAACTTCAAGTTGTGACCGATCAGTTTTATCCCTCTGTAGTTACTACAGTTCTGTACATCACCCTTATTCTTAAAAATAGGTACCAAAACACTTTTTCCTCCACTCCTCAGGCATCCTCTGACTTTCCAAGATTTCAGTAAACAATCTGGTTAAAAACTCCACCACCATGCTTACACTGGTATGTCATTTGGACCAACAGCCTTTCCATTCTTCATCCTCCTCATAGCTGTCTGTACTTCCTCCTTGCTAATCTGTTTCACTTCATGATTCACTATCCCCACATCATCCAGCCTTCTCTGTCACTCATTCTCTCCATTCATCAGCTCCTCAAAGTACCGTTTCCCATCTGCTCAATACACTCTCCTCGATTGTCAGTACATTTCCCTCACTATCTTTTATCACCCTTACCTGCTGCACATCTTTCCCAGCTCGGTCCCTCTGTCTAGCCAATTGGTACAGATCCTTTTCTCCCTCTTTAGTGTCCAACCTTTCATACAACTCTCCATATGCCTTATCCTTAGCCTTCGCCACCTCTCTCTTTGCCATGCTCATCTCCTTATACTCCTGTCTACTTTCTTCATCTCCCTGACAATCCCACTTCTTCTTCAACAGCCTCTACCTCTGTATACTCTCCTGTACTTCCTCATTCCACCACCAGATCTCCTTGTCCTCCTTCCTCTTTCCAGATGTTACACCAAGCACCTTTCTAGCTGTCTCCCTTACCATCTCTGTTGTAGTTACCCAGCTATTCAGTAACTCTTCACTGCCCTCAGTTCCTGTGAAACTCTTCTCTGAACTCCACCTCACAATCACCCTTTTCCAACTTTAACACTTGTCCTCCTCTACTTGATCACCGTCATCCTACAAACCACCATTCTATGCTGCCTAACTACACTTTCCCCTGTCACCACTTTACAGTCTCCAATCTCCTTCAGACTGGTCCTACTGCATCTGTTTGCATCTTTCTCCACTTTTGTACATCACCCTCTGCTCGTCCCTCTTCTTAAAATACGTATTCACCACAGCCATGTCCACCCTTTTCACAAAATCCACTACCATCTGACCTTTGGCATTCCTCTCCTTAACACCATACCTGCCCATCACTTCCTTATCCCCCCTGTTCCCTTCACCAACATGCCCATTGAAATCTGCTTCAGTCACCAGTCTCTCACCCTTGGCTACACTCACCACCACTTCCTCCAACTCACTCCAAAATTTTTCTTTCTCATCCATCATACACCCAACATGTGAAGCATATGCACTAACAACATTCATCATTACACCATCAATTTCCAGCTTCATAAACATCACTCTGACACTCTTTTCACCTCTGGAACACTCTTGGCATACTATTCCTTCAGGATAACCCCTACCCCATTTCTCCTCCCATTCACACCATGATAGAACAATTTGAACCCACCTCCTATACACCTGGCCTTACTCCCCTTCCATCTGGTCTCTTGCACACACAATATATCAACCTTCCTTCTCTCCATCATATCAGCTAGTATGCTGGGCAAATTACAATGGCTTCAGTGACTACTGTAAAGTTGTCATTTGTAAATGAAAAAAATCATTACAGCAGCAGTGGAAATGATTAGTAATTACTGAGAAAGTCATTTACTGCGGTTGTCATTCAGTGCTTGTGCCTAAATAGTAGAAATGCAATGGGTTAAGTGGGAAGTACTGAAGTGCTAAGCATGTTTTGTTGGTTCAATATGTGGACATTTCTGAGTGTAGCTGAAGAATGAAAAATGGCAGTATTATGAATACAAGACAGTGATAGGGGCTAGGGAAGGACAAGTCTGTTAAACTGTGTTGTGAATGTTTTATGGTACTGCAGACATTATTGTGCCATAACTTTACTTGGCTGGACTGAGATTTTGCATGTTACATAAATATGTGGTTTGTGTCATCTACCTTATCTCTTTTGATGATGACAGGCATGCTGTCATTATTGTGTTGTTTAAACTGATAATTACATCAAAAGTTTTTGTTTCTTTTTTCTGTGTATTACTGTGGAATATTTTTTATGTGCAGTGATGATGCAGAACAAAGGATCAAAGCAGGGAAAGGATAACTTCAGCCATGATGAAAACTGCAGCCTCATGGCAGTCCTTAGGACATATGGTAAATGTGTTTTTGGTAAAGGGGGTCTTAAACAAGCTTAGAAACAAAAGCCTGGCACCAAGTTGTTCTGCACATTAATGTAGTCAGCAGAAGAATCTCCACATTAACACATTACAAGAAGGTGGCAAATGAATTGTTAGGTCATAGTAGTAGCAAGATGAGGAAGAAGGCAATTACCCACACTAGTATGGGGGATCCAACAATTATCACATTAACATCAAATGAGGAAGACCTTCCCTTCTTCTGTGGGGATGACTATGGTACAGAAGAAGATGGCACTGAAATAATTAAGGGTGGTAGGGAGGCTGGCTATTACCAATGTCTGCAGCAGTAGCACTCATCTGCTCAGGGATGTTGATTTAAAAATATTATATATTTATACAGAGACCTGAACACTGACATGGAGTGATTACATTACACATGGCAATTACTATTAATAAGTGAAACTTCCACATTTACACAGAATGACAGTGAAGGCAGGGACATGGTAAGTTTCCCCCACAACTCCTTAATAAGTATGTAGTAGAGTATGCTATTTCACTATTAGTAATGTTTTAAAAAAAGTTTTTACAGGGTTAGTATACCGATAAATTTGGAGGATATCAGCAGCAGAATGGTTGCTGAAAATGATGATGATGATAACATAGTAATATCTGAGGCAGCCTGAGGAAAGTGCCATACAGTCCTCCAATTTAATGGCAAGATGGCATACAGTCCTCCAATTTAATGGCAAGATGGCATACAGTCCTCCATTTTAATGGCAAGATGGCATACAGTCCTTCAATTTAATGGCAAGACGGCATACAGTCCTCCAATTTAATGTCAAGATGGCATACAGTCCTTTAATTTAATGGTGCGATGGCATACAGTCCTCCAGTTTAATGGAAAGATGGCATACAGTCCTCCAGTTTAATGGCAGGATCTCACACATCAACAATTGGCTAACTTTCTGGTGTCATTCTAAGGGGATCCAGTATCTGTCTGCCTGGGATGACATGATCGACAGACCGCGACGCTTTACCAAAGATGGCCTGCATCTGTCACCCCTGGAATTCTGGGTACTGGCTAAAGCTCTTGCCACCCCTATAGTGCCTTTTTAGGCAGTGTTCCAAAGACAAAAATTACACTGTAACACCTACAAACAAATGCAATCTGAGGGTCATGCTGCTTGATGCTAGAAGTCTCAATCTAAAGATGCACTCACTCGAAGTTCACCTCAAAATGGAGAATGTCAACATCTGTGCTGTAACGGAGACCTAGTTTAAAGAGGCAGAAAGCACGCCCATGCTCACAGGCTACAACTCTTTCCATACCTTTCGGCTCTAGAATATGGCTGGAAGCTCCAAAGGCAGTGGTGTCTCCATATTCTTAAAGGATACGCCCACCTCTAGACTGGTAACCCACCATAATGCAGCCAAGATACTTCAGGTACAACTAACACTGGGTAAGACAGCAAGTCATAGCCTGCTACAGAACCCCAAACATGTCCCTAGACTCTCACTCCAAGTTCCTAAGCACCCTGGACTCTATCAAAGTCCAACCCAATACTCTCATACTGGGTGACTTCAACTACCCTTCCATCAACTGGGAAAACTATTCAAGTACCAATGTACAGGCTCAATGCTTTCTGGAATTTATCAATTCCAATGCCCTGGACTAGCTCATTCTGACCCCCTGCTAGAGGAAGCAACATCCTCGACCTGGTTATCACTGACATGGGACACCACCGCTCCATACCTATAGTCAATTCCTCCCTGGTTAAAGCCGAACACAAACTGATCACCTTGGAAATCTCCATCTCACCTATAATCCCCCCTAAGGTGATCACCCTGAAAAACTTGTCTAAAGCCAACTTTGGGTTCCTAAAAATGGAGATGGTTAACTTCTTGGCACATATGCCAATGGAACATAGCTACATAACTGCCAAATCATACACCAATGCACTGTACGAGCACATACACAAATGCATGGACCCTGCCATACTAAATAGAACTAAGACATTATCCTCCAAAAAAGAAAGCCATTCTGGTGGTCTCGGTGGTCTCCAGCCATCAGTAAACTCTACAACAGAAAGAAGAAACTGTTGCAGAAAAGAATGAAGTCAAAAGACTGGAAAACCTCCCTTATCAGGCTTAAGAAAAAGCTGAGATCCCTTATCAAATCCTCGAAAGCCAGCTATGAAGGCAGAATTGCAGCTAACACCAAAAACAACCGCAAAGCCTTCTATAGCTATATCAAAAACTTCCAAGGCAATATCCAGATTTGCTTTGAGTTATTGCACAATGGCAACTCCTATACTGAGCCAACAGATATAGCCAACATACTGGCATACAGATTCAGTGCCAACTTTACCCACCCTCCAAGGGCCCTATCACAATACCAGAAGAAAGCCTGGTACCCCCCCATTTCTATGGCACAGGTAAAAGCTGCATTGTCCGAAGCCAAGAATACAGCATCCATAGGACCAGATAATATCCCTGGCTGCATCCTACATGACCTGCAAAATGAACTGGCACCACATCTCTGTGCCCAGTTCAAGCATAGCCTTACCTCTGGTTATGTCCCTAATGAATGGCACACTGCTACAGTCATACCACTTTATAAAGGGGGAGCAACTACAGACCCTGGGAACTATTGCCCCATTAGCCTGACTAGTCTGGTATGCAAATCTATGGAGCACATCATCATAGACCTTTTTAAAGATATAGGCAATCTACAAACTCTTGACCCCACACAGTTTGGCTTTGTCAAGGAGAGATCCTGTCTGCTGAACCTGGTTAAATTCTTTGAGGCAGTCACCAAAGCTGTGGATGAGGGTAAGGCAGTACATACAGCCTATCTTGACCTGGCCAAGGACTTTGATACCATTCCCCACTCAGGTATCATTGATAAACTTACCAAACTAGGCATCAATCCTTACATCACTAAGTGGGTTGCAAACTGGCTCACAGACAGGACCCAAAGAGAGAAGCTGCAGATTCCAAGTCAGACTGTTGACCAGTCACAAGCGGAGTCCCACAGGGCTCGATCTTGGGCTTTCTCCTGTTTGGCATCTACTTCTCAGAAGTCCAAGCCAACATAGAAGGACTCTGGATGACCAAGTTCACTGATAACTGCAAGCTAGGAGTCACTATCAACTCCCCAAATGATGCAGACATCCTACAAAAGGGCCTCTCTGAGACCAATGACTGGTGTCAGAACCATGGCCTGAAGCTTAATGCCAAAAAGTGCATTATCATTTCCTTTGGAAAAAACTTCATTTCCCATGAATTGCCATGCTGATGGGATCCCATTGAACACTGAAGGGGCCATTTAGAGATCTGGGCACCCAGGTCAACAGCCATCTCACCTTCGACCACCACATTGCCATTGTGGTCAGAAAGTCTTTCTTTTTGGCACAGATTATAACCAAAGGTTTTGCATCCAGGAAGAAATAGGTCATCATCCCTCTCTACTCATTCCTCATTAGACCAGTTATTGAATATAATGACCCACTTGTGGCATGTACCTGACCAGACACCTACAACAGCTGGAGAGGCCACAAAAGTACCTCACAAAAAGGATCCTAGGCCTTAAACATATGTCCTACTTGGACAGAATCATGAAACTTCGTCTGTTATCAGTCTCTTTTTGTCTACTTAGAGGTGATCTCTGCTTGACTTACAAAGCCATGTCAGACCCAGCACTACTTGAAATGCTACACCTAAATAAATCCCAATCACCCCCATGCCACACGCTCCAAAGATCACAACCTCATTTCCACAATTAACAGAACATGCTGAGGGACAGGTTCATCTCCGAAAGACTGCCCATACTCTGGAATAAGCTTTCCATTCATGTCACACAGAGCACCTCACTGGCCCTTTTCAAGAGAAATCTGGGTAACAGAAAGTTCATCCCAGGGATCACTCCAGTTGCCCTACTGGATATGGGCACTGTGAACTAACATCAGGTGGCACGGTGCCTGGGCAATTTTTTGGCTAGGCTTGTAAAGGGTCCAGAGACATTAGCCTAGTATACACCTATGAACCGCACAGCACATTAGTACCTGTTAAAGAAGTGACAGCATATCACAAAATCAAGCATAAGCTGACATGCCACCACACTTTTACGGAGAGAAAACTCATGCACTTATACACCAGTATCACCAAACCCAGAAGAACCCTTTCAGGATAATGGCAGGCATTCAGAGATAACAATGTCGACAGTAACACCTTTACAGTGGGGAGGCCAGATGCATGAATTTGTTACAGCTACACCAGAAAACATGTAAAGCAATAGCTGTCCACCAGCAAATATGCAGGGACATTGTTAGGGATCAGAGTACTGCCAGAGAGAGACATGTCCCCAGTCTTTCTCTGGAAGGTCTCTTGTGGCAAATACAGTAAGGGCTATATATGCTGTAGTATCCACAGAGACAGGAAGTCCACACATTTTCCATTACCCCTATGGCAGGTCATACATACTCACCAAGACCCTTATAATATCTCTGTCCAATCTAAACCTATGAAATATCTTCCAGTTATCAAAATTATAGTGAGTTATCCTCTGCTTCTCTCTCTACCTTGGTCTGTGAGTGCTGCTGTGCACAAGTGGTTTTGGCTCAACCAAGACAAAAAGCTCACAAAGGAAAATAGCAGTAAGTGATAGCATTTTTGTGGATTGTGATATAGACAGGAATGGTGAGACTACCCTTTATATCGCATATCTGCATATGGCGCGGAAAAGTGGAAACATTTTACTTTGAATTGCAAAATAGGTGAGAGAATGCTTCATTAGCACATGCTGGGTTACATCATTTCCCATTTATATCTCATTATGACTTTGTTTGCTTAGGCTTATTCATGGCCATCATGTGGCAGTGTGAGTGACCTCTGTCAATTACAGCTTTCAGCTCATTCTCCGACCACATGGATGGCCTTAATGCAATCTCGTACTGACTATGAATACCACCCAGTATTTCAAGCTATTCTTAAGCACAAAGATACTTTATGGCTTTGATTTCCATGAAGATAACACTAGGTGATGATACAAAACAAACATGGGATCTTCACAGTTTGCTCATGAAAACAATCTTAATGACATGCTTATGTCCAGCAGTTATATGAATGCAGGCAACAGTAAGTGGCCATGATTTGAGACTGATATTAAATAATAGTACCACAAACATAATACTATTACAATAATATTATCAATATATTATATTATTATAATTAATACTATTACAGAGCATTAGTTAAAAAGAAATGTCATGGTTTTCAGTATACATCTTTTTTTTAATATTTTTACTGAAATTCTATACACAGGAACAAATACATTAAGATAATTAAACAAATAACTATTTACACAAGCATCTAAAACAATTATTGCTATAAATGATTAAAGTTGATTAAAAAGGCATACAATGATCAATGAAATATAGATTAATACTTCTCTCTATTAATTCATAAATACAAAGAACTGACACAAACTGACCAAAAATTAAAAAAAAAAACAGCAACCAGCCAAGGAAAACAAATGAGGTTTAATAACAAACCAATTTGTCCAAGGACATCTTCAGAGTGGAGTTTAGATAAATATATTAGTGGTAGTTAAGAAGATAGGATGAGGAAAGGGTTAAATGGGAAGGAGGGATGATTGGTAGGAAATGAGGTACGAGTAGGGAGGGGCTTAAGGGGATTATGCAAGTGTAATTGGGAAAGGAATCACATTTTGACATGAACTTGCTACTTTCCCTCCCTCCCACTTCTTGCTGGAATAGTGGGGATCATTATTTTATCAGGCTGGGTAGGGTGGAGAAGAGGGACAGGCTTGCCCTCTTCTGTTCCCCCGTGGTATTGGAAGTTTACTTCAATCATTTGGGAAAGAAAAGTGAGCAGTTGGAGACTGCTTGATAAATAAGCGAGTGGAGGTAAGGATGCTGTTTATTTGGTTAGATGTTTAATTTAATAAGTGGTAAATGAAGCGAGTAATGGGACACTGTTTCATAAGTAAAACAAGCAAGCTAAGGTAAGGATGCTGCTTATTAGGTTGGAGGTGTAACTCATTAAATGGTAAATGAAGTGAGTGGTGGGATGCTGCTTCATAAGTAAAGTAAGTGAGTGGAGGCATGGATGCTGCTTACTGGGTCAGGATGAGCAAGGTTGCGTTGTCCTTATTAATATTATATGGATTTATACTGGGATTAGAATCAGCTATACTATGTTTCAGTTGTAATTAATAAATGTTGATTAACAAAGTTATTTTTATAAGATTTTAATAAAGGTAATCAAACATCATTTGGTGTGATGTGTTTATTGAAGTGGACTGGGACAATAAATCATAAACTTTTAATGAACGGATTAAGCACTTTCATCTTGCATACAACAAAAGACTTCTTCAGAGTCTAATATAACCAAAACAATCTACATTTAAATAACCCTCCTCATTTAATCCATGTTTAACCAGCAACAATCATAAAAAAAAAAACAAAATTTAACACTAGTAATATAGAAAAGCTCTCCCGGCATTAATTCCTCATAAATAATATTAAAAGATATGTTTATATATATATATATATATATATATATATATATATATATATGTATATATATATGTATATATGCACACACACACACATGTTAAAATATCTGATTAAATACACACCATATAAATATTTTAATTTTTCACATATTATAAGATCGTAACTTTAATATACTTGAAACATATATACATTCATTTAGTCCAGGGGTATAAGGGCACTAAATTTAATTTGCCACTTTAACTCCCTTGATTCAGATATGTATTCCCATGGTCCTCCCCTTGCACTTTTATGTATTATTTCTAACAAAAAAAAAATAATGCACATGAAATTACTTTTATTCTTTATGTATAAACAATGCTCATAAATATGACCTCTAAGCTGCATTTTGGTCTTATCTATGTAAAATTCTTCACAGAGCTGGCATAAAACAATATAAATCACCCATGGAATTACAATTGGTATGGTACCCAGATTTTATCTTAACCCCAATGATGACTATAAAATCTGTCTAAAATATATTTACACTGTGGGCAAAACCCATATTTATAGGTCCCAACTTTCTTTTCTATTTTTAAGATGGAATCATCTTCAACTCTGTCAAAGTACTGTTTAAACAACTTTGCTTTTCTATACACTACTATGGGGGGGGGGGGTTCTCCTACCATATCCATCACATTATCAAAATATGAAAAGATACTCCAGTTTTTCTTGAGTACCTGCGCTACATTACTATGTTTAAGTTATAACTGTTAATAAATGCTTTAGAAAAGTCATCCCTAGATTGCTTAACCATGGTAGTGCATATCATCTAACTGCAATTTCTTAACAGGGGTTTTAGTTACCTTTGTTTCTTTTAAGAGTAACTTCTTCAAAAACTTTTGAAACAACATTATAAGGGTAACCTGTAGAGCTGAACACAGAGCTCAGTTTCTGCCTGTCCAGTATAAAGGTCTCATCTTCAGATACCAAGCAGACAAGTTGAACATATTGCCCCTTCTGCCTTTCACTACTTCCCTAAATTGTATTTAATTCTCTGCCCTCAGGGAGTCTAGGATTGTCAAAGTATAAACATCTGTGTGTCATGCCTCCAGCTGATACACTATGAGAAAGCCGGCCTCCCAGTATTTCTCTCTTGATCATGCATGCACACAGAAGTACACTATACTTGAGGCAAGTTAATGTTCAGTACTTCTTATCATCTCATGCTCATAACAGGGTTCTTAGTCCACTTCAGTGAGACACTCTGTCCTAATAACACAACATTCCTGAACAGGCTTTAGCTCTGATTAACTGCTAAACTATCTTAGAATACTCCCTCAACATTTGATATCTGTTTAAATAATGGAAACAATCTTTAGTGAGGTCCTGCTGGCTACCTTGCTGTTCTTGGCCAAGGGATGCCCCTTTCTTTCACATTCCATCCTGTTCTGTTTCATCGATGACTACTCTGCTCTTTTTCTTTAACTAGTTTTGGGTTTCCTTGGGGGTGGTAGTGGACCAGGTTCCATTTGACAGGACACATTAAACAGAACCAGGTACTGCAGCTGAAATTTAATTATATTGTGTTCAGCAAGTTTAATAACTAGTGAAATGCAGTCGTCCTCTGTCTTGTGTTGGGACAGAACTCCTGATTGATACACTCTGTGCTACACAACCATCTGACACCAGGTCACTATGACAGGAACAGAATTGTTTTTATTTTGTTTTACAAGTCACAAAGTGGAGAAATTATTTGTCTATGGTTATACTGATTTCCTGGTACCCTGCCAGTCCTGTGACAATGTCCAACATGAATTTCTGAAGCAGGTAGTTTTGTCCCCAACAAAGCTTTTACAAAGCTGTCACAGTCTCAAGTATATTAACCTTTAGCTATCCCTGTTAATATCATATTTGTCTCCATGACCTGTGTTGTAGATCATGCTGCAACTCCTCTAAACAAGCTGAGCCTGGCCTAGTTCATAGTAGCTGATCTGGGTCAGCAATGTTCTCATATGCACAAATGTTAATGCAGCCATAGCCTGATTTTCTGCCATGGTAGCCTGGCTCCATTTTTGTATTACATCCTGTCTTTTTTCACCTTAGACATTGAGAAATGCTATTAAACCCCCTCTTGATTTTGAGGAGCTGGTTCTTCTTCTCACTAGTTTAGATTACCATTTTGTGTAAAACTCTTGAGTCACATATATGTGCTAATTTAAATTACAGTGCTCACCCTCTTTAAAAATGGGTTTTCATTATTATTTTATACTGTCAGTAACTACAAGCCCCCCCCCCACACACACACACACACACACACATACATACATACATATATGCCTACTTGCTAAAGCTGGGTATGATCAAACACTTCATACATCAAAAATCTAACAGCCTGTCACACAGCATGGTTTTAGGCAAACATGCAACACAAAAACATTTACTTATCCCCTTGTGAACCAAATACTAACAAATATGGAGGAAGGCAACTTAGAGGTGATTTTTGTTTTTTAGAATTAAAATATGCTCTACAAACTGCTCATCATGTTTTATGATGTTAGACGTAGCCTCACTGTAGATTCCTTAGAAAAGCAGGTCAGCAGTACAGCAGCTACTCTTCATGATGATGTTACTAAAGGAGTCTGTCAGGGTTCCATGCTTACCCTACTATTGATCTCAATTTTCTTTAAAAAGATCTAATGGGACCTCCCTAATATTAAATTAGTGAGCTCTCCTGAGGTACATCATTACCAGAATTGCTTTTATTACATTAAGAGTCTTAATTTTTTTTAAATAATCTGTGGATGAAGTATATTTCTTTAAAACTATGTGAATAAATGTTCATAACCATTTACTTTTCAGTTATTTTAAAAGTTATAAAAATGAGTACCTAAATTCTGATTGCTAATTATTTTCCTGTACTACAACATGTTTTATGCTTATGAGAGAAAATGTTGCCAGAAATTAAATGGAAAGTAACAAGATAAGAAATACTAATTAGTTTCTAAATACTTTTTTTACCTGTATGTTTAGAGCAATTAACAATATTTTTAATGTTTTTGATATGTGGTGTATTGGGGTAAAGTAACTGCAAAATGCATAAAACCAAGAACTAAGGATATGCTAGATAAGGGAAAAATGTGCTCATTCATATCTGGCAGAATATTCTGTTTTCATAGCTGCTACAAATATTACAGCTTTTATAAATCCTCCTAAGAGTCTATTGCCAAACGAGCAGCAGTAATACAATGACTATGATGCAGAATATCAGGTATAACATTTTAACTCGTTTTAAATAAACTATGGAGCCAAGCCCATAAATGCAGGTTTACCTGTATGCTAAATCAGTTCTGATGTGCACCTGTGTAGAAGTAATAAAAGCCTTGACACCTTGCTGTCATGTGTCAGAATACAATAAACTATTGTCCAAACAACACTATCCATGTTATATAAGTTTTCAGTATAGCCAAATTGTACCTCAATATAGCTGTCAAATGTATATTCTATGATGTACTCTGATCTGTTATTCATCCTAGGAGTGAATATTAATACTAAAAATGTATTTTTATCCATTTTGATATAAAGCCAGATTATGTATGGCATATTATTACTCTCAATCTGATATTCGACATGAGACTGTTCCTTAATAATCAGGCACTTCATATAAGTTTGGAGATGTCAGTCTACAAAGCCTACAAGGATTCTTTGTTATTACAGTTTGTTCTTTACGTTTTCCAAAGTGTTATCTACATTGGTGTGGCTAACTTTACCTTAAGACCGGTTTCAAACCTGAACATTTGGTCATTTACTTTTTTGTCTTATTTTGAAGTACTGACTTGATTTTCTTGGCCAAAGAGGAGGTTTTTTTTTTTTTTTGTTTTGCTTTTTTTTTTAATGAATAGGAATGGTTATGGTAAAGCACATGAAATTGAGATAGAATTTAATTGTGAATGAGGGAGTACTAGCTACTACAGTCATGGAAAGGAAAGTGGCATGAAGCCCATGCTAATATAAATATATAGACTTAACATATTTTACAATATATAAACTCCAAAAACGATTCGACTTAGTAAAACAAAAAATGGCAACGGACTGTATAAATCTCCAACACAGTTTATTGTTAGCACTTTCATTCAAGAAAATAGATGAACTTCATCTATTGTCTTGAACAAAAGTGCTAACAATAAACTGTGTTGGAGATTTATACAGTACGTTGCTATATTTTACAATATAAAATACTCTTTTTGTTTGGTGACAGGTAGTCAAGGTAAGATTGAAATTTGTGCCACAGGAGAGACTTTACATCAGCCCAGTGACTCGTTAGTGGCAGTCAGCATACCACACAGTGTGCAGGGTTGTTACATACAGGAGACATCAATACTTTGTGCCTTGTTTTTTGAACAGGCATTCCAAAAGTTATGGATATACAGGGAGGTACAGTAACTGGTAGGTAGGATGGCAAGACTGGACAGCATACTTGCCTGAATGTACTGAATAATTGTACATCTGTAGGATAAATATTATGTAAAAAAATAATGCTTACTTTGCATGTTATTTAATAATACAGGAAAATAGTAATGATGTGTCTTTTGGTTAAAACTAAAAAAATAGATCATGACAGAACCCTATTTATCCAACTATTGTATGGCTTAGTCAAACCCATAACTCCTCAAATATTCATCTCATTTTCTATTCCGTGCTCCTGTTGTTTGTGTGTAATGTTATTTTAACTGTCATCTTTATTATTTTACTTTTATGGACATAAAAGTATTTTAAAAAGGTGTAATATGTTAAGACTACCTGTTGCTTAGATATTATGCTAAACTATATCTCAAGATCATTTTCTGATTGTAAGAAAGCTTTACATTTTAAATAAATCAAATTAATGATTTAACATTTGAAAGATGAACTGCATATTTTGGGCTAATCATAGGAGAGATAAATGTGCATTAAATCCGAAGACTGAACCGTAGTTTTGAGTTTCTGTAAACTTGTTTAGTTCAGTAAAAGAAGCAAAACATATACCACATTCATTAAACTGAAGTATTATTGATCTTCCCTAGTTAGATAATAAAACACCTCAACTCTTTTAAATGCCGTAGTATCTTTTACTAATAATTGGACTAAGGAACATGCTAAGCTAAAGTCACTGTAGCAACATATGATCTGCTTAGGAAATAGGACATGGAAGTGATATAAAAAAAAGTTTACTTTCAGTGGTAAATTTACCTATCTACCTTTGAGTCTCACACTATAAACACATTTAAAGGATAATCTTGTGGTTTCAAGTAAAATATAATGATTTATGAAATGTATTTTCTTAGGCTGTTGCTTTTCCAGCATGATGAGACAATGTTTATATGATAGAGATGGCAAAACACTCATCCCATTCTAATGCATATAATAAAAAATGCTGCTTATGTGACTTTGAATGTCATTCTGGCTACCTTTTCATTGAATTACCTTATCCATTTTACTAATCATTTGTTTCAGTTGTCACAAGGGTACCTTGCAATAATAGTTGTTTTGAGTTGCTTGGACTTTTATTAAAAGACAAAATTATAATAATCTACCTTGGACCCATCATCAATAGAGAAATTACATAGGGCAACAGTAGCAGATATCACTTATATAAATTTTTACCCCACTGTAGCTGGTTATTATTTGCTATCAGAGTGCGAGACCCCACCTATCTCAGCCCTGGAAACTTATCTGAGTAAGACAAAAGAAAAAAAAAAGTTTGCTGTAAATAATTACACTTCCAACTTAAAATTGATTATCTTTGACTTTAAGGCATGACAAATCTTTTCAATGCCAAAAGATCATGTTTCAGAAACCAAAATAAATTTGGCAATTTGTACACTTGAAAGATTCATGGTTTTATATTCCATTGTTCAGTATATACCTGTAAAGATACATATGATTACGTTGACATCCATTCACCTTGTCATCAATTTTTGTTTAAGCAGTGTAGAAATGATTTATTGCAAAACTGATCAGAATCTCTGCTTCTTGCTAAAAGCAGCACTGCATTTTGAATCCTGCAATTTGCAGTAATGTTAATAAACTAAATATATGCACTGTCTCTGGATATTCAGTATAGAAACTTGCAGTATGGCAATCTGTGATAAATGCTTTTGCTTCTCTGAGACATCAATGCTGTCATTATTTACCATAATTAAAAATGTTTAATACATTTATATACTGGAGATCCACTGATGACATTTTTGGGGAGTGGTCTTTAGATTCTGGAGATCCACTGGTTACATTTTTGGGGAGTGGTCTTTAGATACTGGAAATCCACTGATTACACTTTTGGGGAGTGATCTTTAGAAGTAGCATGATGTATGTAAATGAAATGACAGAGATGTTTTTCTTTGGTGGAATTTGGAGGAAGTTTTCATTTTTATCTATTTTAACAAACTCAAAGAAATGGTGTTCTTTGAAATGTTTGATAGTGGGCATGCTCATGTGTCTAGATTATTACTAAATATGTTAGCAAAGTACACAAAGTGACATACATTTAGTAGAAATCATCTCAGCTCCATTAGCATGAACCTCTTTTGTTATGAATCATACCTAAAAGAAGAGTCCTCAGCAAAAAAAAAAAAACAGTATAGAGATAAAATTGCTAAATTTCTTGCTTGAAAGGGCTGGATTTATTTCTGCAACTGCTTTTACTGCTAATGTGTTTGGCAACTAAAGCAACTGTAAATGTATTGAAAAACACAGAGAGTAAACAAACAAAAAAAAATTTCCAAGAAAATCAGAAAATTCAAAACTGGCTGTGAAGTATATCAAATTATATGATTCTAAGGACTATCCCAACATGAATGTCATAATCTTTCATCATACACCATGAGAATGCATCTCTTGAACATGCTAACAAATACCACTGTAAGCAACAAAGTAAGAATGAGCACAAGGCTAGACTTCAGTTTTAGGATCAAGACAGAAGGTGTCATACAGTGAAACTAAAGGGGGGGTGTATTTCCAATCAGATGTTAAACAATTACAAAAGCCTTAGAAATATAAGGAAACAATACATGACACAATTATGTTGCCTTTCTAATGTACCTATTTTCAAATCATGCACTCTCTCTCTCTCTCTCTATATATATATATATATATATATATATATACTTCTCTCTCTCTCTGTGTGTATATATATATATATATATATATATATATATATATATATATATATTTTTTTTATTTATTTATTTGCAGTTGTTTAACCAGGATAGTCCATTGGGCCTAAAGAACCCATTTTCAATGGAGTCCTGGGGAGAAAAGCTCCACATACAGATAATACAAAGATTATAGTCCATATACAGATTATACAAAGGTTATATTACACACATAGTTTACGTGAGAAATTAAAGAAAAACATTGTAAGATTGCAGGGTACAAATAAGGAGTTATATGCTAGAAGCCAGCATGAATTTGCTGGTTAGGTTTTGAGAAAAAGGAAAAGAGGAGAAGTGTTGGGAGTAGCGAGTAGGTTATGAGGGATGTATACAGGAGCATTCCCAAGAGGATTTTAGATGAGAGTGTAGGGATTTTTTAAAGGATGGTAGGTTGGTAATGGTTCGAATGCAGGGGGGAAGGGAGTTCCATAGGCGTGCTAGTGAGAAGGACAGGAGGTTTTGTCCAGGAGGTTGTAAGGGTCTGTAAACTTCAATGAAGTTTTGATTATTAGATCTTAGAAGTCTTTGAGTTGTTTGCATTTTGAAGGTAGATGAGAGAGAGGGACAGAGGGATGGCTGGAAAATGAGTTTATGTGCATAGGTGAGCTGAGTGTAGGAGAGGTAGTTAGGAAGCTCTTGCCAGTTGAGTTGGAAGAGAGGTTCACAGTGATGGGTGGATAATTTATTACTGGTGGCGAATCTGGCTATTTTATTGCAACAAGAGGACAGCTTGGTTTTCAGAGAAGATTGTAGGTTTGTAAGAAGAGGGGCACCATAGAGAAGGGAGGGAAGGAGAAATGTGGTAGAGAGAGTAATTTTGGTAGTTGAGGTGAGGAACCTATTGTGACGGTAGAGCATGCCCAATTTTTGATGAGTTTTCTTTATATTTAGTAGCAGATGGGAGTTGAATTTGAGCTTGTCATCAATTTGGACACCCAGTAGTTTGGCTTCAGATACCAGCTCAAGAGATGTGTTGTTCTGGCTGGTGATAGTGAATAGAGATCTATCAAAGTAATTTGTTTTGGAGGGGGTAAATATCATAAGTTTAGTCTTAGCAGCATTGAGCGCAAGATGGTTGTCTTTCATCCATTGTTCTGTGGTGGTGAAAGAGTCTTGGGTGAGTTTTAGAAGTGTTGGGATAGATGAGGAAGCACAAATGATTGTGGAGTCGTCTGAATATTGAATAATGTTTGCAAGGGGGATAGAGTGGTAGAAGTCATTAATAAAGATATTGAAGAGGAGCGGACCTAAAATAGAACCTTGTGAAACACCTGTAGGGGTGTTGAGGAAGGAGGAGGTGGCTTTTTTCCATTTGACGGCTTGTTGCCTATTAGAGAGATAGCTAGTAAACCAATGTAGGGAAGAGGGGGTAAGGTTTAGGTTAGATAGCTTAGTAAGAAGTAGGTTATGAGAGATAGTGTCGAAGGCTTTAGAGAGATCGAGTAGGATGGTAGATACATTGAAGCCAGAGTCTCTTGCTTTATTCAGAGTTTCAAGGAAGGATAGGAGAGCGGTCATGGTGCTATGATGGGGTCTGAATCCGTGCTGTGTGGGAGTTAATAGATTGTTGTCCAGAAGATGGGGAAGGAGCTGTAGATGGATACATTTTTCTAGAACTTTTGAAAGGGGAGACAGGATGGCTATGGGACGGAAATTGGTAATGTTATTATTGTTACCACCTTTGTGTAGGGGAATGATGTAAGCTTTTTTCCAGATTTGAGGAACAGTACTTTCTTGGATAGAGTGGTTAATTAGTATGCTGATAGGGAGGGCAATGGCTTCTGCAGCTATGCTAAGGTAATATGAGGGAATGTTATCTGGGGCATTGGTGCATGGTTTTAGTTGTTTCAGGAGTTTATATATGGTGGATGTAGGAATAGGAGTTAAGGAGAAAGGTGGGGCTGTGGTGTGAATGGGGGAAGTTGGAGGGGGAGAAGCATGAAGAGGGGTGGGAGAACTTGGAGGGGGAGAAGTCTGAGGAGAAGTGGGAGAAGTTGGAGGGGGAGAAGCAAGAGGAGAGGTGGGAGAAGAGTGAGGAGAAGTGGAGGTAGGAGAAGGAATGTTATTTGAGAAAGAGGAGGTAAGTTTGGTGATAGAGTCTATGAAGAAGGAATTGAATTGGGTAGCAAGATCTGTGTCATCTACATTTGGGCAGGGGATTGGGTTTTCTGTGGTTCCGGGTTTTAGGAGCATAGTTATAGCCCACCAGAATTTTTGAGGGTTAGTTTTGTGATTTGTTTGGAGTCGGGTGAAGTAGTTACGACGGTCTGTAGAGATAAGTTTTTTTACTGAGTTATGAAGAGTTTTGTATTCATTGAGGGAAGATATAGATTTGTTCTTTTGATATTGTGTCCAGGCTTTGTCTCTAAGTCACATGGAGGTTAGGGTGTGCGCAGTTAACCAGGGAGTGGATTGTTTTTTTATTCTTTTGGTTTTTGAAGGAGCATGAGTATCTAGAAGGTTTAGGAATGTGGTATTAAAGTGAATGATTGCATCATCAAGGGGTACCAGTTAAGTGATTTTAGGGAATTGCAGAAGGCTTCTGGGTTAAAGTTTTTGTGGCATCGGGAAGTAATATAATTATGAGTGACTTGTAAGGGAGAAGGAAGACGTCTAGTGAAGATAGGAAGGTGGTCACTGAGGGAGTCAGGTAATGTTCCGCTATCTGGGTAGTAGTGAAGGTGGGAGACTAGAATCCAATCTAGGGTGCTGCTACTGGTGAAGTCTTTGTATGGTCTAGTAATGGAGTTGATGAGTTGACAGTAGTTATATAGGTTGATGTTAAGGGAGTGAGAGGGGGACTGAATGGAGGACCAGTTAATATTGGTATCTCCCATGATTATAATTTCATTTTTAATGTTAGCTGAGAGCCAGGAGAGGATTTCTTTGAGAATTGGTATATTGTCTCCTGGGGGAATGTAAAGAGAGACAATGTATATGTATTTGTGTTTGTTCAGCTGGAGAAGAGCCAGTATTAATTCTGCTTTGTAGAACTGGGGGATGGCTTTGTTATAGGGAGTTATACATAGGGAGGATGAGTAGAGTAGGGCTACACCACCTCCCTTTTTATGGGTTCTGTCTGATCTGATGATTGAGTAGTTAGGTGGTACTATCTCTGAATCTTTTATATGTGGTTTTAGCCAGGTTTCAGAAATGGCTAGGATGTCTGGTTTGTTATGAAATAACCAGGAATGTAGATTTGGAATTTTGTTAGCTATGCTTTGTGCGTTAAGGGATGCAAATAGGATGGATTTAGAATTTGAGGAGGAGAGGTTTGGGCCTGGGTTGGGGTGTATATCACCAGATAAAAGTATGGAAGTTAGGAGTTGAGTTAAGTAGTAGAGGTATTTGAGTTGTTTTGGTTGAGGGATGTGGGTTAAAGGATTAGTGGAGGATATGGGGTGGAAAGTGTGTATACATGTATAATGAGAAGGGATTGGTTTGTAATGAAACCATAGGAAGTGATACTATATATATAGTATTAAATTCTAAATACATTTCTAAAAACTAGCACTATCTTTCAAATGGCGGTAACAGTCATTGTTTTTCAGGGAAGCATTTTGCAGTTAAAAAATAGAGATAAGCCTTTATAATTGTTCTGCCAATGTAACAGGCTAACTGACAAGCAGTGACTCTCTAAAGAAAGGGAGATGGTATGTCATAACCTGAAGTACTCTGGCTAAGCTGAGATTGCATTTATCTCCTAAGAAACATTTTACTTATTCTTTTTAAACATAATATTTCATTATTTTGCTATATCCTACATAAAATGAATAATGTCATATACCACAACCAACTCACTATTCTGTAATGAAAAGCTTGTACATTGTGTTTACAAATTACTATTAAATGATCAAAAGTGAATATGTATGTATGTGTGTGTGTGTGTGTGTGTTTATATGTCTTTGTGTCTTACAGTTTTTCAAAATTATTTGAGAGGCAAGAAATGTTACCAAGGTTTACTACAATAAATGCCTGTAATATTTAACAGTTTTGAATAATTTTAAATACATATTGCAGATTAATTGACCAGAAATAAATGTTGTTATATTTTATGTGCTACTTTGGATTTAAATATTACTTATGTACCTCAGCCTAATTAACTGCCATTATAATGCAAAGTTGCAAGGTCATAACCAAGTTTTCTAATTTATTTGAAAATACACAGTTGTTCATAACAGAACTTCAGGAACCCTCTAAGGTGATTAGAAAGGTCATTAGAAGAATTCAGTTGCTTTGGGAAATGAGACTTATAAAATTAAATTAGCTTGTTTGTTGCACTTTCTGTCTCCAATTAAGAACATCCCTGTTTATACTTTTTTCCAATTTACTCATGAAAACTGTCTAAAGGCACTTTTAATTTTAATTTATCAGCCATTATTGAGACAGATATATTTTTCTTTCACCAATAAGAGAACATTAGAAAACTGCAAGCAAAAATGAAATGAACATAAATTAGTATAATACTCAATCACCAAAACCTTTTACTTTATGTTAATCTTATCTCTGGCAGTCAGTTATGCTGAGTATTCTGCAAGATGCACAGAATCATCATAAAGCATTTCTATAAAAAAGAAAGATGGTGAATTGTTTTGCAGTACTTCAAAAATAATCCACATGGAATTGATAAGTTACAGATATGCTTATTTATGCAAAACAGACTGGTGCACATTGATAATAATATACTTTGCTGAATATGTTCTCACATTTTTATTGTCACACATCAGCAATTTTGCAATAGAAGGGCAACATTATATATTATTAAACTGAAAATGATGATATGAAATATGAAAATTATCAAGTTGTTGGTAATCATATCAACAAATACTACATTTGCTATACCACTTACCTAAAAATGTTAAAAGACATTTAGTCAAATGGCATAAATTTGTAATTCAAGAACACCTAGACATATTACTCATAATATTCAGTACTGAGTACCCCTGATAATTTCTCAAAGCAGAGTGAAAATAAATATTCTGCTTAAACTGCAGAGACCAGTCAGTGTTAACACAAAGATGTTACAAAGACAGGAATTGTTTCATTAAAAGTTTTTCATTTTATACTGACAAGTGTAGCCAACATTGTTGAGGAAACCACATTAATCAGCACTTCAGTGGGCCCTGGAAAAGCATAAGAAAGAAAAATAATAGCAGTAAAATGATGCCACACTTTTATTTCTCCTATTTTACTTGAATAATAAAAAGTGGAAAGGATGAACAAAAGGAAATAGTATATCCTGATAATTGTGAAATAACAGCCCTATATAAATGATCGAGGATCATTAGTGTCATGTATCCTGAGAGTAATAACTAGTTTGAAGACATTATACTCCTTCTGTTAATGAGTACTACCACATGTTTCATAGTACTAAACAATGATATGAAGACTACTAATAAATATAGGTCAGCAATAAAAAAACAACCAATAAACAAACAGACAAACAAGCACTTTGAGCAAATCCAAAAGAAGCTGGCTCACACTTGTATACTGTGCATGTATTGGGAGTGAAAAATAGCAAAGACAGGGGTCATGGACATGGTGTGGGAGACTCTATGATACAGACAGATTGGTCACAAAGTGGTCAAATCACAAAACAGCATGATACATGGCACATTACTGATATACAAATGAAGAACATCATGCGAGTGAGTAACATGGATTACGAAAATGAAGAAATCTAAAATAGAAGGCAAATTCAGAAATGTATGAATGGCAACATTATGTGTTAGTGCATATTTGTTTTTAAAGCCAAGATTTGCAGTGTACATGATGGGACCCATTTTATGAAGGAAAAATAATAAAAACAGCACAGGCATCACATCAGTGGTGCAGAGGTTAGCATTGTTGCCTCGCAGCAAGAGATTCTCCAGGTCTATTCTCAGCTGGAGCACCTTCTGTGTGGAGTTTACATGTCCCCCTGTAGTTGAATGAGTTTTAAAGACATGAAGGTAGATGTCTGCATGCATGTGTGCCTTCTGTGAAGGTCGGGTGCTAGGCTTACAATTCAACACCGTAAAAACTACACTGCCAATCAGTTTGCATACCTGTGATCAGCTGTGGTGACCCCTAATGGGGAAAGCTAAAAAACATTTTAGGCATCACAGCAGCAGATTTGTGGTGCAGCCACTGTAGCTAGTTCTTGAATTATTGTGGTACTGCATACTGTGGCTATCCATGCTAATGGACCTCACTTACCATAACCTGGCTGAACCAATGACTGTGGACAGTTTCTTTATGGATCAGGGATATTCTCATGGTATATACAAAACCATTCTAGAAGTAGAAAGAAGCAGTATCACAGCAGCATGTGTTGATAACTGTTGGAGCCAGTCATGGTATACTGCAAGTCTTGTATATCTGTGCCAGTGCAGAATGCATAGACAGCAACTGATATACCATCACCTGGCAGACTTTCACACTGTAGATCTTTTCTGAGCACACACGGATACTGTAAATGACTTAGTCAATCTGTGTCACCCACAAGTGTAATGCATGGCATGCACATTCATGTGGACACAACGGTATCTGTAGCATTAACCAAGTTATCTACATGGACCTTCCAGGGATCTGTTGGTGACACATTAGGGATACTGCAAGCATCAGCCACATGAATCCAAACCAGTTTCTTAACATTCTGCTACAATATGTGAAGGAGTATAGTTGGTTTCCCAGGACTGCAGAGAAGAGAGCAAAACATACAGGCCATTTTTACCATTTAGGTGAGACACAAATTTCACCTATTTGTAATCAAGGTACCACTTGTTCAAGAGGGCATGCAGTACATTACAAGAAAAGGCATCCATTCCTTGAAATAACAGGCATCTTTTAACAGCCAGGGGATTATTTATAATGTATCTGGACACCACATAACAGTTCTCATGATTCACACATTTGGCACAACTTATCTCTATCAATTGTTCTTGTAAGGGGACTTACCACAGAGTCACCTGGTTGGTAGATGCAAGGAGATTACAGATAGATTGTACACACACACACACACACACACACACACACACACACACACACACACACACACACACACACACACACACACACACACACACACATTATGCATGCAGGGAACAGGCACACATAATATGCTGCTGTTGTGTGCTGCAGGTGATAATATACATGTCCTAAAGCCCTGGTTAGTGACCCTGGGATGTATACTCTAGACCATGCAGAAAATTATATATAACACGGTTAATTCAGAAACCCAAAACATAGATGATCACGTATTCAGACTAATGAAGTGATGTTACTGATTATTAGACACTCCAGGAAGGGGTACTTCAATATAATCTGGACAAATGCAGCAAAGTTCTTGTTGAGTGTACCACAGTTCATAACATGGTATTGTGTAAACAAACAGATCAGCAGATGAATGTTATGACACGACCTGACATACAAGTTGTAGCAGCAGCAGCAGAAAGGCAGGGTGAATTGTGAGTAGAGAAAAATGCAGAAAGAAGCAGCAGGACTTCAAGCTTATGGCACAGATATCATAGAATAGACTGATGCTTGGATTTTCACATCTGGGGTATACAGCGCAAAGAACAGACTTGCAATGCCATTCATCCGACTTCACCATGACCAGAAAGGTTATAATGTGCTCAGGGCAAAGTTATCAACATTTGGAAGGAGGGGTTCAGATTGAGAGGTGAAAATTACATTATAATTTTGAGTGGTTCAAATGAGTGATCACTGTAGCCCCATATTCTGGGATGTGGCAGTGAGGTTTTGCTGCCATGATGTGACTATTACAGAATGCTAGGTAAAATGAGCTCTCCAGAAAAGTCAAATCCATGGCAATTATTATAAGAAAGAAACATTTTTTATTGCACCCTAATAGTAGAAAATGTACAAACATATAATAATTAATTGTATTGAGTAATGAAATAAATACCACCAGTTCTCACTTGGTTGGTGATGACTGGTATGGAAAGAGGCAGGGTGAGTCTCACAAGGTCCAAGGAATGGCACTTCCCTTCTTGCTCTTGGTAGGAGTCATCCGTTTAGGGTGTAGTGGGAGTTGTGCTTCTCAGAAGATTCCTTTGTCATGAGGCTTCTGCTTGATCTTGAGCTCTCTATGATTAATTAATAACAGGAATAGCAGAAGTTGAAGAAGTTCATTGCTTGCACTGTGCTTTACAAGACTGAGGTCAATCATATAATGCTTTCTTTATGTTAGCTTTATTTACTTTTTAAATCATTAAGCAAGCAGTGCCACAGTACTACAATAAGTAAAAAAAAAAAAACTAGTATCTTATTGATTAAGCCACATGGGGAACCAATAATATCTTTGTCTGATCAGTTGCAAGAAGAAGATACCTTAGGGGCTTCCATAGGAAACCAATACAAACTTTCAGTTGGGAGTTTCACAGCAAAGGAAGGAACAAGAATCTGTGGCAACTCTGATGCAGCCAGTGCTGTGGGGTGATAGGCTGTGGAGTTGCCATATAAAAAAGCAATAGACAACACAGGATGAAATCAAAGAAAATGTGGTACAGGAAGATGCTGTGGAACTATCTACGGAATGCTCACAGGAAATGGGGAACAGAGTATATGCCCTCAGTGCAGAACAAAATGATCTAAGAAAAGAGTTGCTTGATTTAATAGAGATGGACAGACATATTAAAGTCAATGAAAGAAATAGACTACAGAAACTAAATAAACCCCAAGAAGTTCGAAGTTTGAGGGGGTGAAATCGAATACCGTCATGGAAGTATCAAATAGAGAAAACTATAAAGCAGTTAAGACAAGAAGTGTCAATGTTAGAAGAGTATAGATGAGGGAACAGAAAAAAAAAATATCTGGAAAGATAGACACGAAAAAAGCAATGCACAGTACCAGAACAGATCAGGAGTTATTGTGCACCATCACAAATAAACTAAAAATAGCACAGGCAGAAAAATACATAAATAAATATAAATGAAAAGTACAAAACAAGCATTTTATTGATGACCCAAAAAAAGTTTCACAGAGAACTGGGAAACAATGCAAAACGAATGGAAACACCATCAAAAAACAAAAAATAAATACATTTTGGAGAAACATCTATGAATACCCTGTGCAATGTAACAAAGATGCTAAATTGATAGAAGAAGTCAAAGAAAGACTAAGAAGTTCAGATGTACAGGATATGCAATGGGATGAAGTAATGGCCAAACAAAGTTAAGAAAAGCCTCTAATTGGGAAACTCCAGTCCCAGATGCAGTACCTAACTTCTGGTTAAAAGTATTAGCATCTTTACGTGAAGATTTAGCCATGAGTAAGAACTATTTATATGCACACCCCGAAGAAATAGCAGCCTGGCTAACAACAGGAAAAACAATACTCCTACTTAAGAGCCAATCTGTAAAAGCAATCCTAAAAACTATAAACCAAAAACTTGCCTTCTGATGATGTGTAAACTATACACTGGAATTGATGCCGACAGAGTTTACAGTCATTTAGAAGAAAACTCAATCATGGCAATAGAACTAAAAGGTAATAAAAGAAAGTCATATGGAACAAGGGATCATTTGTTGTTAAAGTCATAGTTGAGAACTGTAAAAAGGGGAAGAATCTAAGTATGACATGGATAGACTACAAAAAAGCATTTAGCAGTATCCCACATTCATGGATAAAAGAGTCCTTAAAAATGTATAGGATACACCATGCACTGATAAACTACATCACAGTGACCATGAAAGAGTGGCAAACCACTTTGCAGTTAAGCCATGATAAAGGGCAAATTATTATTCCAGTGATAAAAATTCATAGGGAGATATTCCAGGTTGACTCTCTGTCATGGCTGCTCTTTTGTCTTGCCCTTAACCCATTAAGTTGTCTGCTTAACAGATTAGGCCATTGTTACATTTTGGCTCCCAGAAAGCAGCAAAGTGTAAAGATTTCTCAACTTCTCTTTGTAGATGATTTTAAACTGCATAACTATACAGATGAGGGAATGAGAACACAGCTGTAAGTAGCCAGACTTATTCAGATGATATAAGAATGTCATTTGGTCTTGGTAGATGTGCAAAAGCAACCTTTAAAGCAGGAATGGTGCAGCACCAAGAAAACATCAGTTTGGGACAAGAATGTGAAAAAATGGAAAAAGAACTTGAGCAAGAGGGCCTGTATAAATATTTGGGAATTAATGAAGGATCAACAATAAAACATGCACAAATGTGAATAAAAATCAGTAAGGAATATTTAATCAATCCTGAAAACAGTGCTGACATCTAGGAACAAAGTCCAAGGTATAAACCAATTTGTTTTTTTTTGTCCTAACTTACAGTTTTGGAGTGACTGACAGGAAAACAAGAATGATGCTTCATGCTCATCAAATGAATTATAAAAATCAGGGCACACAAAGATTATATATTCCCCATTCCGAAGGAGGTACGGGTCTCCTTGAAAATGATAACATGTACAGATCTGCAATCTTGGGACTGCATAAATATCTGCTGACCTCACAAGACCAAAATGTAGTGAAAGTTTTGTAGCATGAGAATAAATCTAAGTTGACTTCCCTGCTGAGTCTAGTAGAAGCATACTGGCATCAAGTGGGAATGGAAATCAAACCAGAAGTAGATAATATCAAGCAGCAACTGAATGTGCCAAAAAAAAAAGAATATAAGGTGAAGGATCAGATGAGAAGGCAAGAAATGTAGAAAATGCATAAATATAGCTGGAAGTATAGAAAGCTCCTGGAACAACCTCATGTTGTTCAGGATCAAATGCAGGAATAGTGCAGGAGAGGTGAATTCAAACAAAGAAATGAAAGGCTAATACTGGCGGCCCAAGATAGTAGACTATGTACATGGTAGTTGACAAAGTTCACTGAACATGTGGGTAAAACAGACAAATGAAGGTTTTGTAATACAGAATTGGAAACAGTTGCACACCTGATTGTGACATACTAATGGCAGAAGGACTGTATACTGAAAGGCATAATAATGTGGCAAGACTGTTGCACTGGGAATTGTGCAAACATTACAGTATTGAAGTAGCTGAAAAAAACTGGAAACATGAGCCACAAAGCATCACAGAAAATGATGAAGTATACATCACATGGGCTCACACATTACCAACAGTTCAAGACATAGATGTGAGAGAATCAGATATAGTGGTCCATGAAAAGAAGACAAAAGTAACATTAATGATTGAAATTGCCACACCCCGTGACTACAGTGCATTACGTACAGAGATACATGTTGTGTCTTTCGACTTTTCCCGGTTAGGGGTGGCCACAGCAGAACTCCGGTCTGCTAATGATTGGCAGTAGAATTTTATGTGCCAAGTTGCCAGCCTTGATGCACAACCTTCAACGAAGGTACGCCCATTCACGCATGTCTCCAGACAAAAGATGCTCTAGCTGAGAATCGAATGGGACAACGTCTTACTGTGAGGCAACAGCGCTACCGCAGCACCACCACCATAGTGCGTACAGAGATACATAAAGTCATAAAATATCAAGATTTGCAGGCAGAAACAAGAGCAATGTGGATGAAAGATACCCAGACAGTTCTAGTACTAGTAGGAGCAACGGGTGTAACAAAAAAGAATCTACAACTAGATATGTTACCGATATATGTAACTTGTACGAATTGCAGAGAGAGTCATTACTGGCACACTGCGGGTGCTGCAAAGAGCAATTCTGGCTAACATCAAAGACTGAAGCAATATTAATTTCATGAACTTTAATCTTACTTTGACTTAGGAATGGGGTCCCTTATACCACGATGATATCTAAACAACAAGATTTAGTCAACTCTAGAGCTTTACTATTAACTTACAACAGTCAAGTAAAATAAATAGAGGAAGTTGTTCGTACAGCATGGAATTTTTGTTTCAGTGGTGAATTAAAAAATCTTCTTGGGACTTTCCCTAGAATAGTTTATTCAAGGGGAAGGTATATAAAGGAATTTTTGGAACAGCATAATATCAAAAACATTGTCTCTAAAATGAGTAGATGTGGTACTTGTAGGATGTGTAGGTATATCAGTGATGGCCCTTATGTTAGTATACAAGGGTACAACAGATCTATTACCTGTCCAGGAAGAGTTAATTGTAATACAACAAAGGTGATGTATTTGGCCACGTGTACCAACTGTAGCACCTACTACGTAGGTAAGACTATTAGGAGACTAAAAGATAGGATAGGGGAACATCTCAGGGCTATCAAGGGTCATGATATACACAACGCCCTATATGTACACAGTACGAAGTGTACTAACTTTAGGAGATTTGTATTTTTTGTCATAGACAAGGTGTTGTTCAGTGAAAGAGGAGGAGATGAAAAACTAAAGGTGGAACTTTTGGAATACAGATGGCAGACTTTGTTAAAAGCTTTTATGTCACCTGGTTTAAATGAACACATCTCCCTAAAACCAATACTGAAACAAAAGGCAAATGTTATATAGAGGGGTAAAAATGTACACTTTCAGCATACTATTTTTATAATGTTGCTATATGTTATGCATATATATATATATATATATATATATATATATATTTCATTTGTAAGAATTTTGTATAAATATATATGTTTCACAAACATTGTATTAATGCACGAGTTTGCTGCTTTAAGAACAAGGTAATTATGGTGTTGGCCAATTGGAGCATTGTTTTAATATTATGTATAAAAGCAAGGGAACAATTTGATTCCATTCGCTCTGATGATGCCATGTGTTGATGGTGAAAGCGCTTAGTGTGTGGATTAAAACATTTCAGAATACTTGGTTGGTCATTGTGTTTTTATTATATATCTCCTTACTGTTTTAGAAAAGTCAGGAATAGCAGATTTCACATTCTGTCTGAAGTGTCATAGGTTTGTAGCTTTAATATGCAATGATTTTCTGAAGCACAAAGGTTAGGAAGGACAGACCAAAATATGAGTCAAAATCTAGGCAACTAGGGGAAATCAGGAGTGGGAGATGCACAGATATGGATGCTTCGGTATATAAGCCTCGGGAGAGAACCATGGGTTCATTAGATACTGTGCTTATCTGGAGTGTAGAATGGGTTAAGTGATTGTTAGGGGCCGACTGGTTTATATGTTCATAGGTAAGTACTAGGCAATGGCTGTGGAGACCATTTCAAGCCTAGCCAAAATCCTAGAAAAAATGTCCCTCTATCCTCAAGAAGGGCAAGAAAAAATAGACCAAACAGAATTTGAAGCTGGCCATCCTGTTATCTATGTTTACCTTGAAGGTGGCAAGGGTTGGGTAGATGGGTATCCTTATGCATATATTTATTATTATTATTATTATTATAAAAGAGAATTAATGTTAGCATAAATTAGGATAATGCTATCAAGGGGAGAAATGGTAATATTAAAAAAAAATGTACATACATTTATGTAGGGCATTGAGTAAGAGATTGGATAGGAAACCTAGGTGAGGCAGGGCATTATGGGGATCAGGTATGATTTTCGGCCATTTTTCAGGTGGCCTGTCACATAAGAGAAGGAGGGCAAGAAGGAAGGCTATATCAGGTATTTAAGTGACTCAGCTAGCAAGATAAAAAAATTGTCAAAAGACGGGTTTCTTAGTGCTTCCTTTTGCTCTCCTCTAGGATGCACCTAAGGTGAAACAGAGATGGCAGGTAATTATGGCCCAGGCAGTGAAGCTATTTTTCAATTAGCTGAAAGACATCTCCAAATGGGGGATCGAGAGTCATCCAAGAGGTGACAGCAAAGATCAGTTGGAAGAGGAAAGGAGGAGATGCCTGCATATATACAGAGGCCCTTAGTAAAAGAGGGAGATAAAGCAGGACAAACAGAATGCAGCAGCTGTCATTATGGTGGCAGGACCTCAGCTTGTTCCAAGTAACACTTTTGTTGGTAATTTAGTGTTGATTCAAGGCAGACAGCTGTACAAAACCAGTTGTCAGGTGAGTTGTTATTAAGCTTAATGCAAAAGCTCAATTATCAGGACAGATCTGGATTGCATGAGCTGCTGAGGTCTTATGAGCAGGACCAGGACAGTAAAGCCCAGTTGGGATCAGTGGTTGGGGACCTCAGTAAGGATACATCTGGAGCTCAACCATTATGAGTGAGAAAGAATTTTTTTTTTTTTGGAGATACAGGCATTTTTATTATTCCTCTTATTCCTCCAGCAGTAAAAGAAAACAATTCAGAGAGATGAATTTGTAGAGGTTTTTATTGCATCAAGCAAAAGAGGTGCCAGTTAGTGCCAAGGAATGGGATAACTGTTTTTTAGTGGTTGTTTACTAAATGACAGAAGTTTTAGGGAAGGAGACTCAGCTAAAATTACTCTTTTTGGCTTATGGAAGCTCAGTATTTTGAGGAAATGCATAACTGTGTTAGAATGAGCAGTTACAAAAATTAAAGGCAGTAGATTAGTCCTTATGGTGGGAGTGCAGGCATGCCAACTCTTAGTTAGTCATGATTTCATAAAAAGCTGTCTGGAAGGAGAACTGGCAGTCATAGGTTGCCCTGAGCTTTCTATGAAAGAAAGTGTATCTGGCTGGTGTGCAGATTTGTGCATCTGTGCACTCATTGTGAAGAGATGCGCAGTGCAAAAAAGAGCTGGTATAAGAAAGGAAGGACACTAAATTTGTCGAATAACAACAGGTAAAAAGGAAATAGAGACATATTGTGAATGAGGTGGGGAAATGGGAAGTTAGGAGGTAAAATGCCCTTTTCAAGAGGGCTGAGAGGCCAGCCCTCTCATTCCACTATTAGGCTAGAAGGTTTGATGAGTTTGCTTGAACTGTGCATGGACAAGGAAGCTGCTTGGGGTCTCTTGCAGGACTCTACTGTTAGAAATCCCTATTAAATCAAGGCAAGGATTGCAAGAAGGTTAATAGTCATCTGAGGTCAGTCAGGGACAGAGATGAGGTAGTCCAGTCACTACTGGACAAGGAGGTATAACAAGACTGAGTTCTGGGCCCATTTTAGGCATTAAGAATCGGGGTCTCAAGGCACCGGGCCTAATGGTACTGAACTAGTTAATTCAGAATTTGCAGGATTTCTGACTTAGCCATGGAAGGCAGATTGAGGGAATTATCAGGCAAGCTAATAAGTTTCCTGTGCCTTTTTATCCTATATTAGGTAGTTAGACTAAATTATTTTATTATGTGATTTCAATCATGACATGCTGTGTGTGTTACTTCCTGTTCTCTTTTTTCAAGTAGGAAGAAGATGTTTTTCTGGGCTTTTCATTCATCTATTGACTTTCTAGAAGAGTGTCAGTGAAGTCTGAGATCATATCTTTTGGCCTTGATCCTGCAAATTAAAAGGTCATTCGGTGAGGCCACAGAGACTTTCATTGGTGGGAGCTGATTGGTATTTGGAATCATATTTAGGCAGTATATGGAGTACCTCAGTTTTTAATCATACATTTAGGGTAAAATGACTTCAGTATTGTACCAGCTATAGGCTCCTGTCAAAGATTATCAGGGATCTGATGATGGTTAAGCAGAAATTTCCATGAACAGTTTTGATTTGGCTAAGTATCATTCCTTGGTTGGTTTGGAAGTCTGCTACTATTTTCAAAGTGGTGGAGATGAACAGGAAATTTGTTGGTCATACTATGGTGAGGGTTGGTCTAGTTTTAGGCTTCTCAGTGATGGAGCACAGAGATTTTGCTGTGTGTTATCCCTTCTACATTAGACCCAGTATGTTTGCCCCAGTGGGTGTAGAATGAAACAAACCAAGCAACGCTGATATTGAACAAGTGTTTAGTAAAATAAAGCTTTAAGGTCAAACAAACCCTTCATCAGTGTATAAAATTCTAACACATACTAACCATTTTTATATACTATCAAAAATCACACAGCCATTAATTATTCGATTATTGTGTTTGCCCCAGTGACATAGGTCTAGATTTATTTAATGTTAACCTTTTACTGTTCTGATGAATATGTTTCTTTTGGGCTTATGATGGCTTGTTTTACTAGGCTGATAGAAGGAAGGGGACACAGACTCCTATGGCAACCTGGTGGCATAGCCGGCCTTAGGCATAGGCCAACTAGGTGGCTGCCTAGGGCGCCGCTGTGGCGGGGCACTTTTCCAGTATTTATTTGGTTTAGGTAGACCAGGATGGGGGCACCAGATGGTGTGGTAGGGGGCACCATGGAGCCCTTTTGCCTAGGGCACCAGTTGACCTAAGGCTGTTCCTGCCTGGTGGGCAGAAAAAGGGTCCATATCCCTTTGTAATGGAAATATCCTACTTTTCCTTGCATTCCTTCCACTTGTCGTACAGAGTGAGCTGCGGTACACTGCCCTTGAAGGGATTGTGGGACTGTTGTGTAGAGAGTCATGGTATGACACTATTATCTGAATAATGTTCATGGGAAAGATGAGCATTCTTACATGCTGACACATTTTTGTTGCTTGATTGGTTCTGATTTTAGCTTGTTGATTTATTCTTTGTTTGAGGTGAGCATTCTGTCATGCTACCTGCATGCTATAGTTGAAAAGGATGCGATTACTGTCCTATTTGGAATGAAGTGTTTACCTATGTTTTATGAGTTGCTTGCAATAAAGTCTGGTTGTACCATCTATTAGGTGCTTTTTATTGCCTTGAGCATGGGTTTAAGGAGAAATGGATTTTGCATGAAAACTATTTTGCCTGTTTTAAGGAAGGCAGTGCACTGCTTACATAGTATATTCTGAACTGCTTTATCAAATATTTTGTAGTTTGTGGCAATTAAAATGATGGAACTTCAATTATCTAAAATTCAGTCAACCTTGCATTTTTGAGAAACTTAATAAATTCTCTATATTTTAATGCACTCATGTTACATAACCACTCGGACAAAACATAAAAAAAAAAATGTTTAACTTATAACTTCTTCTCATTAAAATATTATTAAAAACTGAACATATTCAGACTTCCAAAGCTTGTCATAATGTATAGTATGAATTACGGAATACATACATACACACACACACACACACACACACATATATATATATAAACAATATACATATGTTTGTATGTATCAATCTTACCCTTCACCTCATAGTAAAATTAAAGGTACCCTACAATGGTCATATATATATATATATATATATATATATATATATATATATATATATATATATATATATATATATATATATATTTATTTTATTTATTTTACTTTATTTAAATTTGTTGACCGGGAGTGTCCGACTGGACGTGGGTCCATTTTCAGCGGAGGCCCGGGGAGAAAAGCTCCACAGTAAAATAAACAGACAGTAGTTACATTGGATTACATAGTGATTAACAATTTAACATAGAAATTACTTACAACATATTTACAGATGAAGAACATAGTACATCAGTAGACAACTAGAATCTTTATCTGTGAAGTACATAACAGGCATTAACAAATGTAACAATGAGAAGTTCCTGTTGTATAATAAGTACTAGGCTTATGAGCATCTGAGCTTGCTATCATCAAGGTAGTTAGTGGAGGTGAAAGAAAGGTAGTAGTTGGATGGGGTGGATGATATTAGAGTGGGAGTTGCAAGGGCATAGCCAGCATGTTTTAGGTGCGCTTTTAATAAAGTTTTGAAGTTGGTGCATGATGGTACGGAGGTAATTGTGGGTGGGAGTGAGTTCCATAATTTGGCTATGGCGCAAGAGAATAGTGCTTCACCAGCAGAGTTATTGGCTTTAGTGATCTGCAAGTGATTTTTGTTGCTGGATCTTAGTGGTCTGGTGGTGCGATAGGGTTGGAGTAGATTCTGGAGGGATGGGACATTTAGTGGATGGTTTACTAGTTTGTGGGTGAGTGAGAGTTGATACCACTGAAGGAGGTGAGGGAGTTCAAGCCAGCCCAGTTCAGCAAGTGAGAGACAGTGGTGACTATGGTAGGATGCCCCTGTGGCGAATTTTGCGATTTGGTTGTAGCAGGTCTCTAGCTTGTTTAGATCACATTGCCTCAGGTTGGTATATACTGGAGAGGCATAAAGTAGGGTGGAGATAAGGTGGGAATTTGCTATTGAAATCTTTGCTGCTTTGGTGAGAAATTGTTTATTTCTGTATAATGCTCCTAGTTTTTTTGTGGACTTTTTTTATGGTCATGGATATGTGAATGTCAAATTTTAGTTTATTGTCTATTTCCACTCCTAGCAATTTGGTGTGTTCAGTTGGGTATATAGTGGTGTTGTCTTTTGCTGTGATGTTAAAGTGAGAGTTGTTTTGAGTATGTTTGGTGGGTTGGAAGATGAGTAGTTTAGTTTTGTTTGGGTTGAGTATTAATTGGGCATCGGATAACCATGTTTCAACAGAGGAAAAGGCTTCCTGTGTGACTTTTTGCAGTTTGGGTAGGAACTGGGCTGAGCAGATGATGGTAGAGTCATCTGCGTATTGGATGAGTGTGCCATGTTTGGTGGCAGAGGCTAGATTATTGGTGTAAACAGAGAAAAGTAGGGGTCCAAGGATGGATCCTTGGGGAACCCCTATGGAGACAGGTAGTTGGGGAGATATGTCATTCTGCCATACAACGGATTGTTGGCGGTCAGACAGGTAACTCTGAAACCAGTTGGTGACTGATTGTGAGAAGGATAGGTTATTGAGGACAGAGATAAGTTGTTTGTGTGGGACCATGTCAAATGCTTTAGATAGGTCTAGGAAAGTAGCAGAGGAGAGATAGCCATTGTTTTTATGCTGAAGGATAGTGTTAGTAAAGGAGAGTAAGGCAGTGGTGGTGCTATGGTTTGATTGGAAACCATGCTGTGTACTGGAAAGGAGGTTGTTAGTAAGGAGGTAGTGTGAGACCTGAGAGTGTATGCATCTCTCTAGTATTTTGGAGAGTGGAGAGAGAATAGCTATGGGGCGGTAATTGGTTAGTTCTGCAGAGGGTCCGCCTTTGTGGAGGGGAATTATATGTGAGACTTTCCACAATGTGGGAACGTAACTTTCTGACAGAGATCGGTTAATCAAGATGGATACTGGGTAGGCCAGAGCATCAGCTGCGATTTGTAGGTATTCACTTGGGAGGTTGTCTGCTGCTAATTTGGTGGGTTTAAGTTTAGTTAAGAGTTTTTATGTTGGAGGTAGGTACAGGAGAAAGAGAAGGCAGTGGGGAGATTACTAGTTGAAGGTGTGGGTTGGAGGGGAAGGGGTGTGTGTTGTTTAGCTAGTGATAGTATGGTTTGGGTGAAGTGTGTGTTGAATGAGGTAGCAATATTTTCTGAGGAGTGAGGGATGTTAGGAGGAGGGGTACTGACTTTACCTGGGTGGAGGATAGAGTTTATGGAGGACCAGAATTGTTTGGGGCTGTGTTGTGAGGAGTCTAGGGCAGACTGGTAGTATTGGAATTTGTCCCGTTTTATTAGCTTTTTGACTCTATTGTGTAGTTCTAGGAATTTCTGTCTAGCTGCGGGGGTTTTGGTTTTGCACCAGTGTTCCCAGGCTTTATCCCTGTTTTTCATTTCTGACTTAGTGGTTTTCTGTAGCCATGGGGAGGGTTGTGCTTTGGTTCTGGAAAATCTTATGGGGTCTTGGTAATTAAGGATGTTCAGGAAGGTAGTATTAAAAGATTCAACTGCGTCATCTAGACTGAGGTACTTTAGAGCATGCCAGTTACATTCTTTGAGGGATGAGATGAATGTGAGTGGGTTAAAGTTGATTTTTTTACGTATTTGATGATAGATGACAGGTTTAGCTTGGTACAGGTATTTTTTGAGTAGGAATGTTGGGGAGTGATCACTGAGGCTATCTGATAAACAGCCTGTTATATATGACTGGGGGTTCTTACTGACTAGTATCCAATCCAGGGTAGAGTGCTTGCTGGAGTTTTTATTTATCCTTGTTGGTGACTGGACTAGTTGGGTGAAGCCATGAAGGTGTACATGATGGGTTGGATTGTTGTCAGAACAGGATTGCCAGTCAATATTTAAATCACCTAAGATGATAGTTTCTTGGGTGAGATGGTGGGTAGACCAGCTGAGGAGGTTTTCTAGTGGAGGGATGTTTTGGCCGGGTGGGAAGTAGCATCCAATTATGTTGATGGTTTTGTTTCGGTTAATTTTGAGGTTGGTATATATTATTTCTTCATTGCCTATTTGTGGAGCTGATGATTTTAAGATCTGGATGTTTAGTTGTTCTTTAAATATTATAGCTACACCACCTCCTTTTTTGTTTAGCCGGTCTACTCTTAGTATGCCGTAACCTGTAGGGAGTATTTTCTCACTGGTAATGTGAGGTTTTAGCCAGGTTTCTGTCAGGACGACTATATCTGGGGAGTATAAGTCTATGGTGGCATGGAGTTCATGGACTTTGCTGGATATACTTCTAATATTTAGGCTTAGTAGAAGGAAGTCACTTGGCTTTCTATTGGCTGTAATATGGGAGAAGTTGTGATTTCTAGTCTGATTGTGAGGATTGGGGTTGGAGATGGTAGGGCCAGGGTTGGAGTGGATGTCTCCACTTAGGGCTAGTTTTGATATGCATGAGATTATTAGTTTTCTCAGTTTTAGAATGTGTTTGTTTATAAGGGAAATTTTATAATTTTTCTCTGTGGGTAATAGGTATGGTGGGAGGGTTACTATGTTAAGTTGTAGGGATGCTTTACGTTTGAGTAATATAGTTGGTAGAATATGTGGGGGGTGCATCGGGATGGTTCTTGAGCTGGTGGGAGGGGAGCTGAGTATGGGTGAGACATGGGTGGTGGTGTGAGTAGTAGTACAGTGGTAGTGGTTGAGTGGGGGAATGATGGAGCTTTGGTAGGATGTAAGATATGCAAGGAGAGTGCATGCAGTGAGCAAAGGAAAGGTATGCTTGTACATGTCAGTTGAGGAGGTGTGATAGTAGAGGGAATATGGAGGAGGTAGTGTTGGGTTAGCTGTGGTTGGCTATTGGAAAGATGGGAGGGTTTGAGTGCAATAAAGGTGGGACCACTGGGGCGGAGGGAATAGGGGCAGGGCGGAGCGCGGTAGAGACCCTGTTAGGTTCCTGTATGAGGGGCTGGAAACAATCACAAAGCAAGACAAGTATGTGTTAAGAACAATCACAATTGACCAAGGACTGCTCTGAAACTGTAAGTCTTGTCTTAATTTCTCAGGTGGAAAACCAGGATAACCTTGTATCAGTAGGCTACTGTGGTATAGTTTAAATAAACAAACACACAGTATTGATCAGTTATGGATACTATTTGCTAACAGAAGGGAATAAGAGAAAATGGAAGATGTGTGTGTGTGGTGGTGGTGGTGGGGGGGCTGCTTACAGCCAAAGCACAGTGCTCTCCAGGGGAAAATGAAGATTGGCTCAAACAGTTAGACACATACTCAAAATTAACTGTAGCTGTTTGCAGACAGTTCAGACCCGGACTGCACTTTTCTTATAGGAATGTTAAAGGTGGTACCGCAGTTGAATACTTAAGAGTGGTGTTAGGTCTAGAAAAGAAGAGTACAGAGAGGAGTAAGCACTTTTGAGATGGTAAATATATATTATAAAGATTATAAAAAACACACTGAGCAAATAGCTACCACATGCAATGTCCTGAACCACTACTTAGTATATGCAGATACTGAGCCAATTGGAAGAACATTAGAAAACAAAAAACAGACAGTTATGCAGCCACAGATAAAAATATAGCGAGCAGCAATCTGTCGTGGTTCTCTAATGTGATGCTATCCACCAGTAACAGCACAAACTTATAGAAATAATTTAGACACTAGCATGAGCTGTCTACACACAACACTATTACATGAATAACATTAGTGAACAAGGTGCAGCTATGCAAATAGACCATACATACTATTATACTAGTAACAAGTTGGTGCATGCCATAGTAACATCAAAAATAAAGCATAAAACATATTAGATGTCTAACACAATTCAACATAAACATATACAGTTGTAAAATGTCTAATACAATTCAACATAAATAGGCATTTACAGTTGTAAAACACTTACTGGAGAGACACTGAGCCTTCATGGGGCCTGTAGCAGAGTGGATTGTAGTTTTACAAATGGTGCCTGCCACAGGTAATATTTATTAAATCTGGGATTGTCTTAAGGTAATAAACAGGGAAGGGGAGGGGAGAACAAGGGTGTGAGCAGGCAGTTCTTTGCACTGCTGCTAATGAGCCAAAGCAAGACAAGTATGTGTTAAGAACAATCACAATTGACCAAGGACTGCTCTGAAACTGTAAGTCTTGTCTTAATTTCTCAGGTGGAAAACCAGGATAACCTTGTATCAGTAGGCTACTGTGGTATAGTTTAAATAAACAAACACACAGTATTGATCAGTTATGGATACTATTTGCTAACAGAAGGGAATAAGAGAAAATGGAAGATGTGTGTGTGTGGTGGTGGTGGGGGCTGCTTACAGCCAAAGCACAGTGCTCTCCAGGGGAAAATGAAGATTGGCTGAAAGAGTTAGACACATACTCAAAATTAACTGTAGCTGTTTGCAGACAGTTCAGACCCGGACTGCACTTTTCTTATAGGAATGTTAAAGGTGGTAAAGCAGTTGAATACTTAAGAGTGGTGTTAGGTCTAGAAAAGAAGAGTACAGAGAGGAGTAAGCACTTTTGAGATGGTAAATATATATTATAAAGATTATAAAAAACACACTGAGCAAATAGCTACCACATGCAATGTCCTGAACCACTACTTAGTATATGCAGATACTGAGCCAATTGGAAGAACATTAGAAAACAAAAAACAGACAGTTATGCAGCCACAGATAAAAATATAGCGAGCAGCAATCTGTCGTGGTTCTCTAATGTGATGCTATCCACCAGTAACAGCACAAACTTATAGAAATAATTTAGACACTAGCATGAGCTGTCTACACACAACACTATTACATGAATAACATTAGTGAACAAGGTGCAGCTATGCAAATAGACCATACATACTATTATACTAGAAACAAGTTGGTGCATGCCATAGTAACATCAAAAATAAAGCATAAAACATATTAGATGTCTAACACAATTTATTTTGACTCTATTGTGTAGTTCTAGGAATTTCATGTCTAGCCATGAGGGTTTTGGTTTTGCACCAGTGTTCCAGGCTTTATCCCTATTTTCATTTCTGACTTAGTGGTTTCTGCAGCCATGGGAGGGTTGTGCTTTGGTTCTGGAAAATCTTATGGGTCTTGGTAATTAAGGATGTTCAGGAAGGTAGTATTAAAAGATTCAACTGGTCATCTAGACTGAGGTACTTTAGAGCATCCAATACATTCTTTGAGGGATGAGATGAATGTGAGTGGGTTAAAGTTGATTTTTTTACGATTTGGATGATAGATGACAGGTTTAGCTTGGTACAGGTATTTTTTGAGTAGGAATGTTGGGGAGTGATCACTGAGGCTATCTGATAAACAGCCTGTTATATATGACTGGGGGTTCTACTGACTAGTATCAATCCAGGGTAGAGTGCTTGCTGGAGTTTTTATTTATCCTTGTTGGTGACTGGACTAGTTGGGTGAAGCCATGAAGGTGTACATGATGGGTTGGATTGTTGTCAGAACAGGATTGCCAGTCAATATTGAAATCACCTAAGATGATAGTTTCTTGGGTGAGATGGTGGGTAGACCAGCTGAGAGGTTTTCTAGTGGAGGATGTTTTGGCCGGGTGGGAAGTAGCATCCAATTATGTTGATGGTTTTGTTTCGGTTAATTTTGAGGTTGGTATATATTATTTCTTCATTGCCTATTTGTGGAGCTGATGATTTTAAGATCTGGATGTTTAGTTGTTCTTTAAATATTATAGCTACACCACCTCCTTTTTTGTTTAGCCGGTCTACTCTTAGTATGCCGTAACCTGTAGGGAGTATTTTCTCACTGGTAATGTGAGGTTTTAGCCAGGTTTCTGTCAGGACGACTATATCTGGGGAGTATAAGTCTATGGTGGCATGGAGTTCATGGACTTTGCTGGATATACTTCTAATATTTAGGCTTAGTAGAAGGAAGTCACTTGGCTTTCTATTGGCTGTAATATGGGAGAAGTTGTGATTTCTAGTCTGATTGTGAGGATTGGGGTTGGAGATGGTAGGGAAGAGGGTTGGAGTGGATGTCTCCACTTAGGGCTAGTTTTGATATGCATGAGATTATTAGTTTTCTCAGTTTTAGAATGTGTTTGTTTATAAGGGAAATTTTATGATTTTTCTCTGTGGGTATAGGTATGGTGGGAGGGTTACTATGTTAAGTTGTAGGATGCTTTACGCTTGAGTAATATAGTTGGTAGAATATGTGGGGGTGCATCGGGATGGTTCTTGAGCTGGTGGGAGGGAGCTGGTATGGGTGAGACATGGGTGGTGGTGTGAGTAGTAGTACAGTGGTAGTGGTTGAGTGGGGAATGATGGAGCTTTGGTAGGATGTAAGATATGCAAGGAGAGTGCATGCAGTGAGCAAAGGAAAGGTATGCTTGTACATGTCAGTTGAGGAGGTGTGATAGTAGAGGGAATATGGAGGAGGTAGTGTTGAGTTAGCTGTGGTTGGCTATTGGAAAGATGGGAGGGTAATATTTATTAACTCTGGGATTGTCTTAAGGTAATAAACAGGGAAGGGGAGGGGTGGGAAGAACAAGGGTGTGAGCAGGCAATTCTTTGCACTGCTGCTAATGAGCCAAAGCAAGACAAGTATGTGTTAAGAACAACCACAATTGAGCAAGGACTGCTCTTAAACTGTGAGTCTTGTCTTAATTTCTCAGGTGGAAAACCAGGATAACCTTGTATAAGTAGGCTACTGTGGTATAGTTTAAATAAACAAACACACAGTATTGATCAGTTATGGATACTATTTGCTAACAGAAGGGAATAAGAGAAAATGGAAGATGTGTGTGTGTGGTGGTGGTGGTGGGGGCTGCTTACAGCCAAAGCACAGTGCTCTCCGGGAAAATGAAGATTGGCTCAAACAGTTAGACACATACTCAAAATTAACTGTAGCTGTTTGCAGACAGTTCAGACCCGGACTGCACTTTTCTTATAGGAATGTTAAAGGTGGTACCGCAGTTGAATACTTAAGAGTGGTATTAGGTCTAGAAAAGAAGAGTACAGAGAGGAGTAAGCACTTTTGAGATGGTAAATATATATTATAAAGATTATAAAAAACACACTGAGCAAATAGCTACCACATGCAATGTCCTGAACCACTACTTAGTATATGCAGATACTGAGCCAATTGGAAGAACATTAGAAAACAAAAAACAGACAGTTATGCAGCCACAGATAAAAATATAGCGAGCAGCAATCTGTCGTGGTTCTCTAATGTGATGCTATCCACCAGTAACAGCACAAACTTATAGAAATAATTTAGACACTAGCATGAGCTGTCTACACACAACACTATTACATGAATAACATTAGTGAACAAGGTGCAGCTATGCAAATAGACCATACATACTATTATACTAGTAACAAGTTGGTGCATGCCATAGTAACATCAAAAATAAAGCATAAAACATATTAGATGTCTAACACAATTCAACATAAACATATACAGTTGTAAAATGTCTAATACAATTCAACATAAATAGGCATTTACAGTTGTAAAACACTTACTGGAGAGACACTGAGCCTTCATGGGGCCTGTAGCAGAGTGGATTGTAGTTTTACAAATGGTGCCTGCCACAGGTAATATTTATTAAATCTGGGATTGTCTTAAGGTAATAAACAGGGAAGGGGAGGGGAGAACAAGGGTGTGAGCAGGCAGTTCTTTGCACTGCTGCTAATGAGCCAAAGCAAGACAAGTATGTGTTAAGAACAATCACAATTGACCAAGGACTGCTCTGAAACTGTAAGTCTTGTCTTAATTTCTCAGGTGGAAAACCAGGATAACTTTGTATCAGTAGGCTACTGTGGTATAGTTTAAATAAACAAACACACAGTATTGATCAGTTATGGATACTACTAGATACAGATGATCAGACCATAAAAGGCATGGGCCGAGACTGAGAAGCAGTACTAACATGCAAGTCCAAATCTACTTTCAAAACATTTTTCCAGATGTAACATTTTGTTCACTTCACATTAAGGAATAAAAATCAAGGCAGTCTGAAAAAAAAAGAAGTTTCAGTCAATGACATACATTTATATCTTAAGACAAAGCCCCACATAATATATTTTATAATGTGTAGACATGTTTTTTTTGACACTATGCACATTTTTTGCACATAAAAAAGTCTGCAAGGAATTTTAGAACTATGACTAACATTAGTATTAAAGCCACCAAGCCAAATGGCACACTCAGGAGACTGACTCTACCACTTTACATGAAAAGGCTACTCTGTCCTTATGGTATACAGAAACATTCACATTAATAATTTAACACAGTACACTATAACTATGCTGATACAGTGGATATAGAAAACAAACTGACAACTATTATCCAGAATTAAAATCATTAATAGTGACTTCTGCTTAAAACATTACCTATAACCAGAAATCAAAAACCAAAAGTGTATGCAATTCTCCTCCCACCTGCTGTAAAATATGTCCATTGAGCAACTTGATAAGCCAACTACTGTGCAATCAAATAATGCCTATGCAATGATCCCGCAACCAAGAACGGATTGCTAACAATTGGTTAGGGTGGCATTGCCAAACACAGTCAGTACAACACTGTGTTTATTTTCATCTAATGATTTGATTTTTAATTTATGTCCATCATTCTCATATGATTTTATTTATTTACATTTGTTGACCGGGAGTGTCCGACTGGACGTAGGTCCATTTTCAGCGGAGGCCCGGGGAGAAAAGCTCCACAGTTAAAATATACAGACAGTAGTTACATTGGATTTACATAACGATTAACAATTTGAGTAACATAGCAATTAATTACAAACATAGTTATAGATGAAGAACATAGTACATCAGTAGACAACTAGAATCTTTATCTGCGAAGTACATACCAGACATTAACAATTGTTACAATAAGAAGTTCCTGCTGTATAATAAGTAGTAGGCTTATGAGCATCTGAGCTTGCTATAATCAAGGTAGTTAGTGGGGTGGGTGAAAGAAAGGTAGTGGTTGGATGGGGTGGGTGATATTAGAGTGGGATTTGCAAGGGCACAGCCAGCATGTTTTTAGGTGCTCTTTTAGTAAAGTTTTGAAGTGGGTGCATGATCACCAGTATTAGAAGATTGCTAGCATTCCTCAACAGCATCTAAAATGCTACCTGAATTATCATCATCCCTAGCTTTCTAGCAACTTAAATATCTTAGCTAGAGACAATTATGAGGTTTACAGACAATTTTTAAACAGAAGACAGCCGACAGTGCAGAATTTAGTAGAACTGTCTGTCTTATTCTCCCTTAAAGGTATTTTAAAGACTGATTACAATTAGCAAACTGTGCCTGAGTCTTTTGTGGTGGCATCTACTGCTTCACTCTAAATGTATAGTGGGGCAATACCTAGCAAAGTAACTTAAGTACTTGTTTATTTATTTATTTTATTTACCAGGGTAGCACACTGATCACAACAGACCATGTGCAGGCAGAGACCAGGTGAATAAACTAAAAAAAATAAAACAAAACAGATGCACAAAGACGGGATGATCACAGAAGGTAACAAATCTCACTGACAATTGAAATTATATAATTATTATTAACAGAGTATAAAAACAAATGTAAATTAATTTTAGTAGTAAATATGAGTGGGAAGCAGCAAGTGAGAATAGAGTATCAAAGTAGAAGTGATGCAAAATGAGGAAGGAGTTATGTGATGTGCCCAGTGGAAAATCACTTGCAGTCAGATTTTTGATGGAGATATCTTTTGAACTGTGCTCTGAAAGTGGGGAAAGAGGAGACTTCTTTTAGGTGAGCATGGAAGAAATGTTAAAGTATGATTGCAAGAATTTTAAAAGGCATGGCCAGTACAGTGCAATTTGGTATAGGGTGTCTTGATTGAGGGAGATAATTGGGAGAGGCTGAGGAGGTTATGGGGGGGGGGGTATTATGGAGTTTGGCTGCAAGAGGTGAAAAGACACCTGGTAGAAGTACTTTAAAAAGAACAAAACCCTAGGAGTAGCTCAACTCTGTAGGAGACTGGTAGCCATTTGGATTTGGAGAGGATGCTGTAGTGGCGTTCCTGTAGGAGAAATTGGAAATTAATCATTACATTTAATTTTCAATGGACTGTAGAAGAGATGATTTTTTAGGGGCAATAGCAGTGGTGGGTGGCCTGTCTTCAAGATGAGCAAGTAGGAATCCTTTGCCTACTGGACTGGAGAGAATGGGAGATATTATCCAGGAGCAAAATAAAAGAGGCCTAATCATTTTCCTCGTGTTTTCAATATGGCTTTGAAAGTTACATAATTAGCTATAAACCTATTTAAAAGTTGTGGTTGTTTGTATTGGGCAGCCATTGAAATGTACAATATTGTGAGTTATTTCAGCTTTTGCAAGGTTCCAAATATCATACTTTTTTTTGTTTTGGAGGGGTTTAGTGTAGCTTATGGTTGTTTGGTCATGAATGAATGGAGTAGAGGTCAGACCAAAGGTGGGTTTGAATAGCTAAATGTGAGGGACTAGACTGAATGATAACCGTGACATCTGTGTAAAGAGTGACAGGAACGTTGGAGAGATTGGAGGGGTTGTTTGTTTAATAAAGAGTGAAAACAACAGTGGTATGAGTATGGATCCCCCAGGCATTCCTCTGATAAGGGGTGCTGAAGGTGATAGGAATTAACCTATTCTGACTCTGAAATACCTGTTTGTTAAGAAATGTTGGAACCAGGTGATAGTGTTGGGGCTAACTCCAATTTCTTGGAGAGAGTGAAGGAGCAGGAAGTGGTCAATAAGATCAAAAGCTTTGTACGGTAAATGAAGAGATCTCTTTAAAGTTTTCTTTTATCCATGCTGAAAAGGATTTAATCTGTAAGTGACCTTAGTGCTGTCATTGTACTCCAGCCAGCCCGGCATCCCACAATCCATGCTGTTTAAGAGAGAAGATGCAGTACTGTTTGAGATAACTGTATAGTTGGCTGTAGATTTGTTATTCAATTATTTCCCAAGTGTAGGAGAATGGGGGTAGGGCAAACGTGGGAGGCATTTTCTGATCAAGACTGTTTGGGGAGGGGCTAGGCAAGAGCAGTTTTCTATATGTCTGGCTACGTGGTTTGATTCACCCAGAGGTTATAAACATGTAGAAGTGGTGTGATAAGGAAATCTTTGCAGAGTAATGTACACCAAAGATGCAGGTTGTCTGCACCACTGGGTGCTTTCACGGGCATGCTTTCTAAAAATGGGGGTGGGTCAAGGTTACTGTTAGCAATTTTCTTAAAAAAGAAAGGGAGATAAAAGGAAATAAGCAGAGGTTGTGGAATTAGGGAGGTGGCTAAATTGTTTGAGAACATCAGAGGCTGCCAGTTGGCATTGAGAGATCTGGATAGTGATTGGGGGTGACCACTGGATTTTTGGCTTGTGAGTAGATTTGAAGGAAGGTATTTGTAAGAGCTGTGGAACTGAATTTGGATTCTGTAAGTTGGTAATGGAAGACTAGTCCCAATTTGCAAGGCATTTTTGAGTTTTTTTTATATTAATTTCATATCTGGGTCTGAAACTTTGTCCTCTATTGCATTTGCTATCATTATGTGCCTTAACATTATTAAAACGGAAATATTTTACATTCACATCATGCTGCTCAATAGCCTTTCATCCCAATGCCCAAATATGCCAGTAAGAGAAACTGACGTGTTGTGCAGTGGGGGTGACAAAATCAGCTCTACCTCTTATCTACACCATATTACTTTCAAGAACAGCATATTTGTGAAGATTTGTAATTAGCAATGGAGACATGATTCTTATTTTCTCTGATCTGTGGTGCAAATGTATACAAACCTCAGGTATTAACACCCTACTTCTTCCTTATACAGCTTTTTATTTATCTATCTTTAATTTTCTCTTGATATATCCTTTTTTTTTTTTTAATTTGGTGTATGCGTATGTACGCGTGTGTGTGTGCATGCACGTGTGTGTGCGTGTATGTTTAGTGGTGGTGTTCTTTATTTGCATTGCAACAAAGGAGGTGCACCTGTTAGCTTTGTGTTTTATATCACTAGTGCTGACAGGTTACACTGACTTGTTCTCAGTACTTACATTGTAATTGCTCCATTACAGTCATATACATTATATTGCAGCCATGGATTAACAATTACCTACTGCTCCCTTCTACCATTTTCTCTTATGAATGGATACAAATATAGAGATCTGTAATCACCACTAGAGAATACTATATTATTCTGGAGGCCAGTTAGGCAAAGGGCTGCATTGGAGGGGCAGTAAAATGTATATGTTACTGTCTAGGGGTAATAGGGAGATGTTGGTAAACAGTGCCTAATGGGTATATCTCCCATAACAGATTCTGGATACTATTATGCAGATGAAGAGGGGGGTGACGAAGAAAATTCCTATGAGTTTTTTCTGTTCCACAGAAAAATTGCTGAACTAATGCAAGCAGAGTTGGTAATAAGCATGTGAAAAAGATCATATCAATCTTTGCTTCTGTGTCTTAGGCTGTGATGCCAAGTGTCATTAAGTTGCTGTTTTTCTTCTTCTGTAAGTACTGATTTCACTAAATCAGGATGTTATACTGTATCATCTATTTCTTGTCCTCTGGTCATGTCTATTAAAGAGGTTTCAGTGTCATTCATTTGATATGATACTGGGTCACAAAACACTTAATTTTCTCATAAATACTTCATGATTTTTCATTTGCACAGCTGTTTCTCGTACTTTTAAGGCCGTTTTGACAAAATCTTCATTTATTTATTTCCACTGAAGGTTGAGATCAGTTTTGATGTCACTTTCTGACTTCTGATTCATGCTTACTGTTGCAGCTTCTCAGATGTTTAGCAATAACTCATCCTTTAGATGTTTCAGGGAGAATGACTCATATCCAGTATAATGGACTGCTGACACACCTATGCTTTCAAAGACTGTTATATATTCTTTTTTCCAAAGTTAGACCTCTACCCTGATACTGAAGATGAGCTACAAACCATAATGTTCCTGAGAAAAAATAAATACATTTATTTACTGACTGACATTTGTTGATCAGGAAAGTCCACTAGGTCAAAAAACCCTTTTCATTGGAGGTCCAAGGAGAAAAGCTTCAATAACAACTCAAGGTTACTACAATAACCAAATATACAAAATTATTATACAATAGGATAAGATTTACTGTACTAAGACAGAATACAAAGATAGATAACATTTCTTAGTTATTAGTATTATACAGAGTACAATGTTATTATGCAGTCTGTAATAAATGACAGTAGAACTTGTATAGTATTTAAATGGACACTTACTGTAGGTGTGGACATCCAGTATACACAGTCATGATAAGCAGTTTATTATATACAGTATCAAGGAAATTAGGCTTTTTTGCCTAACAGAAGTTTGTTAAGGAAGAGATAGTGATTAACATACCTTGTTTTCTATTAATAAGTCAAAGAAGTTTCATTGGTTTACAACATTTCACTTGGACTAGAGAGGGCCATTCTAACCAGTAAACTGTTGATGTTTGTTTATGGTGGTCTGTAGTTCTGAATGCAAGGACAGAAGTGATTGTTAAAAAAAGTGTTTTATAGGGTGACTTTAAAGGTTTTTATAGAATCAAGTTGTGTGATGGAAGGGGGTAGAGTATTCCATTGCACTGCTATGGAGTGGAAGTATAAGCTTTGTCCAGCTCTCTTACTGGGTTTGTATTAGGTTAGAAGCTGCTTAGTAGAGCAAAGACTTCAAATTGGGATGCATGATTATAAAATAGAATGGAGTGATGGGTAGTTTTGTGGGTTGTATATTAGCTTAAGAGCAAGAGTTAATTGAGTGTATTGAAGGCAGTGAGGGAATTCCAACCATTTTAATTGCTTAATGGCATGGCAGTGGTGAGTGCAGTTTTGTAATTCAGAGGCAAATGTTGCTATTTTATAATAGCATGTAGTTTATTGCTTAAGGATGTATAAAGGTTGGTGTAGATTGGGGAACCATAAAGGAGTGAGAGAAGAAGGAGGAGGGTTTTTGCCAGTTTTATTTTCCTGTGTTTATCTATGTAGAGCTTATGTCTATATATCGTACCTAGTTTTGAATGTATATTTTTATTATTAAATTAAGAATATGTTGTTCTAATGATAGTTTGTCAACTACAGTAATGCACAGAAGTTTAGTTGTTTTCACTACTTCAATTTCAGTATTATTTAGGGAATACATTTTGAAGTCCTGTGAAAGTGGGTTTGGATGAAAATATTAGTAGTTTGGATTTTTTGGGATTTAATAGTAGTTGAGCTTAGTTTAGCCATGGTTCCATGCTTGAGAAGGTGTTTTGTGTTATTTTGAGGAGCTCTGAGAAGTTGCTGGCAGAGGATATGATGGCAGAATCATCATCTTACTGGATGAGAGAACTATGTAGTAAGACTGTGTCGAGATTATTTATAAATCTGTTAAAAAGTAAAGGTCCAAGAACAGAGCCCAGGGGGATTCTTACCTTATCAACCAGATTGATTACTTTGCCATCTGACAGATTTTTGTCTACTGTTCTGTTTTTCAGGTAGCTAGTGAACCAGGTAACGATATGGTCTGAAAATCCTAATGTCACTAATTGTTGGAGTAACTTGGTATGTAATACAGTATTGAAAGCTTTGGATGGGTCTAATAAAACTTCTGATGTCAGCAGACCAGAGTCCAGAGCTTTGTTCAGATTATCAGTGAAAGAAAGTAAATCTGTCATAGTACTGTTTGCAGAGCAAAAACCATGTAGGTATGAGCTAAAAGATTATTGTCTGAGAGGTGTTTTAATAGTTGAGTATATATACACTTTTCTAATATTTTAAATAATGGTGACAGAATGGAAATGGGTCAGTAGTTGGTTAAATCATTATTTATGTTATTATTATTATTAATATAACATAATTAGTATAATTATTAATCATTATGCTACTTGGGTAAGATATGTCATTAGTGTAGATACTTAAATACACTAGTTGTATTTACTTAATTTTGTTTTATTTTTATTACAGTTCTTAATTTCACCTGATTACTGCATATAAAATGTTTGCTTATGATGTATTTCTGCACTGTTTTTCTTGGGTTTTGTATCATGCCTGCTATGTTATCTTTTTATGTTTGTATCACTGGAGCTTTTCTTCTCGGGTTTCCACTGAAAACAGGCAATTGGCTCAGATGGACTAACCCGGTTAAAAAATGTCAAATAAATAAATAAATAATTAAATAAAATCATTAGTATTACCACCCTTATGCAACAGGGTTATGATGGATTTCTTCTAAATTTGAGGGACTGTAGATTCAGAGATGGATATGTTAACTAGAATACTGATGGGGCAGGCTAATGCATTTGCACCAAGTTTCAGGTATTCAGGAGGGGAGATTATTAATAGATAGGGAGCATGGTCTAAGTTTAGATAGCAGTTTAGATATTAGAGAGGTAGGTATTAGCTTTAGGGAGAGCACTGGAGTGTCTTGGGTATTGCTAGAGTTTTCTTTGTGAAGTGAGGGATGTGAGTTGGGACTCATATTTAGAGCTTGAATGACTTATCTTATTGTTGGGGGTTTAACATTTGAGGCTCATTGATAAGTTTAAGAATGATTTCTATAAAGTGTGTGTTAAAAATGAGGGCTATTTGTTCTGAGTTTTTATCAGGGTATGGTGGTGGGTTTTGTGTGGTGCCAGGATTAAGGAGCGAGGAGACTGATTTCCAACATTTGTTGGGTTGTTTCTCTAACTAGATAGCTGTTGTGAAAAATATATATATATGTTTTGTCATTTTTTTACTAATGCCTTAGCTTTGTTATGAAGTTGTTTGAAATTAATTTCATTTACTTTTTTTGTTTTGTTTTTATGCCACTGTTTCCAAGCCCAGTCTCTGGAAAGAAGAATTTGTTTTGTAGGTTTTCTGAGCCAAGGAGCATGATTGAATTTTATCCTTTTAAACCAGATGGGGGCTAAAGCATTTAGGGTATCAAGGAAGATATTATTAAAGTAAAATACAGCTTCTTCTAATGGTAATATTTTTAGTGGGGTCCAATTCTGAGTTTTTAGGAAGTTGTTGAAAATTATTTGGTTAAAGTTGATTAGGTTTCTAGTTGATCTCTATGAGTGGGGTTTGGATATTTGAGTGTGGACTCTATTTGTAAAGGCTGGTAAATGGTCACTTACGACATTAGGGAGAGTGCTGGTATTAGAGTATTTGTATGGGTCTGATACCAAGATCCAATCATGGGCGGCCTCTGTTTGTTTATTTGGAATTTGTGTGGGGCATGTGACAAGCTGCGTATACCCATACAGATTAATACAGTTATCTGGGGATTTTGAGATTAAATTTTGACAATTAATGTTAGTATCACCTAGAATGATAGTTTCATATGATATGTTTTGAGTGGTTCAAGATAGAAAGATTTCAAAAATAGAGATATTTTGGCCTGATGGACTACAAAACACTGCTATGCACAAGTGTTTACTATTATTTATGTGTACTAATGCTAGTAAAATTTCCATGTTCTCGAAGGTTGGAATAGTTTTAAGGAAGGATGAAATGGTTAAAGAAATTGTGATATATTAAAGCTAACATTTACCTCATGTGTGCATAGCTTGCTAATAAGACATTTTTGAGACTGAATGTTATCCTACTAATAAAAGCATGGGCTCATCTGAAAAATCCTGTAACTATACAACAACATTTTAGCATAGTTCAATATCTACAATTCATGCATATGTTTCCTTTTTTTCGAATAGAAAATATAGTTGTTGTGTATATATACTTACCATAACAAAAGGTATTTTAATGATCACTGCTGCAGTAACCCTAGCTATAGGGTGATATCCTGCCAAGAATAGAACAGTAGGATGGCTTCCAATGCTTCAGGGCATCTTCTAATCACTCAGATAGGCAAGCTCAAACTCAGATGGCTAAAAATACAGGTTTGAGTAAAAGCCCTTCAGTGTTTTCATACAAATTGAGAGAGGGAGGCAGGGCCCTGTGAGGACAAGGCTTGAAGTATAAATATGAGCATGTGTACACACCCTGGCAATAACAAGGGGGGTGGAGGGAGTGACTACTGCAGCAGTGATCAGTCAAACATCTACAGTTATGGTAAGCTTACTGTAATAGTGTAATACATTATGTTCTTCGTACTGAACACTGCTACAGTAGTCTTGGCTATATAGGTAGGTTACCCTAACTTAAAACATCTGGGAGGTGGAAGGGGAAAGTCCAGTAGACCCTTGAAAATGGTACTAGGAAAGGAATCAAGCTTGGAATGCTTTGTGAAAGTATGTACAGGGGACCGAGTTACTGTTTCTGGCACACCTATAGAATCCAACACTTTTCAAAAAGTCATAAATGAAGCCAAGGTCCTTGATGGATACTGCCTGGAATAGTTTTGGTCCGGTGGTAATAATAAAAGACAATAGACTGAGACTATTTGAAAATAGTCTGTTTAGACATAGGTTGTCCCTTTTTTTTACCCTCACAAGAAATGAATAATAAATCTTAAGATCTGAAAGGTTTTGTTCTGTTAAGATAGTACCTGAGTTGTCTGTTGACATTCAAGGTATAGAGTATTCTTTCTTATATATTTTTTGGATTCAGGAAGGAAATCAGGGAGATGGAAAGTTTGGCTTAAAGTAAACTCAGATATCACTGTTGGCATAAAAAAAAGGATTAGCTCTCAGAGAAACCCTGTATGTGAAAAATGAGGTAGGGTTGACTCACCCTAAGATCTTGCAGCTCTTGACACTCTTCTAGCAGAGGCCAGAGCAATTCATAAAACACTTTTTCCATATTAAAAACCTCAAGTCAGCCTGATGAGCTATCTAAAAAGAACAAGTGTTAGCTGCTGCAACATAAAATTAAGATCCCAAGGAGGAGCCACTGGTTTTCTTGGAGGTCTCTTATGCAAAATCCCTTTCAAAAACCTTTTCACATGAGAACGCATTGAAAGAAGGGGCCTGCAAATCAATCTTGATGAAGGCATAAGAAAGATAATTGGATAGTAACTCACACAAATATTTTAAAACCAGAGAAACACTAGTCCTGAAAGGGTGTTGCTTATATTGTTGGCAAAAACTAGAAAACCTTTTCCATTTGGTAATATATGCTTTTTTGGTAGCAGGTTTTCTTGCTCAGAAACAGGTGCCTAATTTAAGACACCATCATCCAGGCAATCAGTTTGTTGAAGTTGTCTGGGGTCAGGGTGCATCAATGACACCTGTTCTTGTGTGAGTAGATATATTTTGTGAGGAAGCTTGTGGTAATGGGTCTATATTACAATGTCGAACTCACAGGAGTCCAAATGTTGTAATATCGAATCCATATGTTTGAAATGTGAAAATAATGAAGCCACGGAACACTGATTTTTTTTCCCAGGGAATTTGTAATCCCCTCTTTCAAAATTTGTAAAACAGCAGATGCAAATATTAGCTTTTAAAGTCATCAAACTTACAAACTTCCTATAATTCTATGCTGAAGTTTAAAAATTCAAGTAAAACTGTAACCCCCACTGTGGTGTGATCTCAGAGTTGGTATATTTAAGTTGGGGGGGTGTGAGGAGCACAGCCCCCCATGTTGGGGGGAGGAAGCCCCCCACATTAGTTTAAGTTTAAAGTGTACACATTTTTTTTTGTACTGGAACAGTGATTTTTTTCCCCTGAGAAAAAATTGTTCTGTGTTTTTGTACTTTTTGGTTTTCGAACTTACTGGTTCGATATTACATCGTTTGAACTCCTGTGAGTTCAGCGATGTAATATAGACCCTGTGGTAACTACCCCTGGCCATTTCAAAAAGGAAGGAGGACAACTGTTACCTGGGCCAGAAGGGTGTCACCACATAGATCATAAAGGATTCCTTCTGAATCTTCATAAGTTCTCTGGATAACAATGGAAAAGCATTCAGAAACACTTCTATCCAAGGAAAGGAAGAGGCATCTTTTTCCCAGGTCTACTTGCATGGAATTCTGGAGCAGAAGTTTTCCAGCTGATTATTCAGAGAGGAGTTAAGGAGGTCTACTCTCCCCATAGATGGAAGAAATCTTAGAAGACCCCCTGATCAATTCTCATTCATGTCGGTCTGCCTTTTTCTTGCTCAACTTTGCCACAAAAGTTTGCTCTGATCAGACATAGGATACTTGCAGAGTGGAATTGTATTATAAAGTTATATTCCAAGTTAAAATGGCTAGTCTACAAAGGGTTTCCCCTTGATGTACCGCATGACTGTGGTACTATCTGCAAAGTAGTGATGGTCTTGAAGTGATAAAAAGGTCCACTCCTTCTACAAGCAAATCAGTCAGGTGGCTAGATACATGCATAAACAACTTCTGCCTCCTGACCCAGTGTCCAATCAGGTCCTGTATCTGTACCCTGCCCCTGACCCTCCACCTTCCTCATATTTTAGTTAAAAAAATAAAAAATATATATATTTTTTCTTTTACTTTTAAAATGTAGAATTTTCTTTTTTTAAACTTTTAAACTTACTCTGCACAAACTGCGACAATTCTCAGGTTTCAAACTGTTACAGTTTCAAACTGTTACAAACTGCAGTTTATAAAACACATGGAGAACACAGGATTTACTTTAACAAAAAAAGTTTTAAAATGTAACAAACTGCTTGCTACTGCATAGAGCACCAAATCTCTAAGGATTTACTTTAAGAAAAAAAAAGAAAAGAAAAGAAAAGTGTTAAACTGTAAAAAACTGCTTGCTACAATATCACAAGCAGTTACTACAGTTTAGATCACACATGAATACATGTGTAAAGAAAATGAAACACTGCCATCTGTGTTAGCATGTCTGGCAGGAGATTTGTGTATATTTCTTAGATTAACTTGTATTTTATGCCAGCATGCCTAATCATAAAAATGCAAATATATATTTTTTTTAATGGTATCTCCCTTCTTATACAAAATGTTTGAAGAATCTGTCAATGTTTTCATACATTTCTAATTGCACATTTGTGAGGCAGATTCTAAAGTACAAACTCTGGCGAATCAGCTGAACAGTAGGTGATGTCATTAGAATGTTCCTGGTTGCTAGGTGATTATTTGAATAGCTGATTGACAGGAAAAAGAACTTTTTCAAACAGCTGACTGTTATTTTTAAAATAAGACAGTTGAGACTGTTATGCTGAGCAGTTTAGGAGTAGCAGTTATTTAAGAGTTGCAGTCATTTACAGCGCTGTGCAGTGATACCCAAGAAAAAGGACTCACCAAAAACATTAAGCCTTGTCTCGCTGTTATATTTTAGATTAGAAGAAGGACAGTATTCTCTGGTTAGATTAGTTAAGTTTAGTTATTTAGACTGAGTTTTTCTATAATGATGGACTTCTATCCTCCTACAGTTTAATTTTACATTTCAGGGGGTTGAATTCTGGGGTTTATAAAAAAATATTTATTTATATTTTTGTAATCATTTTAATTATTATTAAATGTTTTCATTACTATACATTGCGGCTGGACAATCATTGTATTCTTTAGAAAAGAGAGAGTGTTTATACCCATTTGATACTCCCCAGGTCACCTTGAATGCCTGGTTGCTTCTAGTCATAGCAGTCCTTTATTTTGATATTTAATTTTTAATAATTGGTCACCTTTTGAAGGGCATGTGCACCTGTCTGACTCTGTTGGCAATATTGCCATTTGTACTGGGGAGGAGACACAGCCAGAAATCTGGGTTAGGCTTCCCATAAGTATTTGAGTGTGTGTGAGTGAGTCACGGGTCTTAAACTGAAACACATTGCTCAGAAGTGCATAATAAGGGATACATTTGGGGTGGACAGGGGTATATAGTCCAGTCCCAGAAAAATAGACCATGTTCCTGTTGTGATCTTAAGGGGAAACTGTGGAATTTTATTTTTGTGTGCTCTTTCCTCTGGTGTTTTCCATGATGCTTCCTCACTGGAGTCAGTGGTGAAGACTGAGTCTCCTTAATTACTGACCTGGGTTTTAAGTGGGGATGTCACATTTATTGTTGACAGTCCTATGGGATATTGGCCAGATGTCACTAATTTGTGGCAGTCGGGTGAGATATTGGCTGGATATCACAACATATTTAACTGCTAATATAATATTGACTTTTAAAGCTGATACAAATTCAACAGCAGTCAGGAATGGCTGACTGGTCCACTAACACTTTGCACCAGGGGCAAATGCCCAATTCTCTCAACTCTACACTTCTTATCATCTGTAACAACATAACAACATGATGATTCAGAGAGTTGGGTGTCTTGATTAGACCAAATATCTCTGTTATATGCATGTGCTTGCATCTGTCATTGGTCTTCTAAGGACATTGTACTTTTATCCCTCTTGAAATTGCTCCCCAGTGTAAGTCCAGAGCATCTGTGGTGACAGACTTCTTTGGAGTAGGGGAATCCTGGAATTATGGACATTTGCTTTCTCTAACAAGTGATTTCTATTCTGACAAATTCCAGAAATGGGATTTGAAAAGATGATGGGTGTTGGTGCTGGGACCAAATAAACTTCAGCTACTATTGTATCTTTTTGATGTGGAGTCTTGCCAGGGGTATTGTGCATACCTCTCAACCTGGAAACATCAAAAATCTGGACAAGGCCCATGAAAAATAGGTACAAATCTGTACGCTGATTAACATCTAATTTGCATACATAATTATGTAACCCCACCCACTTCAATAGAATTGTGGGATACCAAATTTCAAACACAAACTGAAGGACAGACAACCAAAATATGGCACCAGAGCCCCACTGCAGCCATTCCAATGTCCCATTACCTGGCTATTTCACCCCATTTACCATAAACACTAATGTGTGGATACTGCTTTACTTCTACAATCTACAATGATTATTTGGATTTTATTTTTACATTTTGCAGCACATCAGTACACAAACTAACAGACATCTGATAAACAAAGCAATACTGTCTCACAATGAAAATGGACTAACTGGCATTAAAACTTCTCTGCCCTTGAAACTCGCACCTTCATGAGGATATTGTTATAGTCCACTTCAATCACTTTGACAGTGATTCAGAAGAAGTATAAGATGGATCAAGAAAGGGAGTGTTCAGACATAAGACGTTACAGTGGTATCAATACCTGATAATTAAAGCCCTCTCTTGCAAACCAGCTTTAATTCAATTGAAATGCAGATTCATTGTATGCCTCATGTCTGGTACATATATTACTGTTTACAAAAAGAAAAAATCAATAACATTTCATGAAATGTACCCAAAAATACAGCAGTACTTTCTGTTGCAGAATTTCATGAAAGAAGCATTTCATTGATCCAAAAAAAAAATCACACTGCACATAAATTAGAAATTCAGGAACAAATTTTGTTTTTGTAACATTTATAAACAGTACCCTCTGCTAGATGTAGTTTTAGGTGAGAAGCATAGATTTATTACTGTGAATAATTTGATTTAAAACTGCAGTTAAATCATATCTCACCTTCCAAACTTTTAGTCATGAAAATCTTGTACTTTAGCAGTAGTTAATTAACTGTATCTACAGACTCTAGTAAGATGGTATGAGAATGCATAAAGCTTGTGGTGGCATCTTGTTCCATTTTGCACGGCTTATCTTTAAGTCTACTTGTTGTCATACATAATTCCAATTTATTCAATAGGCAGCTTCACTATGTATCATGGCATTTACAATGTATTTTAAGTCACACAATTGGTCTGTCAAACTTAACAATTAACTTTAATTTGTTGGGTGCTTTACTTACTGGTACTTTCAGTTACTCTGAATATTTAATATGAAACATGTCTGAATGAGATACTGCCTAAATGAGATAAACCATAACATATTTAAAAGGTAAAATGATTTCAGCAAATGACTGCAAATTGTGCTCATTTTGTAGCTTGTCTGCCGAGTCATGCTTTCAGTTTAGTATTAAAAACATTTTTCTGCAGTTTTCTTCGATACTGTACATAATAGAAAACATTATTTTGCAGTAAGGCAGCTCTGTCTGATTAAGTATGATAGTAATTCAAAGTTTTTTGTATCTTTTATCGAGTGAACTATAGTAAGTAGCAAGGCCATAGTCACCATTTTCTTATGGTAAATGCATCTTAGGGGGTATATCAGTTCAGTCAGTGAAATTTAGAAAGGAATCATACAAATCATGTGCACAAATAAATAAGTGGAGTTTAGTATGATTATAACAGAATATGTTACAAGCACACGCACACTTCCTTACTTGAGCCTTTGTATTCCCCCGAACAAAATGAGCTGTCTCCCTTCATTACGTGAGTGTCCCGAACAAAACGAGCTGCTTCCTATTGCCAATTTGCCATTAATCCATTCTGCTCTGTCTTTATATTGCCCTGAACAAAACGAGCTGCCTCCCATTGCGTTAATCCATTCTGGTCACTGCTGCCCACATTTTCAGTCGGAAATAATGTCGAGAGCTCCTTGGGCTCAATTCCGACTGGCTGGTAGCCCTGACGGAGCTGGATGACATCAGCTCGACAGTGCGAAAAGTTAAAATTATAAAGCAAAAAAATCGGAAATGAAGGGGAGCCACTCGGGAATCGTGGCACCCCTTCATTTGGACCCCAAAACTCGGGAAAATCCGAGTAATTCGGTATGGTTGGGAGGTATGGTATTGTGAGAATCATAGATGACAATAGACCCAGATTACTGAGGCATTCTCTCGAAGGGGCTGAAGTTTTTCTGGAAAATCATAGAAATAAATCTAGATATAGGTCTATTTTTCCTTTGGAAGAAAATCACTTTGAATTGATTTGTCTAATCGGCACCCCGGGAACACAGTCCTGTGTAATGGAGTCAAAACAGACTTTTGAATGTTCTCTTAGGATCCTCCTTGCTTCTGTAATTGATCTCTTACTCAAGTGAGGGATTAACAATTTTGCAAAGATAAGCAAGTTATCTAAATATGGAAATATGTGGATACCCTGTAGCTTACAATGAGCTATATCTGCAACTAGAAAAAAGTGAACACTCTTGGTGCAGTGGATAGTCCAGAGAGTTAGCCAGAGAACTGATGATGTGAACCAGGCACACAAAACCTTAAGAGACACTTGAATTTTGGATGAATAGGGATATGATGGTAATCCTCTTTTAAATTTAATGTTACCAGAAAACTTAAATGAGGGAGAAAGGGTAGCAGTTTTGTGAAGTGAAGGCATGTTGAACATGAGCACTCTCACAAACAGGTTTAAGAAAGAAAGATCCAGACCTAACCTCCAGGCATTTTTTTTCTTTGGCAACAAACACATATTTAAATAAAACATTTCCCAACTGGGAAGGAGGAACTGGCTTTATTACTACCTAAGACAGCAAATGTTAAAGGAGAGGTGAAAAGATAGGATTCTGATCTGGTGAATTATAACTTATCCTTCTCACCCACTGCCTTCTGCAACTTTGATGAATAAACTTCAGAACCCATTTTCTGAGACTAGCTATTGTCAAAAATAGAAGTGGAGATTTAAACTTTCTAAAAAAAAAAGGGACTGCTGGATGGCATGGTCCCCTAAATGTACATTCTGACTTGTGTCTCCTTCATTTTTGGGTGTTCTTGACTTCTTTATGTAACCCCCTTGCCATTGCTTCTTAAACTTCTGTTTACCAGAATTTTGCTGAGACTGCTCAGTTTATTTTTGGCCAAAACTGGATAAGGGGGGTTGGGGATCCCTTGGAAGATATGGAAACAAATTGATGAAAAATCTGTGATTTACTTTCTCAGCTTACTACTATCAGAAGCACAGTGATCAAAAGTTAAATCATTGCCCAAAGGAGAATTTAAAATCATATTTCTCACATCATCTGTGAGTGTTCTGACAATGACATCAGACAAACCTCCTCAAAGCAGTATCAGTGGCCATACCTTTGGAAGAAGCATAAACAGAGTCATACTAATGTTGCAAACAATGAGTTGAGATCTGTGAAATGGAGGAAACTAAACCATTTAAAGCAGACTTTGCCTCACAAGAAGAAACATTCCTATATATACTTTCGTAATTGGTCAGAATAAACTTTAACATATAAGCCTGACAATTCAAAATTCTAATAATCAAAGTTGCAGAAGCATACACATACTTATCAATTACTTCCCTATCCTTGTCAGAAAGTATAAGAGTGGAATTAACTAAATGTTTAGCAGCAGTAGGAGTAAGTAAATCTATAGCTGCTGGGTCAGGTTTGGGATGAGTGTATTTAAAGTTTCTCAATCTTTAAAGTTTTATAATTTATCTGCCTTTTTATGGGCAGCAGGCTGACTATCAGAAAAAATGCAGGCAATGACACATACATCCTCCAATTCTAACAGCACTGGGGGAATGCGCAAAGGTTCTGGAAATTCCACCTGTAACCACTCATAGTATTTTCCAAAGAAATGAGAAACCTCAGTGTTCTCCCATTGAAAACCTCCCACAGGAAGAATCAGATACTGTGCTCTAATCTGAATTTAAATCACAAATCTAGGGAAGAGAACTGCATCTGTTCCTTCATCCTCTTGCCCAGATTCAGAATCTGGAATATCTTCATAAAAAGAAGCATGCTTTTTTCTTGTACCAGCAATCACCATATAAAAATGATCCATTGCTTTTTTTTGGAAGGAAAAAAATTGGACCAACGGTGGTGTTTATGGTAGCAACATCTTCAACGGGGATGTACACAACACTCTAAAGAAACAGGTAAGATTTTCACGCACTCTCTCCCTGGACTGTCAAGAGTGTCTCATTCTTGTCCACTGAGGGGACCCCAACATCTGCAGAGGATGTGGCTAACCCTCAGTACATAATAGGTGTAGGTGCTACACCAGAGGGATCTGGGATAAAAGATAAGTGGTTTATGAAACCAGCTTTGATCACAGCAGACTCAACAAGCTGTAGCTGAAGCAAACTACTAGCCTGCTGTGTTGACAAAGGTTGTTTGCTTAACTTTTTCCTTTTGTGGATGGAGGTAGGATTGATTAAGGGACTGGTAGTTTCTTTCATGGTCAAGATGAAAATCGTGCCTCATTCCGGGGAAAAATTCAAAGTTGTAAATTTCACTTTTTATCAATAAAAACACAGAAAAGCACTTCCATACACTTTGCCAGCCCATAAAAGTAAATAAACACAATTTTTCAGAGAAACAACTTTTAAACTTACAGGAAAATGTGTGCTCTAATTTAAAAGTACAGTTAAGTCTTGAGACAATCTGTTAAAATGCAAACTCCTTGTAGAAAAATGAATTTCCTAATCAGGAAAGTACAATTAAACTATGAATATTTAACTGTGGAAGGTTTTTCCCCAAAGCAAACTTATCTGCCCAGCGACGGAACAACACAAGCCAACTCAAAAGCCTACAGAAGAGTGCTCTCTTTGATGGCTGAAAAGCTCTGAAGGGCCTGGTGTTCAAATCTGTCTTTTATAGGCAGCTCATCTTGAGATTTCTAAAGGTGTGAGTGCATGGAAGGTGTCCTGAAGCTTTGGAAACTGGCTGACTGTTATATCCTTAGCAAGATATAACGTGTACAGCTATGAGTACTGCAGTAGTAAACAATATGATGAACATCTGCTTTGGTCATGCTCACGTCTTTTCTGTTGAATATTTACATAGCACTCTAGAATTTACATATAAAATAGGTGTGAAACAACATAAAGAAATAAAAGCATTAGGAATAATTGAGTTTAACATTGCTTTGTTAGTACTAATGGCAGAAGGCTGATAAAAATGTTTTATGTCCATTGAGTCCCAGTCAAGAGCATATTAAGCATAAACTTTAGAGATAGTCTGCACAAACAACATGCAGTCACAAAAATGAAGATAAAGAGTCAGTCTAAGGCTAGACTCTTATGGGAAGTAGAATTCTATCATCTGAGTACAATTCCGAGTTTTGTTTACTGATATAGCAATGATTATTAAGGTATGATAAGAAATGGCAGTAAATCAAAGGTGAGAGGCATATCAGTGCAAGTGTAACAGACAGGAAAGCATCATCAAGAGGGATACTAATCATTTCAAAATGTTCTTTTAGTTATTCAGACTATTCAAACTGCACAGGGAGATAAACGACATTAGTATGCAACTTAGATGTCATCATCAAATGTCTTCGAAGCCAGCATTAGCACAAAATTAATAAATTGTTAGCACTAAACTGTTGATTCTTTTACCTATGATACATGCATCAGTATGTTGTCAGCTTTCATCTATCCTCATGGTTTCATGCATGTTGACTGTTGTGGGAAATGAACTTAGTTTTTAGTACCAATTACAAATGGTCTGAGAATTCATCCACATGACAAGAATACTATATTTCCCAGTACTGTTAGACACAATCCACAGTAAGCAGAATTTTATGAATCTTGGATTCTGAAATCAGAGGGCATTCTCTGGTATGGCTATTGGTATATAAGAAAGACATACATATTTATTCAGTTTGCTTAATTAGAAAATGTTTATTCATTAAGTAAACTAACTACTAAACTATCAATAGCAAACATGCCATTACAGGACACTCTTGCATTATAGATTGCTTCTTGAAACCAAGTCTTTGTTTATATAATAATGGCATTTTCTAATTATCCCACATACTGCTAACATTTTTTAGTCTGGACAATGTACGATTTGAAGTTAAACATTTTAGTATTCATTTATTATATCTTGCGTGGTATTATTTTAGGGATTAAATCAATGTTTTTAATCAGTTTCTTAATTCAGTGATTTCATAGTGCCTGATATCCTAGGATTTAATGACAAGTGGTACCATGGATACCATTGTTGAATGCTACAGACACAATGTCTAGAAACTGCTCAGCAATCAATAAAGTCAAATTAAAACTGAAAAGTACTGAAGTAGAGAACCCAGTAGGCCTGCGTAGTGGAACATTTTTCAGTTTGCAGTTATCCCTCAAAGACAAACATTTTAGCAGCAGTTAAAAGAATAACAGACTCCTGACTTTTCTACATTCTCCAGAGTAACAAATAATAAAAAAGGAAGGAACAGGCTGCAAGAAATATTTCTTCAGCTTATATTAAACTAAAATGAAATCCTTTTTTGTCTATCATTGTAAGAATATGATACCGAAAACATTACATATAAGAGCACCTATATGGTCATGAGTTGAACTACAGGAATGCTGATTTATGTTAAAGAAAAGACTTTTATTTGTCAATAAAAAAGATGGTACCAATAATACAAATAGTCATATAGGTAAGAAGAGTTGTTTTAATTCTTCATTCATTCTTTCTTTCTCCAGCTGTACGCTTAACCCAATTCATAGTGGGAGAGCAGGAGCTTATCCATCATTCACTGGCCACAAACGTATAGATGCTCATGTTGAACAGGGTGGCAATCCATCTCTGACACACACACTTGGTAAGCCCAATTATAGGTGGTGTACAAGATTCCCAATTTACATATGGTATGGCTATGTAATGTGGGCAGAAAGTGCAGCAACCAGTAAAACACATTGAGTCACTGAGTTTTATCCTGCACAAACCTGATACTGAGATAGATCAGACATAGCATAATGGATGGAGTTCACATAAATAAGAAGATGATGAAGGACAGAGAGTTTAGCACCTGCTGAATAAGAAATCGCAATTTAACATTTAGAAGCTACCAAAATTATAAAATAGAACACAGTGAGCAAGCAAAAATAAAAAAACAGCAAGAAAATACTGCAGATTCAGTAAAATGAATGAATCAACTAGTAAATGAATGTATTTAATTAATTAAAATGCTTAACATAAATGTTTAAAACACTTTTTTTCCCTAAAATGTACATTTAGTGGAAGGCATGAGAAATCCCTCATGGCTTAGATATGAAGGGCATACTATGGGCATACTATGTGATTCAAAATAGTTACAAGTCTGTCATCACATTCAGCCTGCCTAAAACAAAATGCAAAACTGGCTTAGTAAGGGTAATGGGCCTTACCTACTATGACAAATCTTTAGGTTGCACAAGTGACAAACAAGAGTAGCTTGGTGATTAAAAGGTAATTCATTTCACTAGCATGCTCCAATGGTAGTACAGGAGTGCTGAGTGGCGCAAAAACAGCATACATGAACAGCGCTAGAGATGGTCTTAGTACTGTAGCAGACCTAGGATTGTCAGTTGCTACTGTCAGGCTACCTTGTTCATGATATGACAACATCTTTTGCCACCTGTGTTTGCACTGTATGGTCTCTGAGGATTCTACAATCTCACATGAAGCATGAAGAAAGTCTGCAGTGGTCAGCTGTTCCATCTGTCCCTCATGTAATGAACCTCTTGCCTTTGTTCTATACTACCTACCTGGGTCATGGATTAGGTTATGATATTAGATACATTACCTGAGGGGGATATACACACACACTCCTTACTTGTGAGCTCCTATAATGGGAATGCCAGCAGAAGGCAATCCTGGCACTGTAGACTTAAGAAACTCCTTAGTTATGCAACACAATCCCTTATATTTGTACTTATCTAAACCTTTTCTTTTATTCATAAAAGCGTTGTGTACCCCACACAATATTTCAAAAGATAAACACAACCATGAGCTACGCATTAGTAAAGTAGATATCTTTCTTGTGATTTTTTTTTTTTTATTAAAATTATTTAGTAAATGCATGTCTGGTGGAACAACATGCAAACAGATGTTCCTGCATGTCTAGTCTTAAGTGCAGTGCACGGGTATTGTGCTGTTTCTGAGAATCATTCTATACACCTTTGAAAGGGTTGTATGCCTCGGATAATGTATGCTTTCCTGAATTTAGAAATGTAAGTAGTGTTGAATTTCATTGCATGTGAATCTGATGTTGCCATTCTCTCTATTTCCTCTATTTCCTTCAGAAGCTAAAGTAACTTGCATTGAAATGCTACTATGTACTCTTTCTAGGTTTTTTTTTTTTCTTTAGAATCTGTTATGTGATACAGTATACAGGTTGTGCTGTACACCCAGAAGGCCAAGTCCTAAAAGTGACAGTCCAAACACTTAAGTATTTTAAGCATTTTTTCATGATGGTCTTCACTTCCTGCATGGCCCACATTATTCTTAACGTGTGTGTTAACACTGAGATTAGTACATCACAGAGCAGTGAGAAATACTCCAAAATACCACAGCTTCAGACTTAAGATATGTTTTGGCACATTCATATGCGCAGCACTACTATACTGACAGTGGCAATTATGCTCCCAAGAATTTCATCATGCATGCCATGCGCAGTGACCCTAATGGTCTCTCATGAATTAAATGCCTTCTGTTGTACTGTGCCAGCATCTCTACAAGCTTATGTATGTGTGAAAACTGTGATTCGGTGTGTGAGGACCATTTTTTCCCACAACTGTGCAACAATGAAGTTAGTATATTTATGTTATGGGCTGTTGAGGGATGCCAGAGAGTTTTTCCCCCTGCAAAAAAAGCTTTTGGAGGTATATTTAGTGTAAATGGAAATGTTAAAGAAAAGTGGATTAATGAAATGTAGCACTGACTGAATGAGTTTTAGATAAAATGAAGCACTTTTTTTTCTTGTTGATAAAAATCGAACTGGCAATGAAATGTAACAGAATAAATTCAGAATATGTATGTTTACTCAAGCATGACTTTAACAATCAAACCAAGGACTGTCAGATAAAGATTGTTGGTAACATATGGTCTTCAATTCCCTGCATTTAACTTCCAGATAGGCTTAGCAGGAGAGCTGTACTGTAGAGATGAATACAGTCTTCCTAGGCATACTGAGAACAGTAAGCCTAATTAAAGGGTAGCTGTAATACTTTTCTTTGTAATGGTGTTATATGTGTGAACAGGCAGGGAGAATGGAAGTTTATCTGTTCAGGAGCTTAGATGTCTGGTTCTTTGAAATGAAATCGACATACTATATAAACAGAAAATTCAGGGATGGCATGTGTGCTGATAGTGATGGAGAGATTTTGATACAGATAACAGATGGATACTGATTTGACATGTTTTGTATTAATGACTCCACTGTTTTGACTAAAATATCTTTGGATCATATTCGTAATGCATCTTCTACTGTATATTGGTGTGGGAAAATGGAGCATTGAGGTATATCAGCAGAACTGTATACTTGAGTGTAGAACTAGATGATGGCAATTTCCATCATGATAGTTATTTTTATGTAACTTCTAAAGTAGGACTGTGTTGTGATAAGGCCACTTTTTCAAGAGTGGCAAACTAAATCAGTTCTGAGTTACTGTTGTCAGGACAGGATTCATGACTTTAGTGTGTGTGTGTGTGTGTGTTTCAAAGGATGCCACATCAGTGGTGTGAGTTGGATTTGCATTAATCACAAATGAGAAAATGTGGACGGAGCAGTGGTGCAGTGATAACATTGTCACCTCACATCAAGAGGTTCTCCAGTTAGATTCTTGGCTGGGGTACCTTCTGTGTGGAGTCTGTATGCCCTCCCTGCATTCATGTGGGTTTCCTCCGGGTGTGCCGGTTTTCTCCCACATTACAAAGACATGCATCTGGAGCATTTCTCCATGGGCCTCCTCTGAAAATTGACTCCGTTCCAAGTCGGACTTTCCCAGTTAACAAAATGATAAATAAATAAAAAAGACTAGTGTGATCTGATGGCAGAGTGGTGGGTTAAATGTGGAAGATACACATTTATTGTGTGAGGTGTCAGGATGTGGGTATGTGTGGTGGTTATCGAGTGTTGTTGCATACATTCAGTGTGTTTGCATGTGTATTGTACATGATGTGGAGTTCATTTGCTCTGTCATTCTTGGGTAAGGAGATAATGAGTGCATTAGGAAATGTCACTGAAGGCAGAGATACATCTGATTAAGTAGGTACAGAGGGGTTCTCTGGTTTTGCAGATGGAACAGATTGTGGATATGGGTGATGCATATTGTAGTGTGGGTGGATGCAAATGAGAAATGAATGATGTGGTAAATAGGACGTGCTGGAAGGATAGATTCCTGTCCCAGAGACTTCCCATGCTTTGGAACAAGATTCCAATCTACTTTAGGCAGAGCTCCTTGCTAACACTCTTCAAGAAAAACTTTGATGAGTTAATGGGAAACAGAAAGTTTACCCCGGGGATCACTTCAGTGGCTCTGCTGGACAGAGGCACAGGGAACTAATCTAAGGGGGTGGCGAAAGCCAACACATTCTGGCTAGGCTTATAAATGCCTTTGGGCAGATAGCATAGCACCTACCTATGAACCTATGGTGTGGGTGCATTTAGAGGTTGACGCAAAAGGTGGAAAATGAGGCATGAAAGAGAACTTAGTAAACTACAAAACCAGGTGGCAGTTCATTAGGGTGAAGTCAGAGGAAGGTAGAAAAGAAAGACTGTCCTGGATACATGTTATCCTACAGCAAACTGTGCTTTTGGCTTTTATCAAATAGTCATGGTTTGGAGATGCAACGAGCACTGCAAATGAATAAAATAAAACCAATGACTTTATTAAGTGTACCACTTAATGCACTTTCATCCAATTCTTGTAAAGCGACTGATTATATTTTCCTGTGTTTGGATTTGCCTTTATTTACATCAGTAGTTTACTTTACAGCCTTGGTTTATTGATAGCTTTTGCCAATGGTACAATGTTTTTTTTTTTGATTTTCTTGGTTTAGATGCAAGGAGCACCCGACAACACAAGGATGAGAATATTGCAGTGTGCCTGGACCTCCACGTTTCAATAAGTAAGAGATCAGAATTGAAGCAGTCGATATAGGATTAATGTAGACTTGGAAAGTTTGGAAAAAGATGATGCAGGTTATATGTGATTTATGAGTAGAAACCTGGGAAATCAGAATGAATAAATCTGGTAGAAGGTATTGTACAGTGAGCTGTGTGAAAAACAAGGCTGGAGTGATACAGCTGCTACATAATTTGAAGTTTACTGATGGGGTAAAATGCCAAGGAAGGGGTAGTTCAAGACTCTAGGGCCTGACTGCAAGATGAGGATGGACAACAAGATGTTGAGAATTAGGGCAATAAACACATTAGGAGGAAGGCAATTGTGGTGAAGTTAAGGCAGATTGCAATGAAGTGTAAGTAGCTTACAGAACTGAACATTTTTTGCTTTTTTATGAGCACAAGAGTAACAAAGTGAGATAACTGTAAATTTATAAGTATTCACAAGAGGTTAAGTTTTGGGGCGGAGAATAAATGTGGGAAGAAGGACTTTCATTTGTTCTTCAAATAAAGGCTACATATGCTGTTTGGCAGGAAAACACTGCATGGAGCATGTGTAAATTAGCTAAAGACAGGATGAGAGGTGTATGTGTCGAAGGTTTTATGGTAAGGAAAGACGGGAAGAAACTTTTAAGTTTTCAAAGGAATGAAAACAAACAAAGTAATTGGGTAAAGTGGATTATGGAATACACACTGGCTGCAGGAGATGAGAAAATACATACTGTTGAAGAAAGTTATCTCCATTAATGTGAAAACAATTACATATTTTTTCAAGACAGGAATGTGACAGTGAAACCCATGAAAGTGAAGAGGTATAGGGGAGATAAGTGAGTGGTAAGTAACTGCATTTGTTTTCAACCAATTGTATGACTAAATCTCTGTTCTATGGCATTGCTACAGTCCTTTATAGACTTGTCAACTAACACACTGAAAATGCAGTCTTAGTTTTGGGATCAAAATCATTAATCAGATAACCACAAATTATCAAAAACAAACTTTAACACAGGAATTTAGATTAAAATTGGTATATACTGACATGCCTACTACCATTTATAAACCCCCATATACTGCTTCATCACTCATGCCAAATTAGTTACACCTCATGCCCTATTCATAAATTATCTGGTGGCCAGCAGAGTACTTCTGTTTTAGGTAGCTATCTCTTTAAGATACCTGGTCATTTTACCTTGAAAACTGAACTCTTAAAATACTACGTTTGAACATTTTATTCAAACGCCATCTAAAGTGAATGTTATATAATTCATATACCCTGAACAATTTTAGCTCCTTTGATATACTCTCAGACCCACTCTTACAATTTCTACTTCTTAAGGTGATAAGCAATATTAAAACAATGTGCACATACATACATACATACACACACACACACACACACACACACACACACACACACACACACACACACACACACACACACACACACACACCTACCTATCTATATATAGATACATGTGCGTGTGTGTGTGTGTGTGTGTGTGTGTGTGTGTGTGTGTGTGTGTGTCTGTGTATATATATGGATCTACTTCACAAGCTCAAAGTTTCAAAACTTTGAACTGCAAATGGCTGAGACCATAAGACTGAAGTTTTGAAACTTCGGAATTGTAATAAAAAATAAATAAATAAATATACCAACTCCAAGATTGCACTACAGTGAGGAAAATGGTAAATTTCCTGTTTCACGCTGTACAGCAATCTCCATTCAAAACGTTCCAAGTTTCAAAACTTAGATCTTATGGGCTCAACCATTTGCAGTTCAAAGTTTTGAAACTTCACGCTTCTAAAGGGAATCCATAAATATGTGTGTGTGTGTGTGTGTGTGTGTGTGTGTATATGAATATATAGATATATAGATATATATATATATATATATATATATATATACATATATATATATATATATGGGTCTACGTCACTTGTCCTAAAACTCATTTGACTGACACCGACACCCGATTGACCTAAATTTCATTTGACTTAAAACTCATTTGACTGACTCCCATTTCACCGACATGTAAGACATAGACTTGTTGTGGGCTTTCATCACCTGTAATTTGTTTGTGATAAAAATAATTACTGTAACTTATAGTGCTGACTGTTAGAATTCCGATAGTCATGTACAAAGTAGTGTTTTGAAATGTGGGATTTTCTATTTACATTTTTATGGGAAGTATCTAAAGTAACTCGTCGAATGTTTTGTGTGTTCCCAGCAGTAGTGGCAGAGTTTAGAGTACTGTAAGGCAAGTTAAAGGTATAGTCCCTTTTTTTTTCCACTGTAGTGCGATCCTGGAGTTAGTATATATAATTGAGTGGGGGGGTGAAGGGGATAGCCCCCCACCTAGTTTGGTTGTACATAGTCCCGTTTTTGTTAAGAGGGTTAGTAAGTAGGTTTTATGTTTTGGAAAGGGTTAATTATTGGTGTTCTAAGTGTGTTTGTCTATGGTTTAAGATTTAGTATGTTGAAATTTAGCGTTGTAAGCTGTCAGTGAAATGGAAGTCAGTCAATTGAGTTGTCAGTCAAATGAAATTTAGGTCAATTGGGTGTCAGTCAAATGAGTTTTAGGTCAAGTGAAGTAGACCCATATATATATATATATATATATATATATATATATATATATATATATATATATATCATAATACACACACATATACATATACTATATACATACAAACTTGTATGTTTATGTATGTGTGTGCATGTGTTATAATGTTTGAAGTGATCTATCATTTCACTTTCAGTCTCATACTTGCATCTCTAATGGGTCATGTTTTTGAAAATAGGATCCTTTTTGCTGTCTAATCACACATTCTACCTCCTTTTTTCTAATTTCTGTGCTAACCCCCTTCTTCAGTCTTGATTGTAAATCTTTATATCAGTGTCATTAACTTGTTCCCTTTTCTTTTCAAACTTGTTTATTAATAAGAGTCAATAACAGCTAATAAAATATTTCAAAAGAAGTTGTGTATAAACCACATGAAGCATATTCCTTGCTTATAAAACTACAATAACTATCATCATCTGAAGACAGTTATTCACAATCATATAATTTTCACATCAAAACCATATATAATCCCAACCTCCCTCCATCTTGAATAAATATTTGAGCCTAAACTTAAAGGCGAACTCTACACAAATGTCATATTTTTCTTTCTTTCCGAAAAGTGATTTCCTTCCCTACAATTCAATATTGGATGCATCATATAAAGAAAAAGCATCATTCAATAATCATTCCATTTGTTTTATGTTTGATCTTATTTCTGTTTCCCTTTCTTCATTGTATTTGTCTTATCATCTGTGACATCACAAAGGCTACTAAGGGTAGCAGAGTAAGAAGGTTACATCCCTTATTCCAACTACAGAGCCATCGGAAGATAATGGCTCTTAAACAATGACATGTAAATGTGCCTTATTAGTTACAGAATGCCAACATCACACTGCAAATAAAGTGTCGCCTGGAGTATGAACACAGGGAAAGACTTCAAGCTTAGTTTTCAGATGCAAAAAAAAGAAAAATAAAATGCACTTAAATATTCTATCTACAGAGTAGTTGTTTTTCCCTTTAATTAACCTCTGAGGGCCACAAAGAAAGACATTATTGAAATCGTGTTCTTATTATTTTTATCAGTATTTAACTGTACATTTTTTACCCTCTGTATTCTCTAGAAATGTATATTTTTTCTCGTGTTTTGTTACAGCAGTTTTGTATTGCATACAGTGTTTTGCTGTGAGTTGAGGAAGGAAGAAAAACGTCAAAGATTCTAAACCTAACTACAGTATTAAAAACTGTGAATGCTGTACAAACCATCTCAGTCCAAATAACACATATTAATCACAGAGGTTAGATTTCTCACACGTCATTACTGAACTACAGTTGTTACTTTGAAAAGAACAATTAACTCCGCTACATTTTCAAGTGTATCATTCTAACATTCTTTAAATTGTTGTAGCAGAAATGGTCACTACTGAAAATCAAAGAAAGCAAAGTAATTGCAAATGCTGATTGATGCTGACAGTCAAACATAGGCAGTCACACTACTATTGTAAGCTGTTAGAAGAGAAAACCACAATAAATGATCCTCATATGTCTGTCCCTCTAAAATGACATTAGGAAGACAAAGGCATTGACTGTAAAACAAAAATATGCTACCCATGTCAGCTTCCTTTTAGGGGTTTTGGGGTATAATAAATAAGAAAAAAATAATAAACACTCTGAAACAAGGACAGTAGTAATGTAGAGATGTTTAAGATATGCAGAAATATATATTCTTTCTGTTTTTGTGTGTGATTCTCCTTTAATCCCACCACAACAACATGGAGCCTAAAGATATGCTGTCAAAAATTGTCTTAAATGAAAAACACTGTTATCCCAATAAGTACTCTAACTACTATATTTTCGTATCAAGATTTTCAGTCATCTTTACAAAATACAAATTATAATATAGAGTCTAAGTCATTCCATGTGGATTTATCCTTATGAGGAGCTGACCATTACCCGAGACTGTTAACTATTCTCAGAAAGTAATTATGCCATTTCAAACTCACTGCTTTCCACTATACGAATTCTGTGGTTACCATGACAGGAATAACAACTGTAACCCATATCACAATGGTTCTGGGAAAATGTCTGATCAATGGTAGAATACCCAATAATCAAAAACAAATATCACCATCATGGGTTATGGAGAATCCAGTCACCCACTGAATTTTAGGTATTACCCAGGACTCTTCATTGCATTGCCATATCATATGCAAATAATTAGTAGGTGCAGCAATGCATCTGCAAGATGTTCTTTCTTTAACCTTGCCCTGCCAATCTGGCCTATCTAGCATTTGCTAGGATGTATACAACAGTTTAATATACATGAATTGAGTAAGGTAGGGCAGATTCTCCCCTTTTCTTACAGTGCCTAGGTTTGCCAAGCTGCTGCTGCTGTTCTATCAACTCATTGTTACGTGTATAGCCTTTCTCACTGTGTCTAGAGATTCTCATCTCTAAGTGGGTTAAATATTTTTCTAATGTTATATAATGTGACAGATCACAGCCTAGAGTCACAGGATGTAACAGATTTCATAAAACTGAATTTCCAAATGTGTTAGGGAATACGTTACAGTAGATTCCCTCTTATCCAACCTCTCTTTAACCAGTCTCCTCTTTGACTGGCCATCAGATTTCTACCATAGCACTAGCAAAAGATGATAGAAAAGAACACTTCTGCCTACCCTGAGCTAAATAATGAAACATTTGAGTTTTAGACTTCATATTCATTAGAAAAATGCATACTAACACAAATCCTGTTGTTCTAGCTGATTTATAACCTATAAATGCTATTTTGTATGCATTTTCTAATTAAGCAGCCTTTCGTTTATTCAGTCTAAGGTCTGGTCCCAGCGAGACCAAATAGGAGGAAGTTGACTGTACATACCGTAAAAAAGATAAGTCTTTGCATTCTTACATCTAATGTTACATTCATTTTAACCATACCTCACAACCATACCGAATAACTCAGCTTTTGGGGTCCAAATGAAGGGGTGCTACGATTCCCAAGTGGCACCCGTTCATTTCCAATTTTTTTGTTTTTTATTTTTCGCACTGTTTCAGCTGACATCATCACATGCACGATGACTTCAGCGCCATCAGGGCTACCAGCCTGTCGGAATTGAGCTCAAAGAGCTCACACATTTCTGGCTGGCCTGGCTGCTCAAATGCGATTGGGAAAGGCAACAAATGAACAAATGGATTATGGTGAGCAGGAACAGCAATGGCACCATGGTGGATTATTTATGTTCAGTCAGTGAATGAATGTATGCAAATCATCTTTCCAGACTTTGAGTTTATAATTACAGTTGTATGTTGTTTCATAGGGCACTGGTTTTATGCAGCTACAGTTAACAGAGCATGTCACAGGTGTTTATGCGTTGCATTGAATGTTGTAGTAGATTGTTATACCAAAGTGCCGTTTATTCTGTTTACAATGCACTGGCAATACTTTGACAGCCCGACACTGTAGTTTCTGAGGACTCATACATTCTTCTGATTTTTTGGGTAATGTTTTATACTAGGTAACTTGTAACTAGTCTGACAAACACACCAGTGATTCTACTGTGTTCAATATATTTGCAGTAAAGATGTTGACACTTAAAAGATTTTCTTTCCTGATGCACTCAAATAGGAAAAATACTTTTGAGGCATTCTCATCTCACATTTGTTACTGTATTTTTAAAATTGTTGAAAACACTGTATAAAGCTGTGATGTGAGTAGGCAGATCATTGAATGCCAAAGTATGTTTCAGACATAAATAATGCTTAGCACTGCTGAGTAGATGTTATAATATTTCAATAGCTGCCTTGTGATCTGGTGATGTTATCATGTATGTTTTTGCAGGTGACCTAGCATTAGACTAGACACTCCTCTATCTTCAGAATTTATCAGTTCTGTATCTCAAATCCAATACTCAACTCAAACTGACATTGTGGACTTGCCTTCAGACTTGTGACTAAACATTGCACTTCTAATCCATATTTTGACTGTTTCCTTTGTTGATGTTACTAAGCTTGGAAACATTTCTTTTAACTGTCTTGCTACATCGTTTAGAACTGGTCCGAACTTTGTTTTGCTGTCTCTTTCGGTTGTTATGTCACAGCTGCTGTAAGTTTAGATAAATCTGTACTTGTAAATGATAATATTTTAAAACTGTTTCATACTGGAACTGTATGACATTATTTGGGAACCCATGTGATTTGTCTGTTAGCCATCTTTTTTTTTCTACTTAGAAAATTACATACTTTAAACTTTTACAGAGGTTTGTGTCAGCTTTAAGTTGCTTACAGTAGGACGGAATACACTAGATAGTAAAAAAAATGAGTCCTAAGTAGTTCACCAACAATTACTAAGTAAATAACAGCTCAGGGCTTCATTCCCATTTCAGGGTACCATGCAACAGATGCATATTTTGGCAGTATTCCCACCAAAGATTTATTTTTTTCAGTTCAGTACTTCTGTTTATTACTGCCCTTCTTATTTTATACTACTTTTTTTATAAACTGGGTACTGCTTGCATGTATTCTCCACTTTTCCATCTCAAACAGATCTTGACTGCATTAGACTGTCTTCCATTTATTATGATTTATCTGTCCGATTTTCACTTACAAATTAAAACCTTTCAGAATTCTTAATTTTTGTTCATTTGAACATGTTTCAGTCGTACTCAGAAGCATTGCTATAACACTTGTCTTCAAGACACTCATTTATTCATTGTGTTTTAAGTTTACATACATTTCTCTATAGAAATCTCTGCTCATCCTGAAAAAGTGAATGAAGACTCCATGCAAGTAAGGAGTGTGTGTGTGTGTGTGTGTGTGTGTGTGTGTGTGTGTGTGTGTGTGTGTGTGTGTAAGTAATCAGGCTCAAACCCTATACCTTGGGTACTGGGTAAAAAGAGCCTAAAGTCCCTAGCCACCGCCATTTGGGAGCATTGTCCAGGTTTTTTGTGCTAAGAGTTGAGAGCTATGGTGAGAAGTGAGAATTGAATTTGTATTCCCCCAGTATTGGCTTTGTCCAGGTTTTTTGTGCTAAGAGGTTGAGAGCTATGATGAGAAGTGAGAACTGAATTTGTATTCCCCCATTATTGGCTTTATCTAGGTTTTTTTGTACTAAGAAGTTGAGAGCTATGGTGAGAAGTGAGAACTAATTTCACTAAATGATAGCCATTAAGTTTCAGTCAACCTATTTTTCAGGACGCTGCTGATTTGGTACAGTGGTATGTTGCTCTGACTGTAGTGCATAGGGTTCTGGATTTAAGACTTGCCATTGAAATGCATGGTGGTAACACAGCATTTTATTCTAGCAACTTTCCAAGATTATACAAGCAATGTTTAAAATGTGCCTCTGTTTTTTTATCTTTTGCCCCCCCAAAAAAAATGAAATGGAAAATAATTGCGAGAAGCTGTGCAAGATGCCTATGGCTTACACTACTGTCATTCTATTTATAGTGTGGGTGTGGAAGTAGACTTTTATGATGGAAATGTTCTGAATTGGGTAGTTTTGTCATTATTGGTTCATGCATTTTGTTTCATTGCCTACAGTACAGCCTACTGGAAAAATGTTCAAACAATAGATTTGAAATGCTCTCTGTTTAACAAGTGTGCTGTATTATACAAGGAATATAATTTAATAAAGGCAGGAAGGTGTATCAAAGAAAAGAACACATGTATGTTTCTTGTTTTGTGTGCAAGGGGCCAATGATGTGAAAACAGTCCAAAGGTAATCTTTATCCACCACTGGCCAGATGCATTTTCTTTGGATGTGGTGTGGGTTTCAATGCTGTTTCAATGAATTTGATTTTCTAGGGCAGAGAAGTTTTAATGCCAAGTCTATTTTCATTGTGAGACAATATTGCTTTGTTTAGCAGATGTCTATTAGTGTTTGCGCATTGTTGTGCTGTAAAATGTAAAAATAAAATCCAAATCATTGTAGAAGTAAAGCAGTATGCACACATTTGTGTTTATGGTAAATGGGGGGAAATAGCCAGGTAATGGGACACTGGAATGGTTGCAGGGGGACTCTGGTGCCATATTTTGGCTGTCTGTTCTTCAGTTTGTGTTTGAAAGTTGGCATCCCACAACTCCATTGGAGTGGGTGGGATTATGTAATTATGTTTGCAAAATAGATGTTAATCAGTGTACAGATATGTACCTATTTTTCATGGGCCTTGTCCAGACTTGTGATGTTTCCAGGTTGAGATGTATGATTTTAACCCTTTGTATCTGCTTTAGCTAAGGTCTTTAAGCATATAATAGTAAATAGTTGAACTGCATTTTTCTGTTTAAGTGGTCTGACTGTTGATATTAAACCCTAGTTTCATTGTTATGCACTGAGTGTATCTGTCCCCGGGATTCATGAAGCTCGGCTTAAGGCCGGCAATAGGCTTGCGCCAACCATGCGGCATGCAGATGGAGCAGTAGTGCCATATGCATATTAATGAAGGCATGCTGCCACCACATCCACCTGCATAGGAAATGAGCGCAAGTGCATGGGGCGTGTCAAAGCGCTGCACGGAGGTATGGAAATGTCGGCTGTTGACGTGCAACCTAAAATGCTGAATATTACAGTCTGCCTGAAATAGTAATCACACCTGTCAGTGTCCGTGGATACTGAAACGTATGCAAAGCATGCAAGGCAGTTCTTGTGAACACAAAATTAAGAAGCAAACACAAATGCACATTAGCGAATATTGAGTCTCCATCCCTCGAACAAATGACATTTAAAACCATGTGCCCGTGTTCTATTGCAGTGTTGATAGTTATACCAAGTGGAAGTGAAACGCATCATGTTAGCGCTCTGCCAATAGCTAAGTCTAGCCCAATGGTCAGGGTTACCACCTGTCCCACACTCTGAGGGACAGTACACATCTGGGCAGTTGTGTCCATACCAAAACCATTATAAATGTAAAATATCCTGCGACCATATGACATAATTATGTCCCACATCGCATGTAATAGTCACATACAATAATTATTTCCGTATGTAACATACCACATGTTACAAGAAATAGAATAAGCAAGTAAATGAAACAGAAGGCGCATATAAACTGCTACAACAATAAGCTAACATGAAGGCATAAAACAAAAGTACTATCTGTTGCACTGACTGTGGGTATGTGTTGTCCTGTAGAATCTGATTTGTGTCCGGAATATATCCCATCCTGGCCATATGAAAAGGTGGCAACCCTACCAATGGTCAGACCATTTGGCCAAAATCTGCCCATTTGCGGTCCAAGTCGTTCTTGTCAGGATGTGTCAAAGATGAACGGGTATTACCCAGGTGTACCTACCATGTCATGAAAGATAAGTATTTGCGTGTACCTATGTGCATGATGTAGAGCATGTGGAAGGTGAAAAATGCTAGGGTAGTCCTCACAACCATACAGGTACCAGAGATATGTAGTGTATGCAATGTGTTCCCTTTAATGTGCCATGGATCATTAACCAAAGAAGGGATGGATGGAGTGTGTGAAATATGGGGGTGTGGGGGATGGGTAATGTAGTAATCCGCAAAGGCGAGACTCTGTTGGATGCACAATAGGTGAACTGGAGGTGTATGAGGGAGCAGTGAGTGAATCAGAAAGAAACATAAAGAACAAACATACACATCTGCAATACAACCTGACAGGCCATACTGTAGAACACAATCACACAAACATATGAATATTAAAATGTGCGATACACATGTACAGAAACGTCACCGACACATACCCACATAATGATCTGGACAGAACTGAGCCATCCAACTGCAACACACCTGGATGCATAATTGAATACCCATCATCCCCTCTACAGCACACAACCCGCCTCATTCCTGAAAGTCCACCAAATCCAGCCATACTCGGGCTACTAGCTTGGTACAGCCAAATCTGCACAGTGACCACTACTCATATCTAGTAGGCAGTGTCACCCTAGGCCGTGTCAGGATTGCAAACTATGTATCCCTTGCATGTAAAACCTTATCACATTTTCGTAAGTCAAAAAAAATCGAAGGTCGTTTGCTTGTTCAATTTTTGGATATCACTCATGGGATAAGTATCCTGTGTAAACATCAGACTTGGTATCATGACACAATGTCCAGTAGTGTAGACATCTGGACACAAGTTGTATGTGCAGTAGTGGTTCACGAGACTGCTCAGCCTCCTGCCGGTCATGCAGAACCTACTACCCGGGATCAAACACCTGCCCGTGATGCACATCTCCCCAAATGAATTACGGAGAAAATATACTGTACACATTCGCATAGTGGCACTTGGATATAGGGTGATTAAGGTATTGATGTAAGCAGGGTACCTCCTGTCCCACTTTGTGAGGGACAGTCCCTGTATGGGTAGGTGTGTCCTGACCAAGAATGATACAATGGCAAATGTCCTGTGATTGTAGGAAATAACTATGTACCATATTTCATGTAACAGTTGCCTAAAACAGTTATTTGTGGATGTAAAATATGTAAATCGTACAATAAACGGAATAAGCAACTAAAGTGCTACAGGAATAAGCTCTCATCTAGGAAAATAATTAATGTTCTAAACCCTGTACTGACCATGGGTATGTGTTGGCCTAAACAATCTGGGGTGTCCAGAATATATCCTATCTTGGACATATGAAAATGTGGCAACCCTACCAATGGTCAGAGCATTTGCACTATAACTGGCCAGCCTCTTAATCACTCATAAAACCAGTGACCTTTGGAGGAAAGGTGTTGAATGACACTTGGATGAATAATGACATTAATTAAGAGTAATAGAGGCTTTTAACTTCAGAAAATAAATATTAATACATATGCTCTGAATCTGTCAACATGTTTCAAGTTAATAGTATTAATATTGTAGAAGTGTCCGTGATTGCCCCTGATTTGTCCTTGCCTTGTCCCTGTCACTGTTGAAATTAGTCCCTGAATGTTTGAGAGGTCCGTACACATATGTACACCAACCGTCATATTTGCTGACAGTACTATTGAATACCTGTAGTGAAGTCATAAGTGATGGCCAGAATAATACCCTTCGGATATATAGGGAGGTAAAGGCAGTGGGGATGCGCTGTGTTCATTCAACTGCATGGGAAATGTAAATAGGTATGTAGGTGTATGTACAGACAGATATATATGAATGAATGAGCATGGTCACAATAAAGCATTCATAATGAATGTGAAGGGAAACACCAGTGGAACCATCCCCACCCTATATTATGTAGTGCCAACAGAATAATCTGGTCAGAAGTGTTCAAACCCCTGCGTCTGTAAACACAGGTAGAATGTTAAAATTGTGACCAACTCTGTCCATGTGCTAAGTCTGACATTTGAGTGGGTACAGGGCAGTTCCAGTCTCCAGTCAGACAAGCCTAAATCCGGATCACCACATGAACCCCCTGAAAATCAAACACATGTATGTG
>NC_056748.1:686719606-686952430 GCF_019279795.1 Protopterus annectens
GATCACATAGGGAATATATCAGTGCCCTGTACCCGATTATCATGGACAGCTATGATTACAAATCAGAATCTAACACAGTCCTAACTAAACCTTGCCAAAACTAGTGATATTAAGTGGACAGGTGACGGAATACACGTAATGACTAATGACAACATGTATGAATCATAAACAGCATATACCTCAACAAATGTGAATGAATACATATGCCCTGTGACTGTCAATGTATCATGTTAATAGAACCAATCATCTAAATGTGTCCCTGAGGGTGTTATGCTGTGTCCCTTATACAGTGTTCATTCTCCCCCATTCGTATGTGACGTCTGCTAGGGACAGAAAATGCATATTCCGCCGACCACCTTAGGTAGATGATAGCATAATAGTTTGGGGTTACCACCTGTTTGCCTTTGTGAGGGACACTCCACTCTGAGCAGTTCTGTCCTGCAAAATGAATGTTATGGCACATGGCCTGTGATTTCAGGAAAAGAGTCCATATATTGTCTGTAGTGGTTGCATAAAACAATTTTGTTGTATCTGAAACACCCAGATATTATAGGAAGCAGTATTAGCAGCTATAATGCTACAAGAATAACCTTAACTTATGCAAACCGGTGAAGTAGTCAATTTTCTACTGGCTGTGGGTATGTGTTGCCTTGCCAAATCTGACATCTCTACATATAAGTCCTATAGGGCTGCCACCTTTCCAAATGGCCAAAGTGGGACCTGCTCCATAGAAATGTCAGATGTACCAGGTCAGAACATACCTACAGCTGTGCATAGTACAGAAATATACATATTAACACAAATTAAAGCTTAGTCTAGCAGCAGTCAAGTTGCTTATGCTACTTCACATAACATATCGAAGTGTCATTTATACAATAACCGTTACATGCAACTATTAGAGAAACGTAGAATATAATATTGTCCTGTAATCAGGACATTTGCTATGCCGAGATTATTCTCGCATGACACATATGCCTAATGAGGGATTGTCCCATGCAAAGTGAGAAAGGTGTTAATCCTAAAGTCTCACTTCAGCCAATTTAAAAGGTGGAACACCTACACTAGGTATGCAGTAGCATGACCTGGCAGACAGATGTGTTTCCCAAAACACGTTTACTTGTCTGCATTGCAGAGTATCGGTTCCCATGTATCAGCCAGATGGGAGTAGATTGTATGAGGAACATGCATATAATATGATTATGTCATTGGACAGGCCGCCGATTCCGTACATTCGAACGCCATGCTGTCGCATAATGGTCAGCCATACCTAATACTGTAATCATGTAGTCCAATGTAATAGGCATCACAAGGGATCGCGCCCACCCAGCGTGAGTGACAAATGCAAGCACCAATGTCGGTGCACGTGCAAGTGAAAGGAGAGAGTGGGTGTAAGCGTGTTTGTCTACCAGTATGTGAGTATTGCACTGTTAAAGAAATGTGGAGTCTAAACAAGTATAAGGAGCTGTAACCAGAGGTCAGCAGTGCTCAACACCGAGCAAACCCACTCACAACTGCTCCCAACTGCTGCAGTGTGCCTTACCCACTCCGTATCCAAAGGCCTTGTTCTGGCCACAAACAAAGAGCCGTCCTTTGCAAGTGTTGGTAGCACACAGCTGATCTGAATTACCAATACACCAGGCCATATATACAGACAATAGACAGTACCACACATACCATACAGCACAGTCATCCAACAATATAGTAATGTACTGGCAGATATGTCCGGACCACTGGTGTTTGCAGACCTGGCCATCTTGTGTTTAAGTGTGTGAGCATGCCCAGTATGACCGTTACGCATGTTGTCGACTGACATTACCGTCATATCTTCATGTGTTTGAGCACGCCCAGTATGGTCAACTGGATCGCATGTGTTTCATGTCCAGGTAGTCAGTATTGTGGTGCCTGCCCCTGCGTTGTACACTGACAGGTGGCATGCTGTGTCTGCAGGGTATCCATCGGTCATGTGGCATTGACTGTTGCTACATTTCTGCACAGCGTGGGGGGATATCCAACTGTATCCACATTCCTACACAGCACCGGGGGTGGCGAACATGACTTTTACATGTGTACGTTGGAAGGGGGGGGTGCAGCTGACAATTGTACACTTTTGCTACTACTGTACTGGTATGCCAGGTACTCCATTTCAGTGTGTGGACCTACCTAATGTGCTGGCTAGAAGCATACCAGTGTACTTTAGATCCTAGCTTTAATTACCAGCATTTTGGTTTCAGATGTCCTAGCTTTCACAACATACATCCAACTGCCTGGCCTGCTGTAGTCTGTCTGTGTGTGTGTCTGGGGGGGGGGGGTCATCCATTGGGCATATCCAGAGGCCATTGTATAGCATTTGTCTGTACTGGTCTACACCTGTCCAGCTGTTTGAGACTTGTGTGGGCTGTGTGGACACACATGATGTCAGCCCATAACCTGCAGTGGGTTAGGTGGGTTAGGACACCCTGTGTACTACTGGCTACTACTGTGACCCCGGTATGTGCTACAGATGTCATGGTGCCACTATGGACATGTACTGTCTGCTGCCCTAACATTCGGCCATCAAATTCCCTTGCATGCTCACATCCATACCATAGCTACAGGTAAAAACACATTCTAATACAACTGCCAATTGGTAAGTTGCTTGACTTACCTTGTCTTGTAGGTGTGCCAGACCTGAGGATGGTGCTGGAGGGCTGCCTATGTCAGATGCAGACAGTGCCCTTCCTATACATGGCTGAGCACAGGTAGTGTCATGTTTGGCATCCGTTTTACTGTCTGTGCGAGCCAGAGAGGGTGAAATTCCCTGGGTATGTACTGTGTTGGTGCATATGCCATGTGTTGCCTCTTTGCCAAGGGCAGCTCATACTGTGCATGCCTCCTTTCGCCTACTGGGTCCAGCTCAGATAGTTCCTCCTCCAAGTCACACTGTGCCTGTACAAGCCTTGGCATTGGTGGGGGGCTGTGTGGCCCTGCCCCATGCTGTTCCTGCTGCAACTGTTTCCGCAGGATCATATTGTGTAGCATAGCGCATACCATAACAATTGCATGCATGTAGCTGGTGAATACTGCAAGGCTCCACCTGATGTGTCCAGACACCTGAACTGTGACCTGAGCATCCCAATCATACGCTCAATTATATGTCTTGCCTGTGCGTGTGCCTCATTATGGCATAGTTGTTCAGGTGTGTGTGCATTGTTGATGGGTGTCATCAGCCATGGCTCCAGTGGTTACCCAGCATCCCCCACTAGGTGACTGTAGGGGATGTCCATATTGGCAAAAGTGTGGTACAGCTGTGTCAGATGCCATATATCAGAATCATCATAGCTTCCAGGGCAGCCAGCACACACATTCAGTATAATGCTCTGGCCATCGCATAGACCTAGCAGTTGATGGAGGGGATACCCCTGCAGTTAATATAGGCCCTACCCTGCTCACCGGGTGGTGCTTTGATGCATACATGCATGCAGGCTATAGCACCCACTACCCCAGGCTAGTCTGCCATTTGGTGGAAGAGATGCATATTGCTGGTCAACACCTCACGTGTGTTGAGGACATGTATGTGCTCACTGGCATGTGGTGACATGGCATCTAGGAACTGGTGCAATACTCTGGATGCAGATGCCTGTGAGATCCCCATGGTATCCCCAGTTGTGCACTGGGAGGTACCTGTGGCTAGTATACCTAGGCCTACACATAGCTTGGTATCCACTGGGATGGGTTTCCCTCGGCCTGTTTGATGTGTCAGGTGTGGCCAGCACAGCTCAACAATCTGCTGTAGGAGGTCTCTGTCCACCCCATAGCACTCCACTATCTCCAGCTCTTGTAGCCCCTGTTAGGTTACCCTGGGTCTGTAAAATCTTCTCTGTCTCTTCACTGAGGGTTGTTCAACAGCATTCACATCCTCACCACCCTCAGCCTCCTGCACATGTTGTTCTATGTTGCCTGCTGCAGCCCTTCTGATTTGGTTGGATTGTTTCGAGAAATGTCCCCACATGTGTACACCAGTGGTGTAGAGTGTGAAAAGAACCGGTGTTTATGGTGCTTGCTCACTTTACTGTAGTGTTCTGGACCAGGTTGGGCATATAATCTACTGATTGTGCTAATTATCACCTTTTTGTGCAGCTTGTTCACCTTGACTACTCCACTACTGCTGTTGTCCCTCCCAATTTCACTAGGCAGGTATAGACACAGCCCTAGCTTAGGTGTGCTAAGGCAGGAGCAATCCTGAGACACAGGGCTCCAATGGACGTACAGTATGCCTGACACCCCCCATGCTTTCACCTATATTCGAGACCTGCACCCAGCTATCTATACACATACACTCTTGGGATCTGCATCACACCCTGTGGATAAACGGGATTCACTATTTTCAACCTCATTTGCATAGTATTGTCTTCTAATGCATAGTTATATGACCCATACTAAGCCTCTAAAATAATAACCACTGCTTACTGTTGCGCAGATCAACACACAACTAGTTAAAGGTGCCTTACTATCACCATATTTGATGTCCCTTGTTCTTCCCAGTAACAAAATAACCAGTCTCTACACGACTTGAACTGGGACCCTGCACACCACAACACAACAGGCGATGTGCTTTACCACTAAGCCATGGCAGATATACATACATCCAAGGTGATCACATACAGATCATCCAGCACAGGCATTCAGTAGTATAGGACATGTATTCCATCATGTAGATTTATGTGTGCTAATGTCCATATATATATATATATACACACACACACACACACACACACACATATACATATACACACACATACGTAGATATAGAATATATATCACAACAGCGGACCACATGACACCAAAGCATTAGACAAGAATGAAAAGGAAACCACATGTGCCTCCTGCATTATGTACTGGTGTAACTATCAAGGCAAGTGTGTTTCATTGTGTCACATGGGTCAGACTGTATTAAGGGTAAGAGTAAGGCTGCTGACATTTACTCACCAGACCTATTGACGAATGTATGTGTATGTCTTGCCAACCCAGTCTCTTGGGTGATTGTAACATTTGTGGACAATATATAGGAAAACAACATAACACGCTCAACACATCCTGGAGCTAGCCACTCACAGATACCAACACATAGGATATGACTGCCAAACACACACACCTGTCATGCCTTGGAATAGAACCCCTACCTGCCTATTCTATCACACTACATCATTACGCAGTTACAGAACGCGCTACAGAGGTTACTGGATCACAGCACTCCCAGAGGCATTCTTCTAGGTGGGTGACATCATCAGCAATGGAAAAGACGCCGTTAGGCATTGTATGCAGAGTGAGCAGGCTAAAAGCATTACTCTGTCCCCAGGAAGATGGAAACACACACACACACACACACACACACACACACACACACACACACACACACACACACACACACACACACACACACACACACACACACACACACACACACACAATTGGCAGGGCTGGGATTAGAACATAAACCTAACAACCTTATCACACTACAGCATTACGTAGTTACAGACCGCACTACCAAGATTACTGGATCACAGCACTCCAAGAGGCATACTTCTAGGTGGATGACATCATCAGCAATGGAAAAGACGCCGATAGGGATTGTATGGACAGTGAGCAGTCTAAAAGCATTACTTTGTCCCCAGGCAGATGGAAACACACACACACACACACACACACACACACACACACACACACACACACACACACACACACACACACACACACACACACACACAAAATTGGTGGCAGGGCTGGGATTAGAACATTGACCTAACTACCTTATCACACTACAGCATTATGCAGTTACAGAACGTGCTACCGAGATTACTGTATCATAGCACTCCCAGAGGCATACTTCTAGGTGGGTGACATCATCAACAATGGAACAGATGCCGCTAGGGATTGTATGGAGTATGAGCAGTCTAAAAGCATATTACTGTCCCAAGGCAGATGGAGACAAACACACACCAGTGGTGTGAGCAGGACAACTGCCTATCTACAGACCACTATTACAACACTCCACAGATACGAGATGTGCCACAGATACTACACCTTTCAAGACAGTCAATATGACCTTCTAGGAATGCGGACATCTACATGGATGCTGGCAGTTACGGTGTACATACCTGTGAACCAGTGTGTTCAATGTAGGAATCCATCCTGAAGTGGGGTATGGCCATCTGTTGCCTGGATGACCACTATCACTATACAGGATTACACTGGTCATGCCCATACATATAGAGGCACATAACTGACACAAGGTGTCACATGGGCATGCTCACACACTTAGTAGCACACGTCCGTTTGGAATGCACTATGTGTCCATCTACACAATGGTGTACTGGGCATGCTCACACAGTAGCGAAGGGCTGTCTTGTATGCACTCTGATTCTAAACATGAAAAGGCACAGTGTGTTGATAGTCATCATTGTTAGCATGAATGCTGCACTACATATATCTGACACCGGTCATCTACACAATGTCTGCTGCTGTCCATCACCTTAGCTGCACCAATCTATACCTGGCACACTAATACCACCCGTAGTGATGTCCTGCCAGGAGTGGCTACTTCGCCCATGTAGTACAATTCATAGACAAATGTCCTGAGACCAGGTAAACACCCTTATACCTAGAGGACAACTGCCTTGTATGTGTATGTTAAACAGTGCTAGATGTGTAGGGTTCGTAATCACAGCTGCCAATGTAGATCCAACAATGGGGAATACTGACATCTGTGCAGTGCTGAACACCTTTCATAAGGCTCAGTTGTGCACAATAGCACTACCAACGTACACCTCAGATACAGACATGTGGGCCATAACACCATTACGGACCATTCCAGGTGGTAGTGACCTCATGTACATGAAGGCTACTCACATGTACTGATCAGTACACTCTCTAAAGCCATCACAGATGTGTCAGGTGCAGATCACAGTGTCAAAACCTGCATTCTAGGATGTAGCCCTCAGACATCACCATGTCCTTGGACCAGCAACACACATCCATACATGTGGCAGAACATACATTAGTACAGCACCAAGTTACTCATGACCAGTGGACTGTACCTAGCTTTACAGCAACTGTGCAGACTACCCATGTACTGACACGGTTCCATCATGTGTTATGCAACGCAATGATACCACAGTTCATAACCAGGTTGGCTGTACACATAACAGGGGCCCTGGGTCATATACAGCTGTAGCAGATAACTTTTGCTGTACACCAGTAAACACACTCATGTTTGGATATGACATACATGTACCTGCCATGGATATGTACATGCCCCACACACACACAACACATATGTACATAGCTTAGCTGTTGCTGTCCTTCGTGCAGACAAGTGGCTACAGCAATTACACACATGCACATGGAAGGTAGGTCCATGGCTGTTGAATGCTAACAGTACATAAGGTGTGATAGCAATGTTGACTGAGTTAACATTCCCTCTATACTGGTTACCCATGACAACTATCATATCATACAGCAGTCCATGTGTCATGTATGTCATCACACATGTCCACCAATTGCAATGCCTATATACATGGCTAAATGACATGAATATAGGACCCACACACATGTACATGTAGTGGTGTGTATTCAGCTACCATGCGTGTGCAGTAGCTGATGTTTGCAGTTGATCTGTGTCTTACTACAACATGCAGTTGCAATGCAGCCCCATCATTGACACCTGTATATGGTGAAATACTGACAGTACGGTAAGATTTACATCAGGTATGGATGGATGTGTGTACATAAAGTGGTGGGCCAACTTTGCAGATGGATGTTTGCTGAAGACAGCTCACAGGTGTGTCACAAACCATTCTACCATAACATGTGCAAACACTAAGCTATGTTTCTGTTAATTGAAGGTGAAGACATACAACCTACACAGCGGTCAGGGTGTCACTGACTGTAAATCACTTGACGCCTGTAACACTTATGACCTCCCGTGTGCATATAGCAGCACAATTGCCAAAGTTAGCATCGGTACACATTGTAATGTGGGCAATACTGCTGCATGTCTGTCATACGTATCATAAGATAGCAGGTGTTTGATTCACAGTGCTGCCATGTGTGTTTGCTTGTGTGTCCATATATGCCACGTATGGTGGGGAATACATCCCAATTGTTACACACCCCTGTACACTGTTGTAGAGATCTGTACATACTGCAGTGTAGAAAGCAAGACATAGACAGGGGTGGTGTGTGTATCACACACATGTTAGCTATCTGTATGTGCATGACATAGGTGAATTCAATTGTGGACTCCATAGTGTGTGTGTGTATGTATGTCTGGTCCATGGAGTGAGGATGTATGCTACCATAGTGAACATATAGGAACCCTAACCCCTCAAGGTGATGCAATCTACTACCCTGTTGATGCTGTCGTTCTTAGGCATTACTGACTACCTGTACATGTTCATTCTCTGTGTCGCGTCATGCGGGTGCACAGTACTGCAATGGTGATTACCACATAGGCAGGGGTCCTCACCTCAACACTATCAAGCCTGTGTGTGTGTGTGTGTTACAGTGCCGTTGACCCCGTGAGTGTGGGCGTGTTACTGTGTCTGAATACATGTGCGTGAATACCTGTGTGTGTGTGTGTGTGTGTGTGTGTGTGTGTGTGTGTGTGTAGTTGTGTGTTCTCATCCTGTAATGTGAATGCGTATTACTGCTACACAGTGAGGCCTCATGCTATCAACTGGCCTCTACCCTTGACATCAGCTAGACCACTATGTAAACTCCCCTCACCATGTAACTGTACCTGTGATGTCACCCGGTATAGATGTCACGTCTCTAGCCACTGTAGCTTAGTACACAGCTCACATGCTCTTGGATCAGTAGATGTTTAGACATCTTTGGAATGTCAGCCTTTCTAACAGTGAGGTTAAAGCTATGTATAGCATGCTGGTATTCCCATACATGCCTGTGAGTAGTCCACATTTAAACATGGGAAACTGCAAACACTGGTACTTAATGGAACATGCAATTAGACCTTAAGGAGGGAAGCAGGGCATCATTACCAATATGCTGTTAATGTTGTTACCAAGACACATACTGTGAACATAAAACAATGCATTCTAAACCTGTACTACATGGTATGTCTGCTGTGTGTCAACAGTGCACAACAATTGTAATATACACTTATCTCCCTATTCTGTTCATCCTGTGCATCAGACCATATGAGCATGTCCCTGCACCAATGGTGTGGATGACAGGGATGCAGCACAGGCATCATCATATGCACAGGGTGATAATGTTTGCCAGGGGCCAAGGCTGCACCAGTGGATGACATCATGTGTGTGGGTTAGGGCCTGTGATCTAATTGGCCATGTGTGGTTATTATGCATGTGAGCGTTGCTGTGCCCTACAGATGTTTCTGGTGTGTGCATGTATGTGTGAACACAGTTCTGCCATGTGTCCGGCCTACACAGGGCTATTATTCACAGCTCCAGACTGTACAGACCAGGATTTACAGCTCATGGTGTCCGGCCATGGCCATGTGACCTGTGCCTGTCAGGGGTTGCCCGGGCACTACCAGGCAGAGGTACAGATTGGGTACTGTCCGATGACACATGTCCACTGGAACTGTGTCCCCATTGGGACCATCCAGGGCCACGTCCACGTGGCCTACTGTGTCCTGGTGTGGACAGCACAGCACCAGCTGCACTGCTGCTGCTACCAGCACTATGGGAGCGGGCATGTGTGGTAGCTCATTCACGCAGACCTGCACCAGGTGGTGTAGCTGGCCTACGTCCAGGTGCCATATGCCTCACTCCTACCAGATATTCCCGCACAGACAGCTCATGCTCGTGGATTGTCATGCCACGGTCAAGGATTCCAACCATGTCACCCAATTGTCTGTCCAAAACTTCAGCAATCTGCTGTTGAGCATTTGCCAATGCCTGGATGTTGTTTAAAGGATGGATAGCAGCCCTCTCAAGCCTCTGCCCTTCTCTGTTCTGCCATTCAGCACGTGCCTGTGCCGCCATTACAGTCTGAAACATGCGTCTGGTGACACCAGCTGATGCACTCTGTCCTGCAGGTGCATGTTGGTCAGAGGTCCTCCTATGAGCAGCACTGGCCACATGCCTGTGTGGCATATCTGCAGTCATTAGACTGACACCATGTTGTGAATACAACACCTTCCATATTCACCACACATTCCTGTTTCAAGCTAACACATGCTAACTGTCCTTCCTCTATGGCCACTGGTGATGGGGTATGTGTTGGCATGAGAACTGCATGCTGGGAAGAGGGGGATATAGGTGGAATGCCAACCAATGTCACAGATTCAGCCCCTGACAACCCTGCCTGTACCTCAAGCATATGTTCATCATCACTGCTAGAGTCTGTGGGGACACTAACATCAGATGGACCCCAGGAGGGTAACACACCTACATCACCTGTGAAGGCAAAGACTCTACATTACATTAGAGACACACACACACAGACACACACACACCACACATGTGATTTGACAGAAGGCATGCAACATGCATGTGATACAGCAGATGGCATGCAGCTCAGACATTAATAGTGGTAGTTATCATACATCCCTGGGTTGCACACAACAGTAAGCATGTGTCATAGCAGAAGCCATGCATTTCACACAATCATGGTAGTAAGCATGAATCCCTGTGTTACACCATGTGGACCAGCACAGGTTAACAGTACACATGGCTGATGTGAGGCATATGACCTTGAAATTAATATGTAGTATGGCACGTAATCTGCTGACGTGTGCATTGACATGCATACATGTTTGACACAATGGTGTTCTGACACATGTACAGCGGTGTAATGGTGTCACATTGCAGTGTTGTCTGTATGCCCTACAGATAGAATGCACTTTTAGCAGATGTGCATGACCATTGAAGTGTATTATGAGGCGTCTATATTGCTATACAGTGTGAAGTACAGACACAGTGCCATTGCATGGAATCATGAGGCATCTCTATTGCTATACAGTGTGGGTTACACACACAGTGCATAGCCATGACTGTGTGCATACACAATACATACATACTGTGGATTGTGACCCACGTCACTGAGGTGTATACACACTAAACCATGATGTGTCATGTGTGACAGGTCACCAAAGGACATACGGATAACACACCTGCACAACTGCTAACATTTCTTAGCTGCCTGGCAACCATGTCCACACATGGCAGACTTGTCAATACACCATGCCCCACAAGACATTTGTGTACCACACACATGAGGTGCACGGCTGACAGTGATGTCCAACAGCAGCAAGGGAAATGTACTGTATCTGTGGCCTGATGTGGTGTCTGTGTATGTATGTGGATGCTGTACAGGTGACTACTGTCATGCTGTGACACAGTCATGATGTTCAACACATCTTATGTGGTCGAATTAAGTAACGCCTCCACAAGCTGTGCACAGGCTTGTAGGATGTCCAGTGTTCCACATCTGCTATATAACCATTGAACAAAGGCTATAGTTGGACCATGTGTAGCCAATGTACAACAGGGTGTACACACAAACACATCACATCTACTGTGTGTTGCTACATGACTCTGGCCACCCTCCATGGCCATGTGTGAACATGTGTTGGCCAAATGTTTGTGATGGCCATCTATCTCACATGTCTGTGTTGTCCCATATAACATACACCCATAGATGTCAGATACTCCACTGTCCACAGGGTTATGCAGACAAAGGGTTGTATGTTTGGCATGTGGGGCATATTTTATGCAGACAAAGAGTTGTATGTTTGGTATGTGGGGTATGTTTTATGGGATAGTGAGACAATGTTGCAGACAGAACACTACATGTCATGGACATGTCAGATGGCACATCACAATGTGTGCACTCATTGCAGGGGTATATACCACAATGGTGAATCCTGTGGGCTGCCCATACTCCAGCTCACTGTGTAGTACTGTTTGCGTACCCCACATGTGTTGTTCTGATGTATAGTACATATTCCTACATTGAACAACACCTCCACTGTTGTATGCACAGCTGTCCACACATCTAGCAATGACAGTTTCTGTGGTTTTATGTTGGTGTTTCATTTAGTTTGTATGTATTGCACATGGGTAGCCAGTGTGATTGATTAAAGATGTGACCTGTATATCGTGACCGGACCATACATTATGTGTACATGTGTTAACTGGCCACATGGCGACTAGATCTGTGCATTAACATGCCTGATACTTATAACTGTCTCACCTGCAATGGTCTGCTGTCTCTGCGGCATGCCAAAGGTACCTGTATAGGGGTGACACAACAGTATGATCATTATCCATGACTGTGTGACAGCTACAGGGTGCAATGTGCATGTTAACACATTCGTCAGTACAATAGGATATACTATGGAGTATGCACATGTGTGCATACACAGAGTAGCAGACTATAGTATGCGGCATGCGTGTAAACATACCTTGCATATGATGTTACATTACATATTGTACAGTGACACATGCAACTAAATGGGATATAATAGTTATATGTGCAGTAGTGACTTACCAGGCAACTCCAGGCTCGGTGGTTGGAAGACACCCACCTCCACGATGGCAGCTAGGGTTTGTGGATGCTGTTCTGATGGTGTCCCCAGGTTGGCCAGTAGCTCCTCAGTACGTGTGAGTGGGGGCTGGGTTGGTGGCCCACCACCTGTTGTACCTTGTTCCCCGGCGATTGCATTTGCACGCTGTTTCGCATATCTGATCAGGTCCATGCAGTGTCTGCGCACCTGCTGGTAGGTGCAGTTATGGCCACCCACATCATTAACCCTCCTGCGAAGTTTCTGCCACAGGTCATCACACTGCTGGGCATGCTGTAGCACATGGTTGAACAATACCTCATAGTTATCTTGGAGGCAAGGTATGAGGGCCTCATCCTCCAAGTGGCTATAAGCTGGCAGTCTTGATCAAGGCATATCTGGAAGACATAATGATGGAGACAGGTCACAGTATCTCAGAGATGCACAGAGATACAGCTGCACATACATGTGTATTACATTTAGTACATATGAACAGCTGTCTTTGCAAATCTTCATGACACTGACACCACTGACATGTTTGTGTCACAAACATGTGACACCCAATGGGGATTGGATATTATCACCATATATGTGTGTCACCTCATTACATTGTTCATACTCCACGTGAATGCTGTCTTGATGTGGGCATGTCTGTTTGCCTGTACTGGTGTTCTTACCTATCAGCACATGCCGGGATGTGTCCACATTAACTATTGACCTTGATGCTGTGTATATGTCACATATCAACACATACACTGCTTAACGGACATGACCTGTGACAATGCAGACATGTGCATGCATTTAGCCATATACATCTACACAGCACTGTACAGCAGTTCAACATCCTGCCACATATCGCCTGTGTTGCACATGTGATACACATGGGACAATGGCTAGCCGGATGGTATTTGCAGGGATGGTTATCAACTATAGCATGTACGGCCAAGGTCATGTAGTAGTGTGTATGCCCTGGGCCATGTATGAGCATAGGATGTAAGGTTTATTAGCTGTATCCGACAGCCATGTTCCCGCCGCCAGGTGAATCAGTGCCACATAACTGATCCAGACGGTTAATGATACATCTATCATGCGGTCATCACACCATGTCTGACAGAGATGAAATGTGCAGCTTTGCTGGACAGGGTTGCATAGTATGGCAGGAGTATGTAACATGTATGGCACAAGGATCTGTCCAGCATGTGGCAATCCTTGTACTAGGAAGGTGGCTGTCCATGACGTATGTATTTCAGATCAGGATTTGTACGTGTAGCATGTCCAACATCACAGTGTTGGACATGCCTTTATGCAGGGAAGGCAGCATGCTGCATAGTGGAGATGAGGATTGTAAAGGCTGGTGTCACCCATCCAAGCATGGGCAATACCCCTTAAAGGTGATATGTGATCCAATATTGGTCACTTGAGTGATAAGTATGGCTGTACAATGATCTCCATGCTCATGGATGGCACCCTGTCATGACTAGGGTTGCCTCTTATAACTACCTAATAGGCTTGGTGACGTCACTAGCTTAGGGAGGTAAACTGCACACACCATCCTTTACACACAGCGTCCATTATGTTGACCGCTGCCTAGGTGGTAGTTCATGGGTACAGGGTTATTAACCTAGCAGTGAGAATGCAATATGCAGCTGTCAGATTGTGCAGATATGTCACGCACCTCACCCACAAAGCCCATTCTGTATGTTGTCCACAACACTGAGTCAGCTATTGCTCCTAGGTCATGGCCATTCACAAACTTACATACGCAGATGCCTCCCATTTGTCTGTGTGGTATGGGCTACAATGAGGGGGGAGTACAAAACATTAACCCTTTTTTACTGTAGCTGCTACTGGTGTGATATGCACATGTCACTCAGACACCTTTTGTAGTGTTGGTTCTGTCAACAGGCCACTGGCAGAACACTCTTGTGACATACAAAGGTACATCTAGTATACTGAGTGTAGGTGGAACACAGTATGTGTGATAATGTCCTATGACCTGTCTCAGGTATGATATGCAGTGTGAAATCATCCATACTGTCATCTACATCTGTACTGCTAACAACATATATGTTGATTAAGGTTCATGGACTTTCAGACCAGACTCAATAGGGTAATAGTGCAGTGCCTCCCATTATGAGTGGTGTCTCCACTTTGCGGGTTGTGATAACTGTTGGTGTGCACCATTCAGTGTTTTCACAGACTGACATGAAGCTATGTTTTACATGATGAGTATGTGTAGAGCAAACTGTTTTGCCATATGTGTATGATACAACCAGGGATGTGGACAGGTCACATGCAGCCTGAGTGCACCTTGTACCATCATAGTTATGGTTACAGAGGCTCTGTAGTGTTCATGGATATGTGATTGTGTACCTTTTGGGGGGGTAGTGAGTTTATGTTATCTGACACCTTATCTGTATTGCTTATTCATGCTCAGCACTTGTTCAGAACATGTAAGCACTTCATGAGCTACTAATTACTATAGCACTCAATCCTACTAATTTCCTACAGGTAAACACTGTTTGTACTTACATTTCCAGCTTGCTTAGAGTAAAACAGCTGTTGTACACACTTACATCACATATCTAGTGAGAAATAGTTAAATATTCAGGCATGTCCAAGTGTCAATTCCCAGTGTTATCGCATGTCTATATGATGAATATGGGCATCATGAGGCAATATATAAATTGTCTCGTGTACACAGTCGATGCTCCCCCTCCTAACATACAACACTACATCCTGTGGGAGATGCACATATGTAGCCATGCTGGAGGTAATGCTCTCTCAAACCCAGACTGAACCTGACAATCATGTGGGGATGTTAAACATTTGCACCACACCACACTCATCACATAGTCTCACTAGATCTCCACCACCACAGACCACACATAGTAAGACTACAACATTTGCGGAGCCTCTCAATACTACTCTGTGTAGGCAACAGAGGACTCCGAAGCAGAAATGCAGGCAGCCCCCATCACCCAACACAACACCAATTACTTATAGCCCACAGACTCAAGTGTGCCCATCAACTACAGCCAATAGCACGATATAACATACCCAACACATTAGTCATAGGTGACTCTATAGGCGGTCACACTGATGTCCCACTCAGCAGGCTACACAAGGTGATAGTCACTTTCAGCTGGCTGTCGGGTAACAGGATCAGCAACATAACCTATGCACTCAGGTCACTCCTCAACAGGTACAATATGACTGTCATTCTCCATATTAGTGTGAATGCCCTGAGATGTAACTTCCTGGACTACATGTACCGAGACATGCAATAGCTCTCCGATCTTGTAGCCCAGGCAGGTATCGCCCTAGCCTTGAGAAGCATTCTGCATTCATCCAGACTGATAACGCAGTACAACGACTGAATTATTCACTTCAACAGTTGGCTATGCTTCTGGTGTCATTCCAAGGGTATCCAGTATCTGTCTGCTTTGAATGACATGGTTGACAGAACATGATGCTTTGGCACAGATGACCTGCACCTGTCGACCCTGGGATTACGGATAATGTCTAAGGCTCTTGCTGCTCCTATAGTGCCTGTTTTAGACATGGTTCAAATAACATATTCACCACCATAACAGGAACAGGCAAGCAAAACCTGAGGGTAATGTTACTCAATGCTTGACATCTTCATCTCAAATGCACTCACCCGAGGCACTCCTTGTAATGGAATACTTTGATATCTCTGCAGTGACTGGGACCTACTTCTTGACTCCTGAGAGCACCCCTGCACTAACAGGCTATTACTCAGACCACACCTTTCAGTCATGTAACCAGGACTGGAACACCCACGGCAGAGGTGTGTCCATATTTCCCAAGGATGTACACACCTCCAGGCTGGTTGCTTAGCACAATGCATCAGAGGTAATCCAAGTGCAACTAGCTGTGGCCATAACTGCTATACAAATTGTAGCTTGCTACAGATTCCACACCATACCCCACGGTTAATGGCCCTCACTTCTTGGTGTACTGGAAAGTAGGGTTCAAACAGGAACTATTGATGTGTGACTGACACTACCCCACACTTAACTGGGATACCTACTTATGTACCGACACATTAGGCTAATGCTTTCTGGGATTCATAACCTCCAATCGGCTTGATCAACCTATCCACACCACCACCAGTGCCAACAATATCCTAGACCTGGACATTACCAACATCTGTGACTGGTGCTCCACACCTGAGGTTACCCCCTGATTGGTCAGATCTGAACGTATGCTAATCACCCTTGTTATCCACATCCTGGCACCACACCCATCATGGAAAACACAGTACAATATTTCTACAAAGCCAAATTCAGGCTTCTTATGACAGCAGTAGTAAACATCATGACACCAGTGCAGATGGACAATATAGTAACAGATGCTGAATCATACACAACTGCACTTAATTAGCACTTGCACGACTGCATGGATCATGCTATCCCAAACAGAGCCATGACGGTACCCACCAGAAAATGGACACCACTCTGGGGGTCCACTACCATGGACATAATGTACAACAGAATGAGGAGACTGTTGCAAAGTAGAGTACAATCCCATGGGTGGGGTGGCTCCCTGGTCAGCCTCAGCAGAAATCTGAGATCCCTTATCACATCCTCCAAAGCTAGCTATGTAAACATTACTGCGACTCATTCCAAGGACTGCCACAAAGCGTTCTGGAGGTATGTCACTACTCTTGATGGCGATACCCACATCTGCTCTGACATACAGCGGTTAGGCACAAACATTACAGAACCGACTGATATTGGCAACATCCTGGCAGATAGGTTCAGTGCTAACCTTACACCCGTTTCACACCCTAAAGGGCCCAAATCTATACAGGAACAATGCAGAGTCCCTGTGGTCACAACTACGCAGTTCCAAGCTGCACTCTCCAAAGCCAGGAACACAGAATCCATGTGACCGTACAACATACCAGGCTGTGATTTACACAAACTTCAGAACTAAATGGCTCCCCAGTTGGGCAATGAATTCACTAATAGCCTTCTATCAGGCATTGTGGCCCCTGAATGGCACACAGCAACAGTTATCACACTCCAGAAAGATGGTGCCATAATGGACCAGAGGAACTATTGCCCTATATGCCTGACTAGACTGTTCTTCAAGGCTATGGAGCACATCATCATGGATCTCATTCACAGAGACATTGGTGGCCTCCAAACCTTTGATACCACCCAGTTTGGATTTTTTAGGGCCAGACCATGACTTCTAAACCTGGTGGAGTCCTTTGAGACAGTTACCAAGGTAGTAAATGAGGGTAAGGAGGTCCACACAGCCTACATTGTTCTCTCAATGGCTTTCAACACCGTTCCCCATTCTGCAAAATGATAATAGAGTTCACCAATGAGTGCCTTCACTCCGTTTGAAACAAATCACAGCTGGCTAGGATGATGCATTGAATCAAATCTAAACTTTGATATGACAAAAAGTCCAAATAACTACTGTTGATTTTACAAGAAAGCAATAAAAATGCGATAAAAATATGAAACTGAATTTACAGGATCAGTTAAGCGCTTAACTGATCCTGTAACTTCAGTTTCATATTTTTATCGCATTTTTATTGCTTTCTGTTCGTTTGTAAAATCAACAGTAGTCATTTGGACTTTTTGTTGTATTAAAGTTAAGATCTGGTTCAACGCATCATCCTAGCCAGCTTTCAGTTCGTTTGTAAATTCAGCAGTAGTTATTTGGAATTTTTGTCGTATCAAAGTTTAGATTTGGTTGAACGCATCATCCTAGCCAGCTGTGATTTGTTTCAAATGGAGTGAAGGCACTCATTGGTGAACTCTATTATCATTTTGCAGTTACCAGTTTGGACTTTCAACCGTTCCCCATTCTGGTATTGTCAACATACACATCCACCTGCACATCAACCCCTATGTCACGAGATGTTATGCAAAGTGGCTCATGGACAGGACCCATACAGCAAGGGTAGCATACCCTAGTTCCTACTGTAAATCAGTTACAATAGTGTAAATCAGTTACAATTGGCATACCCCAGTCCTCAGCCATAGGGCCCCTCATGTTCGGTATATGCTTCTCTGAGGTACAGGCTAGCACAGAAGGACTTACCCTGAATGGGTTTGCAGGCAACTTCAAACTAGGGGCCATGATTGATTCACCAGCTGATACAAACACTCTCTATAAGGGTTTCACTGTGACGGATACCTGGTGTCAATAACATGGGCTCAAGCTGCATGCCACAAGGTGTATAGACATCCCCTTTGGATTACACCAATCACCTGCTGACTATCACATAGGTGGTAGTCCCCTACATACATAAGACATTATAAGGGATCTTAGAGCACAAGTAGATAGCACCCACTCCTTTGATAACCATATTGTCAAGGTGTCGTAGATATCCTTCTACGTGGCCACCCTAATCTGTAATGGGTTTGTAGCCGGAACAAAGGCAGCCATTGTACCTCTCTACTCCTGACTTATGAAACATGTTAAAGGGTACAACACCCCATGTGGGATGTAGCTTACAAGACAACAGCAACGGCTTTAAATACCACAACATTAACACACCAAGAGAATTACTGACCTCCGAAGGATGATGTATGCAGCCCAACTACAGAAACCCCCACTATACTCATTTGCATACTCAGAGGTGATCTCTGCTGAAAATACAAAGCCCATGTCCAAAACAATATTGATGGATATGCTCCACATAAGCAAAAGCCACTGAGAGCCACATGCTCTGAGATATGTACCCAAATGCAACGATGACTAGGACATGCTGGAGGGATACATTCCTGAACCGGACACTCACCCATGCTTTGGAACAATCAACAAGCAATCTTCAAGATATACCTTGATTGGTGGATGGGAGAAAGACATGTATGCCAAGGATCACTGCAGTGGCTCTACTGTACACAGGTGCAGGATATAAATGGCTCTGCTGTTCACAGGCACAGGACACTAACCTAGGGAGGTGACGCAAGTGAAAACACTATAGTTGGGCTTACAAATGGACTTGGCCATACAGCATCGTACCTAACTATCAACCTATGAAGCTTTTACATGTCCTTTGTGCATGGATAATTGAGTAGCTCTTCCATTTCAATTAGCTATCATGCTGTTACACTGTCTGGTGACTACAAGTCATATGTATCCTGTTATTGTGTATTGTACATGCCAATAGACATACCTGATGTTTGCATAATATAACAGTAATGCTATGTAAAAAGTTAGACATATCTACGTACAATACTGTACATTTCACATTTTTGCAACAATATCCCATAATGCAAATCATAATTATACAGCAGGACCACCTTAGACATGTTATTCTCAGTTATACGCCCATACATATGCCTACTGTTATAGTATATCAACATATACTGTCCCCTGTTATGGCACGTACTTGTTGGACAAACCCTGCCACTGACAGCAGCTGGAGTGGAATAATTGTGTTTAAAGCCCTTATGTAGCATCCCTTGTGGTGTATGAGGTGTTTACCTTGTGGCCCACAGCAGTACACACAATTTCTACAAGCGTTACTATGCTCAACAATACATCACTACATAATACCTTTTCCTACTATATGCATTGTGTACACTATCATTAATACAGAACAGGCACTACATACACTAACATACTGAGTGTTCTACATACCTTCTTAGTAGTCCGAGTTTACGAAAATATCAGTCTTATTCCTTTTCTGTTTTAATGTTTTTCTCGTATGTGCATATGGTTTGAATGTATGACAGGCCATCCTCTTATAAGTAGATACCAGTAACATGTGGTATCCTGCCACCAATTGGTGTTCTGGAGTAGATGATTACATGGACATCAGCTGTGCAGCTACTCCATTAGCCACTTACATGGCAACAGTAGGGTATAACTGAATACTCCACTTGGGCATTGTCCCTTTGCCCTACCTTCGAGGAAGACGGCCTGGATGTGTTGCTTGTGATTAATTGCAACTGCTATATGGAGAGACACAGAGCTATTGTAACTTCATGTCCCCCGTGGATTGTGTGTAACAGCTAGATGATGTAGTTCTACATGTGAGTGTAGCTATTATCTCAACCGTCTGTATGAGACTATTGCAAACAAAACCTGTAGCATCGGCGTCTGTTCCATTGTACAACAGCAACGATTTCACATAGTGCCATTATAGTGCATCTCTCACAAGGTATGTTAAGGCTTCTGCAGATGTCATTGAGTGAGTGGATGTTTGTGATGTTATTACAGTCTGTATTGCAATTGTTTCGGGTGTGGGGGAGTTGTAGGTGAGTGTACATAGCAGATAAAGGTTTGTGGGGACTGCATTTATACATATTCCATATGTGTGTGAGGGCTCCTTCCCTAATTGAAGACCTATAATTTAGTAGACTAATACTATGGTTATTGCAGGCTTATTCATTAAACCATTGTTAATTGGTTCCTATATAGCATGCAGGTGATGTTGATCCTTTAATCCCTCCGGAAATACATCGGTATGTAATGAAATGTTGCTACATGAAAGCTGTCTTGTGTATTTCTGTCACAGACATTTGCACTCACTGGAGTTGTGTTGGTGACTGAACATCTTTGGCTTGTGTTGCCACCTTTTCAAATGGCCATAGTGGGCCATTTGCAGGACACACATAGGATTTTAGAGGCCGACACATACCCACGGTCAGTAGAAAGTATAGAAATTTACATATATGCCTATATAAAAGCTTATATTCTTGTAGCGGTTTACTTGCTTATCCTGTTTCTTGTTACATGCAGGTATGTTAGATACAGATGACTATTTTATGCAACCATTATATTAACTATGAAACATGCAGAACGTCTCAAGATTGTAGGACATTGGCATTTTTACTCATTTTGGTCAGGACACTACCGCACATAGAGGGACTGCCCCTCACAAGGTGGGACAGGTGTTAACACCATATTTAGCTCATGTCCATAGCACATATTTGTAATAGTGTATTATAGCAATAACCCATGCCTGGGTGTGGGTAATTGTGAATTTACCCGCGGTTGGTATGGTTTGCTCATGAGGATGAAGCCCAAGTGGCCAAACAAAGACAACCGTGGGTAAATCCAGCATTACCCACAACCAGGCATGGGTTGTTGCTATAATATAGTCTCCATATCCTTTGTTCATAAAGTTCGGTCATGGCGGAAATTGTGATTGCTATGGTCCATGTTGTGCACATATTTGAAGACTTCAACTGCTGTATACGGCATACCCGCAGATTCAGGAACGCACACACGTCCAGCAACCACATTACCGTTCACAGACTCCCAAATCCGACAATACTGAACACTCGAACTCGCAACAGACAAACTCCCGTAACTAACACAAACACAGAACACACACGCACACACAGACACACTGCTACCCATCACATCCAAACAAACCATCTGACACTACATATGGCCAGGTGGCCATGCCCCATACACACCCCATGTGGGTGGCTTTGCCCCCCCACACCACACCCAGGAGTGGCCTTAGGTCTACTGGTGCCCTAGGCAAAGGGCATGATGGCACCCCCCACCACACCACCCAGTGCCCCCATCCTGGTCTACCTACACCAAATAAATACTGGTAAAGTGCCTCCACTAAAGCGGCGCCCTAGGCGGCTGCTTAGTTGGCCTATGCCTAAGTAGGGTTGCCACTTTTTCAAATGGCCAAAGTGGGACATTTTTGGGAAACACATCAGATTTTACAGGCCGACACATACCCACGGTCAGTACAAAGGATAGAACTTAACTTTTTTTCCTGAATAAAAGTTTATTCTTGTAGCAGTTTAGTTGCTTATTATGTTTCTTGTAACATTTAGGTATTTTAGATACAGAAATAACTATTTTATGCAACTATTACATAAAAATATGGGGCATAATTATGTCCTACAATCTCAGGACATTTGCCCTTTTTAATATTTTTTGTCAGGACACAACTGCCCAAAGAGGGACTGTCCCTTTCAAAGTGGGACAGGTGGTAACCCTATGCCTAAGGCCGACTATAACCACACCTACTGTAATAATCTACCTCCGAGTTAGCATGAACAGACACATGAAGCAAACACACACACACACACACACACACACACACACACACACACACACACACACACACACACACACACACACACACACACACACACACACACACACACACACATTACAGTCCCACAGAAACACACACTGCACTCAGAACACACACTTGCACACACTACAGCAATCAGAAACACACTTAAACAAAGTACCTACCTGGACAGCAGCACCAGCAGCAATAACTAAATGTCCCTTAACATCATGATAATAGTACTAGTGGTTTTAGTGTTCCGGTACTGTGGTCTTCTGGTCTTTAAGCCTCGTGATTACGTGTGTCGGTATGTAAATCATTCGGTATTTGGTAGTATCCTATTTATTTGTACCTCCATGGTTGTGTACATGTTGTTAACCTATCTATATATTTGCAGATATATGTATATCCGTATATATCCACATATATCTCTCTATCACCCTTTCTATCTCTATATTTTATATATATATATATATATATATATATATATATATAGAGAGAGAGAGAGAGAGGAGAGGGAGAGTAAACACACTTTTCGTTGGGTACATGGCAGTGTATACTATTTCCTGATCTCCGCCCTTTTGTGTTTTAACCTGTCACAATACACACCTGCCGTTGGTACATCTCAGGTAGCTTAGTGGTAGGTGATTGTGTACATGGTTGCGTGTTTTACTCCTGGCAGTGGTCATTTTACCTCTCAGAGCAGGCACTATTAGTACAAGGGTGAATAATGCAGATTTCAGCTGTTCTGGCCATCTTAGACCATGATCTGCACGATATTCAGCAAAGCTTAGACCTGTTTTGCGCATATCCGTGTAGTCATGTTTAAATGACGCTTACCATCACTTGCTGGCACATAAACCCACTGACATGCTTAAACATGCTCTAATGACCTGCATCCAACATCCATTATTCGTGCCATCGGAATTACGTAACAGCCTTTGCAGGTTGTCGAACCGGGAACATGCACGACACAGTCAGTGGCTTTACCACTGGGGCATCTGGGATATGTACAAGTGTTATGGTGTTTCTATGTGGACTGTACTACGGCTGTTCCTCCATACTGCAAACAAATGTGTAACTCAGTTAGTTTACATATGGATGATACCTATTAATGGTATGTCCAAGTGATTTTTAATGGATGTGGTCCAGTTATGGGAATCCATGTCACAGTGAGCCACACACTGTAATGTGCTACACCTAGCCACAATCATAACTGGAGAATGCTGGGGTGACAGATACCTGTCATGGGTACTCCCCATGCTTTGGAACTACATCCCTGATTACATAATATGGAGCCTCTCATTAACACACCAGAGAATCATTGCAGAGTGGGTGGGGAACAGTGGTTACACCCCAGGGATCCTGCAATTGGCTCTGCTCCACAGAGAGACAGTTAGTTTATCAATGGGGTGGTGATAGCAGACACATTTTGCCTAGGCTGATGAATGGCCTCTGACAATCAGGCATGTACCTACAGGTGGTCATGTGTGTGTACCATCCATATTACTATGTGTGCAGGTGGAGAAGTGTGTCAGTCTGTAGGGGCCTACACTGTCAGTGTATGTGCTATACGTTCCCTCTTTGCCAAGACATGGGCATATTGGGCACACCTCAGTCTGCCTACTGGGGCTGGCACAGGGTGTTTGTGGCCTGAATCCCTCTGTGCCTGTGATGCCCTTGGCAATTGCGGTAGACTGTGAGGGCCTTCACCATTATGTCCCTGCTGCAGCTGTTTCCGCAGGATCATATTATGTAGCATGGCATATACTATGAAGATGTGGGCACACATGCCTGGAGAGTACTGCAAGGTTCCACCAGATAAGTCCAAGCAATAGAACCGTGATTTCAGCATCCCAAACACATGCTCTGTGATGATTCTGGTTTGTGTGTGTGCCTCATTATGGCGTTCTTGCATGGGTGTGTGTGCATTTCTGATGGGAGTCATCATCCACAGCTCCAGTGTATAGCCAGCATCCCCCACAAGGTGGCCATATGGGATGTCCCCCGACAAATACCTGATACAGCTGTGAGGCATGCCAGATGTGGAAGTCATGGTAGCTTCCAGGGCTGCTAGCACACACATCCGTGATAATGCCCTGGGCATTACACATGACCTGGCAGTTGATGGAGTGGTATCCCTTGTGGTTTATGTAGTGCCTACCATGCTCACCGGATGGTGACTCGATATGTATGTGCGTGCAGTCTATTGCACCCAGTACCTCTGGGTAGTCTGCCACATGGTGGAAGAGACGCATATTGCTGGCCAACTCCTCCTGAGTTCGGGGGAAGTGTATATGCTCATTGGCATGTGTTAACATGGCATCCAGGAACTGGTGGAGTACCCTGGATGCTGATGCCTGTGAGATACCCATGATATCTCCAGTTGGCCTTTGAAAGGTACCTGTGGCTAGTATTCTCAAGCTTACACATACTTCGTGTCCACTGGGATGGGTTCCCCTCTGTTGTTTCTAGATCTGAGGCATGGCCGGCACAGCTCAAAAATTTGTTGTATGATGTCCCTGTCCACCCTGTAATGCTCTACTATATCCAGATCATGTAGCCCATGGTAGGTTACCCTTGGTCTGAACACTCTTCTCCTCCCCCGGGGCCTGAGGTGGTTGTCAGCATCATCCTCCACACCACCTTCAGTCACCAACACATGGTGATGAATCACAGCTATGGCAGCTCCCAACAAGTACATTGTAAAAGTTCCATGTCTGTTTACACCAATGGTGCAGTGTTTGGGAATACACGAGTGTGTGTGAGGTGCCTTCACACTTTATACTATTGTGCTTTGAACACTGATGATGTCATAGGGTGTGTATGTACAATCAGTGCTGCAGGGTATCTTACTTAAGTGTTTTACCACAGGTACTGTTATTGTGGTGCCTTTGGTGGTGAATTACATTTAGCTGCCGTGGATCACCTCTTGCCCTTGCCTTCACGTTTCTTAACGATTCCCCTCCCATTGTCGGGCATGCATCCAGCAGCCTGCTTTCTTGTTTTGTACTTTCCCAAACCAGGATTGTGTTGCGAAATGTGTTCTATAGCCGATCTACTACAGGTTTGCTTTGTTCTGCGGTGACAGTTCTCTTTTCTTTGCAATCTGACACCTCCCCTATCCTGTTCTGCAGGTTGCTACTAGCAGCCTTGTTAGCTGCTGTCAATGGCCCACTGTGAGTTAATAAGTGTTAATTACTCAGTTGTACTCCAATTACCCTACTGCGGCATGTCATTATTGTCTTCCCCTAACCTTCCTGTTTCAGCTGTGGTACGTGCCCCGTGTGGCCATTTACCGGGTTTCGAGCGTGTTGTCATCCATGTACTCATGTGCTTTCGGGCACCATGTGTGCTCTCAGCTAGACAAAGCAATGGCTACATCCACACCCCTATCCTGCGGCTTTGCTTAGCAATGGGCAACCTGGATTTGCAATACTCCAATGTGCTTACAGCTACGGTGGCACACCCCACTGCTGATGTCATGTATACCTTCAGACCACTCCTTGGTGTTGTACCGCTGCGCCATATGGTACATCCTTAGGTCAGTGGGAAGTTTGCAATTCAGTATTACTTGCCTCATTTGCATGGCATTCATTACTAATTCATAGTTACCGTGCCGAACACTGTCACAGACCCTTAGCAACCCTTGTGGTGTAGCATGCATACCATTGACTATTATGGTGAAATCATGATTTGTGTTACATTGCAATTTTATGACATCTGTATATATTTTCCTTCTGTTCCCGTTTGCGCACACATGCCCTGCGTTTGTACTTTGCGTTAGTGTGGCCATGACATTAAATGTTATTTTTTATGTGTCGTGCATTTTTTTTATGCAATTGGCTGTATATTTAGCCATTGACATATGTTAACTTTGTAATACATAAGTTTGGTCCACTTTCATGGCTCCGATGTTCTGTTTGGAAAAATGTAAACCATTTTTTTTTTGGTTTACATTTCTGTATGCTTTCGCTACGCCTGCACCACTTCATGAATCGCTATGTACCTTCATTTGCATGCTGCACTACTGCGCATGGGGTGATTAGCATACATGAGCCGAGAGCTGGGCAGATGTGGCTTACACTGATAGTGCACATGGAAATGGATCGTACCTGAATCGCTCGGTGGCCATATTTGGCATTATATCTTCTATGCTACGCCTGCACCTGGCGCAAGCTTCATGAATCCCGGGGTGTATGTCAGAACTTGTCTTTGCATTAAAGCAGTTTCAGACTAGTCAGCTTAGAGCCAATGATCTAATTGTTTTTCCCTCCTACCCACCTTGTTGCAGTTGTGTTCTTAAATGCAGTTTATCTGTTATCGCCTACACTTTATAATTCCATAACATAATCCCCTCCTTCTTTCCATTTATTGGCTGTTGACAATAAATGCACAAATACTGTTTTACAAAGTTTCTCCCATTAAACTACTCACCAGACTAAAAATTCTTTATGAAATTGCTTAACATTGAATGTACTGATACTGTTTGCACTGAGTTTAGTATTAAATTAGTTTTTTTTTTTTTTGCTGTAGTTGTTGTATTGGTTCTTGCTGTTGGCAGAAGGTTTCCAGACCAGTTGTTTTCTATAGAACATTAAATAATCAGTGGCATGTCCACCCAAACATTATCCTAAAACCAAACTCCAAGCAACTACAGTTACTCCTGCACAAGAATAATTCCTATCAGTATCATGGTCCAGCACCTCCCCACAAATTGTCTAGGCAGCCTGTCTGAGATAGGTATCTTTAGACAGTGTAAGAACAGTCTCATGCTGCCTGATGATCATATACAGAGAGATAGATACACACACACACACATATATATATATATATATATATATATATATATATATCACTGGATGCAAAAATCTCACATAACGTAAACTCAGTCACCAAAATTGTCATTGCTATACCACACACCAGACTCCTCCAAGTCCATCTCAATACACAGTATCCTTCATATGTTAAGGTCCTAAAGATTAACTTGGCTAAACCTCAAAGACTTGCAAGGACGAAGCACACTTAGCAAGTTAAGCCAACTTTCTCACATAGCACAAGGAGTCCCAAAGTTAATTATGCCCTATAAGGCATGGAGAACAGGGCAGTGGATGTGTAACATATGCCAGCATAGTTAGCTGGAGTTTATAAATAATGTTGTGCCATTGGAACATCACACGGACATGTACAGATGTTTGTGTTAAAAATGTATCAATAGTGTTATTATAACTGATTAAACATACATGTTTAAAAAGAGAATTCTGGAAGGGAAGAGTAGAAGTTTTTGAAATTGTTCTATAGCTTACAGATATTGCAACAGATCTTACCAAGGATCTGTGTGTATTGTTCCAGAGTCTGGTGATCAAATTTGATGTCAATCTATAACCAGCACTGAGATAATGGAACTCGCACAGCAGTTTGTTTTGTTTTCTTTGGAACCTGATATAAAGATCTATATCACATAGTTAGTTTAATTCACTTCACTTCAGTTTTAGTTAGAAGCTCATCACCTTGCCTTGGGGAAGTAAGCATCTCAGCATCTAATCTTGCCTTACTTTACTGATTAAGTTAGCTAGGGAATAGTTATTCTTTAAACAGTCAGGAAATACAGTGAGATTAGTTAAGTATTGTTTTTCTGCATCTGTTTGAATCTGTCCAAGTGTGTTGTTTATATTTCTCCTGTGATTGAAACTCTGGTGTCTATTGTACTTAGATATTTAGTATTCTCATGCTTTCTATTTTATTATTTATTAAATATTTTTATACCTTTCATTGTGTCTGGTCTTTTAGAGAATACTTTTAAGATCTTGAGAGTACTTGTGCTTATTTTAATGACACCGTAGCCAGTCCAAAAAGCTTTGTTGCTTTGGTTACACTCTACCATTTATATTAGTATTGATTTTACTCAGTATAATTGGATACTCTTGTAAGAGCCTGAGAGTAGTTGACTCATGGCAGCATGCTTACCTTACAGTCTGGGCAGGAGTACAGCTAGTAAATCTGTACCAGTCTATTCCAGGAGTGTGTGTGTGTGTGTGTGTGTGTGTGTGTGTGTGTGTGTGTGTGTGTGTGTGTGTGTGTGTGTGTGTGTGTGTGTGTGCGTGTGTGTGTGTGTGTGTGTGTGTGTGTGTGTGTGTGTGTGTGTGAAAATCAAATACCCATGTGTGGGTGTGTCAGCTACTTGAAACTGGGACACAGTGTTCCAAAGTGAGTCTTGTTTGTGATCTGGAGAGACAGACAGTCCAGTCCCACATCTGGAGTGTATTCCCTGTGTGCTCTTGGGGGAAATTATTCTTGATGTAGAGAGCTGCATCTGAAAGATACTGTGAAAATCCATTCTTGTTTTCAATTACCATCTCTCACCAGTGTCAGTGGTGAGGACCAAGGCTTTTTCATTACTGGCCTGGAGTAGAGAGGCTGTCAAATGGGTAAATCCATTATTAAACATGCAGATAAACCTTTCATCCAGCTAAGTATAGAAAGAATAATGGCTATTTTTTTTCTGGTTCCAGTATCCATCAGATCATGAATGCACTGAAATCCATGTCAGTGTTCATGTCTTTGTCATTGGTTTGAGATCTACCTTCCTGGACTGTATAAAGAGAGACATGATGGAGCTCTCAGACTATGTGTTCAAGGCAAGAATGAGCCTAGCATTGAGCAGAGTTCTACTTTCTCCAAGGATGATGCCAGGATATGAGCAAAAAATAATTGACTTCAATAATTGGTGTCATTTAAAGGGGGTCTAATATTTGTTAACCTAAGGTGATATGATCAACAGGCCATGCTGTTTCACTGGTGATTGCCTGCATTTAGCCCATCTAGGGTTTTAATTACTGGTAAAGACATTGTCCACCCCCACTGTGCATTTTTTTAGGCATTGCCAACCTGGTAAACCTATCAGCATAACAAAACATGCAAAGGAGAATATGAGGGTGTTACTGATCAACGCTAGGTGCCTAAACAAGAAATACCAGTCTTTTAAAGCCCTTCTCACCCTGGAGGGACACTGATATCTGTGCAGTAACTGAGACATGGTTCAAAGTAATGGAGACTAGTCCGGCTGTAAATGTTATAACATCTTCTACTCATGTAGACCAGCTGCTGCGCGAGAAAAGAATAAAGGTGGAGGTGTCTCAATCTACATCCAGAAGAGACTCGTATCAAAGGTGGTAAAGCAGCATGACACAATAGAGCTTCTTCATGTCCAAATAACCATCAGAAAGGTCTCCTACCATATATTAGCTAGCTGTAGAATACCTTCTATGCCACAAGAAAAGCCACATCTCCTATCTACAGGAATTTGAATCGTACAGTATTAAACCTAATATCATTTATGTAGTGACCTAAACTATTAAACTCTAGACTGGTAAACCTATGCCACCAGTAGAGCACAAGCACAGAGTTTTCTTGATTTTTTTAATGCAAATTCCCTGGAAAAATTAGTTAGAGTACCCATTAGGGAGAATAACATCAAGAATCTTGTCCTTACTAATATGGGAGCATCTTGCACCATCCCTTGCATATCTTCATCACTTGTTACATCTGACAATAAAGCAGTCTCCTTCAGAATGAAAACAAAACCTGGGATCCCTTCCACCCAAGGTATCTTTAGAAATTTCTTTAAGACAAACTACCTACTCCTAAGTGATACATTAGCAATCTTCAAATTCCCAATTAACCACACCGAATATGCAAAAAAACATTCACCACCACACTATACTACCATGTAAACAGCTACATATATGCAGCTCGTCCCAATATTTTATTTATTTATTGCATTTGTTAACTGGGAAAGTCCAATGGACCTAGAAAGAGACCATTTTCAGTGGAGGCCCAGGTAGAAAAGCTACACATTAATTACATACGAAGTGAAATGTTCATATACAGATCCAAGTATGATGAACAGTGTGTTCACATTCAAAGAAAAAAATAAAGCAACAACAGTGATTATGTTTACAATCAAGGAATAAATTTAAGGTACAGACGGCATACATTCAAATAACACAAAAGTATAAATATATCTGCAGAATACTTATCAGACTTAGGGGAATAAAGGAGGAGAGAGAAGGGCTAGAGGAGGAAGAGTCAAGATAAGGTGACAGTGAGGAGTAAGTACAGTGTAGAGAGGGAGCGAAGGCTGTTTGAAGTTGAAAGGTCAAAGTTGAGACTCTAGAGAGAGAGAAATCATGTATTTAGGTAAGTTGTAGGGGTGCAGGAGCATAGCCAGTGAGAGGAGAGATGTAGTTTGAGGAATTTCTTAAAGGAGGCAGGATTGCTAATAGTTCTGAGTGAAGGGGGGTGGGGTTATTCCATAACTTAGAGATGGTATAAGAGTACATTTGGCTGACTGAGAGCTTGGGTTTATTGACTGACAGCAGCATTTTATTTTCATAGGTTCATAGGTTCATAGGTTTATACTAGGCTATCTGCCCTAAGGCATTTATAAGCCTAGCCCAAAGTTTTGTGGCTTACGCCACCCCTTATATGAAAAAATACTGTACCCATTAGTTTGTTGTGCCTCTGTCCAGCAGTGACACAGAGATAATTCCTGGGGTAATCCTATGATCTCCCATCCACAGGTCAAGATTTCTCTTGAACAGAGCCAGCGAGGTGCTCTGCCTCACATGGACCGGGATTTTATTCCACAGCATAGGGAGTCTCTGAGTGATAAATCTATCCCTCCAGCATGTCCTATTTTCAGACCTGAAGTTACAATTAGGATGGTACATGGTCAGTATGGAGGACAGGGAAGGGCAGGTTTCAGGTCTGTAGATTATTTTGTGAGCTGTAGTTAATTGTAGGTAAGTGAGATGGTGGGGGAACGCTAGCCAATTTAATTGATGCAAAGAGGAGCAGTGGTGGTTGGAAAGTTTTGCATTTTTGGCAAATTTAGGGACTTTGTTGTAGCAGGAGTCTAGTTTTGATTTTATGGAGGACTGTAGATTGGTGAGGATAGGAGCCCCATATAGAAGAGTTGGAAGGATGAAGCCTGGGCTATTTTAGCAGAGTGGCTAAGAAAGAAGTTGTACCTATAAAGCACACCTAGCTTGTGATGTTTTTTTTTTTAATGCTGCTGTAGATGTAAAAGTCAAAAATTAACTTGTCATCAATGATGACACCTAACAGTTTGGTACTAGGAACAACTTCAATGGTGGTGTTGTTTTGGAAATGAACAGAGAAAAGTGATGTGTCAATAGGGCTAGATTTTGTGGGGGTAAATACTAAGAGTTTAGTTTTATTTGGATAAGGGCAAGATTGTTCTGGGGCATCCAGGTTTCAGTAGAAGTAAAAGCTTCTTGGGTAAGATGCTGTAATACAGTGTGAAATTTAGGAGAGCAGATGATAGTAGAGCCAACAGCATATTGTATAACAGTACTGTAGGTAAGAGTGTTGTGAAAGTCATTAACAAATATACTGAATAGGAGGGGGGCCAGAATTGAACCTTGGGGGACACTTGTGTTTGTATTGATGAAAGGGGAATAAGAGTACTGCCATTTAGTAGATTGCTGCCTATTGCTGAGATAGCTTGTAAGCCACTGTAGGGTAGGGGGAGATAGGCTGAGGTTAGAGAGTTTGTTAAGCAGAAGGGAGTGGGAAATAGTGTCAAAATGCCTTTGATAAATCAAAAAAGAGTGCAGAGACTATGGAGCCAGTATCACAGGCTCTATTTACAGTGTCCAAGAAGGAGATTAGAGCAGTGTTGGTGCTATGTCCGGGCCTAAAGCCATGTTAGGTAGGGGAGAGTATTTGGTGTTTTACCAGATGAATTAGGAGCTGAGTATGAACACACTTCTCGAGTATTTTGAAGATGGGGGAAAGAATGGCGATAGGACAGAAATTTGAAATTTCTGAATTGTTGCCGCCTTTATGAGATGGGCGGACAAATGCTTTTTTCCAGCTATCAGGTATGTATGACTCTTGAATGGACCTGTTGATGAGGATGTTGACAGGATATGCAATGCAGGCGGGTAGCTAGTTGTAAGTATTCTGCAGGTAGGTTATCTGGGGCGTTGGCACATGGTATTAGTTTATGAAGAAGTTTCTGGATGGTGGATGTGGGAATGGGTGATAAGGAGAAAATACGTAGAGGGTTTGTGGGGATATGTAATGATGGTGCTGCTTGTGGGTCTGTGTTAATGGGTGGAAAGGTGGTAGTTTTGTGATGGTGTCGATAAAGTATGTATTAAATAGTGTGGCTATCTCAGGAGGGGGGTTTTCAGGGTTAGGGCAGGGATTGTTGTTAGCTCCTGGGTGGAGTAAGGAGTTTATTGCACCCCAGAAATTCTTAGGGTTTTGGTTATGCTGATCTTGGATACCTTGGAAGTATTATTTTTTGTTTTTGACAACTAAGCACTTGGCCTGATTGCAAAGTTGTTTATATTGCATGAGGTTTGAGGGAGTTTTGTTTTTTTGCCAGTCTTTCCAGGCTTTGTCCCTAGAGGACATGACTTGCTTTGTAGACTTTGCAAGCCAGCTGGCATGTTTAGTTTTGATTCTTTTTAGTTGGAGTAGGGCAAGACTATTTAAGATCCTGAGAAATGGAGAGTTAAAGAATTAAAGAATAGGAACAACTAAAGGGCAAACCTCTGAAACAAACCCACATAGTGGGACCATAATACCAGCAAGCTTTATAACAAAAGGAAAATAATTTTGATAAAAAGTAAGAAGTGTAACTTCTAGAATGTTAGAACTCTTGTCACAGAAATAAATAAACTCAGGAGCCTAATAAAATCCACTAATGCCAAGCTTAAAATTAAAATAGTTACCCAAGCCAAAGACAATCACAAAGCATTTTTTTAGCTATGTTTGTAACCTCAAAAACACAACACAGAAACACACTGAGCTGACTGCGAATAATGTTATCTACTCTAAGTATGAAGATATAGCAAATCTACTGCCTGCTGAATTTAACTCCAACTTTACCCTTCTCTTACCTCTGTCTGTAAATCAGTGGCTTACCTCCAGCTATCATACAAGACTAAGGTCTAAAAGTTCTATCAAAAGTTAAAAATATTGCATCAGTGGGTCCTAACAATATTCCTGTTGTTGTTGTTTGTCTTTCGGCTTTTCCCCGTTAGGGGTTGCCACAGTGGAAATCCCGTCCGCTAATGATTGGCAGTTGGTTTTTATGGTGTCAAGTTGCCAGCCTGATGCCCAACCTTCAATGAAGGCACGCCCATTCAGCACAAGTCTTTTGAATGCCTACTCGACCACGGGGAAGACATGCAGACTCCACACAGAAGCACTCCCAACCCAAGCCGAGAATCAAACAGGAGAACCTCTTGCTGTGAGGCAACAATGCTACCACTGCACCACTGCGGAAATACAACAATATCCCTGTATACATCTAAAATAGCATGAAACATGATTTAGCCACAACCCTAACAAGACTTTTCAATCTCAGCTTCCTTACTGGTGCTGTACTAAGCAAATGGAGAACAGCTATGTTCATTCCGCTGCATAAGGGGGACATTTCACAGAACCAGTCAATTACAGACCCATAAATCTGACCAGCCTCATATGCAAAGCCATGGAAATATCTATTATGGAACTACTCGATCAGGACATAGGGAGCCTCCAAGCATTGGACCTGTCTCTGTTTGGATTTATCAAGGGCAGGTTATGCTCATTCAGGCTGGTGGATTTTTTTTTGAAAAGGTCACCGAAGCTATAGATGAAGAAAAAATGGTACACGCCCCATACCTCAACCTGGCTAAGCTTTTGGCACAATTTCCTACTCAGGCATAGTAGAAAACCTAAATAAACTAGGAATAAACCCCTGTGTCACTCACTCAATTGCCAGCTGGCTCACAGATAGGATGGAAGAAATCAAAACAGGGGACGTTATCTCGGCAAAGAGATCAGTCACCAGTGGAGTCCCCCTGGGATCTGTGCTGGGAACTCTCCTGTTTGGAATCTACTTTCCTGAAGTAAAATCTAATACCAACAGGCCCTGGCAGACTAAATTTGCAGATGACTGCAAGAGAGGGACAGTCATTAAATCCCCAAATGAGTTGGCCACATTGCAGGAAGTTTTGTCCCAAATAAATTACTGGTGACAAAATCATGGAGTAAAACTAAATGCTAAATAAAGCATTATTTGGGAAGGCATCTCTCCCAGGGAATTAACACATTAACAACATGCCCCTAAGAGTTGACAAAGTTGTTTGGAATTTGGGAACTTATGTAGACAGTGGCCTAATTTTTGACCATGTGTCCATTGTTGTAAGAAAAGTCTTCTATAGTGCACATTTTATAAATAAAGGGATTGTGTCTAGATCTAAGAATGGCATTGTTTGCCTTTACTCAACCCTTATTAGGACAATCATTGAATATAAAGCTTCCTTTGGCATGTATCTGGCACATACAACTGGAATGCCCACAAACATACTTTACTAAAAGGATGCAAGGCCAAAACAACACATCCTCCAATATAACAACTCAAAGCCCATTTATTATACATTGCATCCTAGACACTACTAAATGGTGACCTGTGTCTCGCATGTAAGGCATCCACCAACCCAGTTCTGATGGATTTTCTACACATTAGCAAGTTATATGGCATCAGAAATACTCTGTCTGGGGATCTTGACCTGTTCTGCATCATTAAAAGAATGGTTTGTAGTGACAGGAATATCTTGTTAAGGATACCACTGCTCTGGAACAAATGTCAGATCCATGTAAAAAAAAAAAGTTTATTCCTGTCCATATTAAAGACAAACTTGGAATTATGGATTGGGAAAGAAATAAATTACCCCAGGATTGCTCTCTGTACTACAAATGGAGAGAGACAGCTCCTAAGTTCTTTATCTCATGTGTGGGTCCCTTCAAATTATCTATTTTATGTTCCCAGTTATTCCCATTAGGGGTAATATATAATTACAGACCATGGGATGGGTAAGGCCAATCTCTAATCAAATGGGATAGGTTACATAGAGCACAAAAGAGAAATTGTGTATGCTTAAATGGCCTGAAAGCTAGCCTAGTTCTTACCTATGAGACTATGAACCTATACTCTTTTCTATGACCATAAATGCAGTTAATCACCACTTATTGTTTGTTACTAATCTTATGCTTAGTAGTATTGTCAAGTGAAACCATACTTTCAAGTACATTTTCTTTCATTTGTATTTGTTTATTTCTCCATAAAGGTGTCTTCAGAAATTACTTTTGAGCTTAAGTTTGCTTCAGCCACTTGCTCACCTTTGCATGCCTGCATAAGAAGTGCCAAGAAAAAATCCAAGTCTGTAAGCTTTTATTGATTGCTTAAAATATTGTTAGTAAGCCACAGCAAGTACAACAACTGTGTGTTCAGGAAATGCAAAAAACTAATACAAGACCTCTGCCATAAAAACTGCTTGTTATATTAGCAGCTGAGTCAATTGTGTATGTGTTTATTTTGCATTTGTGCTATGCAGCAGTAGAAACACTTAACAGAGAGTTATCACATTGTCAAATTTATGTCTCTTTGGTATAAATAAATAAACAGATAATATTTTATCCCACGTACAACTGATTATAACTGTTGCTGGCTGGAGAATTTACTATAGAAAATTATAAACTGCTCCCACATTGCACTCTAATAAAAATCATAATGGTTTCTCTTAATCATTTTGTTTTTCCCCTTTTAGTCTCTCTACAGTAACCAACTCCTCAGTACCCTAATGGCACAACTGTACCCCCTCTGGGGTCAGTGCTGGCCTACACATTCCATAAATCAAACTGAGAGCTCCAGAGTCAGCTAATTCCCTGACTATGATGACAGCATTTTAACCCATTCACTCCCCTTCAGGAGCAACAGATGGTATCCAGGCAGGCCATCAATCATGCAAAGGTCACCTCCCTACCCAAATAAGTGCCTCCCCTTGGAAATTGCTGGCTTAACTAGATACCACTGCTCAAAGGTGATTCCTTTTACCTTCCTGGTTTATATGCAGATTAGGCCATGGCAGACCAATAGATGATACCGGCAAAGTGTCAATAATCGTGTTGGACACAGTGATCTAGCAGATCACAACCTCTCTCTCATAGAGATGATCAAGTCAGCATCCGCTGTTCACTGCTTCCCATTCCCACCTGTCCTACCCTCCCTATCTCCTTCAGCACTCAGTTTCTTTTAATTATCCTGTTCAGATAGCTAATTTATACGCTTTCATCAAGCTCTCTGTATGATCCATGAAGTTATGCAATGTAAGGTTATTTGCATTCAACAACATGTATGCCGACTGGGATGCAGCAGTCAACATGCCTGTTGTATGTTGAGCAGTCCTCAGGGAAATGTGTTCAGTAGCAGTTCAGTGCAATTTCAGTAACAGGAGATCAAAATCCTTAAACACAGTAAATCACTTCTTTCATTCTCACTGACCTATTGCACAAATGAAATAGTCAATCAACATACTCAATGTATAGAAAGCATAATCAATCGAATAACATGGGCTCTGTGTGCAACCAGAACCATATCTTCTATAATGCAATACCTCCTTTGATAGTGTTTACTGATCTGTCAATTTATATTCTACATTTGGAATCAAATGTCTGTTTCTTTTAATTATAGTGCCAATCTTGTGAGGTGAAAAATTATTTAAATCGTATGAAAATGTTTTAAGTCATAATGAATAGCACAAAACATGTTCAGCAATTTATACTGCCTTAGTAGAGTTTTAACACCAAGAGCTAAATATCTGCATACATGGTCATTCCAATAAACATCTCAGTATTAGAAACGTGTGGCAATTGCAATGAAACATGCACTTTGCAAGAGCTGTCTCGTATGTCTGTACAAAACACCTGTAAGCGATCCTTGGGCAATATGATGTGTGAAAGAGGACAGACAGACAGGATGTTTTGTGATGCAATGCTATTATTTAAAAAAATGTAAAGATATTTCTTCACCTTTTTGATGAATGCACACACCAGCAATGGCTAAATTCTGCATTATCAAATCCCACGAGTTGCTGCTAAAATAACATTAAAATGTGTATTTGATTCAGAAGCAATGTAAAATGTACTGTATTCATGAAAAAGTTTTTTAAAAGTAAAATGAAAAATGTTATATCCTGCAATAATCTACTAAATAGGTTTCTTACATCTCAGTTAACATCCCTTGGTATACTTGAGATCAGTATTTTCACGTCTCTGAAGGTTTTATTAACAGCAACCTGGAACAGGAATACAGCATCATTTACTGCTACAACTGCAGCTTATCTGAAGATAGTTTTCGAAGAAACTGCAAAGCTATGTGAAACAAAATGTTTAATTAATATCGACAATGCTGTAAAAACAGAGGAATTGATTAGTAGTTAAGCAGTGTAAAAATTGGAAAACAGGTAATGGCTTTCTTAAAATCAAGTTGGAAAGCACAATACAGATTGAAATTTACTGAACTTGGGAAATGCCTACTGTACTAAAACAATGTGTTTAATGGGTAACTGCACAATTATTTAACAAGAGCTCATGTTCCATGTTAAAACTCAATCTGTGTATAAGATATGTAGTGTACTTGATAGCAGTAGCGACACAGACGGGATGACAGCATCAAATATAAAACTACACTTTGTTTACCATGCTCTGGTATTCACATGAGCTTTGGAGAAGCAGCTAACTGGATTAAAGGTGGTATTCAGAGTGCTCCACTGTGCCAACAGGTAAAGGTGAACGAGCAAACAGCACCACTTTACCTATATGCTAGTGCAATAAGCACAAGTTAGCAGTGCTGTTTTTCACATATGTGTATCTAACATCCTGGTAAAATGCTTGATTATAGATGTGTGGTAAGTCATTTAAGAAACAGGCAGGAATGCTTGCAGAGATGTGCATTATTTGCACATATGTGTCAACTCCTGCCTTTCTTTCTAAGCTTCTGAACTTATCAACATATGTTTTCTAACTTTGCCAATAAGGGCCACTTTGTGCTAACATGTCAAGACTTGACCAAGAGAACATATGTTTACCTGAGCTCATCACCACTGGTGATTAGTTTAAAGATTCTTTGCCACTTTAACAGGAGGCTTACTCTGTAGGTGACCAGTGAAGGTTAGTTTATTGCTTTTGAAGTATGGAAAGAGGGTGGATATGAAAGCTGGAAATGAAAGGGGGAGAGAGATGATAAAGGCAACATTGACATAAGATGGTTGCAGTGGAGGTGGTTTGATAGGATTTTTTTTTTTTGATGGGTATAGATCATATTCTCCAAAACACAAGGGATGATGCAAAGTCATAGATCGTAAAGTGAGGAATGACAGGGAAGAGACAGGGGTTTTGACAGTAACACAAACTGATAAACAAGATAAACTGTATGGTGATCATATAAAAGGTTAGATTCACAAATGGAAGGGAAGGTAAACAAAGAGTGGATGGCCAAACTGCAATGGGGAGATGTGTAAATGCAAGAGGGGAACATTGATTTGAAGCAATAAAATTAGTATATAGAGGACTAGGGGCATGGGAATATCACAGCTATCATCCTGGCACAGAGAGAGAGAGAGAGAGAGACTGATTCAGAACCTGGCCCATGGAAGCTTTGGTCAGCAGACCAAGATGGTGTGGGTGTGGCAACCTTTGGTGCTTCTGTAATCAGAGCCTTCTGGGACAGCACACCTATGACTATAACAGAAAACTGTGGTAATGCCCTCACTGCTTCTCCACACCCATTTCAAATGTAGCTTTCAGCACTGATTGCATCGGGGCTGCACATGGTGTAAGGTGCTGTGCTGTGGGTTCACTGCATGGAAGAAAACATTCCACTGATGCCCTTGACAGTAACTGGGTGGTGCTGTGTGAATTAGACCATGGCTGAGAGGTCCTATTGCATGATATTGAAATCCTCAGATACCCAGCTGGTTGGCATGTTCACAGGTATGGCACCAAAGGAAACAAAACTGATAGGGTATAATACACCACAATAAGATGAAGCCGACAAACAGATGGCCAGTGATGATGATGGCCTCACTCTCATACTCATAGCACAAACAGGGGACCATGGCACTGAGTTGTAAAGTGTTCTGACATCTCTCCTTCCTCCCAAAGAAGGTTAATGTGTCCAGTATTAGTGAAGCAGACTTGCACGTAGTGCACCATGGACAAATGCCACTGCCATATTGGATAATACAGGACTCACCAGGCAGCAGAAATGTTTTTTAAGCAAACCGAATACTTGCTCACTGACTGTGTCTAGGACAGGGCACTGCTATAATACTCTTTGGGTTATGGACTGATATCATTATCTGTTTTATGGGATAGCCTGCATCATTTGGTAAATATAATTGGGGGGATGCATAAGATGATGGGGTCATTGCTCATTAAACCTTGGTCACTATAGAGAGAAATAGCTATGTAGGAGCAAAGTGATTTATGGCAAACTTGCATACTAGTTAAAAACATGGTTTACTACATTGAGGGAACTCATACTACAGTAAACATGCATGTCATAAATGGCAATTATAATTACTAAAAAAATGATTCCAGTCTGTCAAAGATACCAGCAAAAACTGCTATTTATATCAATATCACCCCACAAAAACTGCTTTTCCAGAAGTAAGAAGGCAGAGCAAAACTAATGAAACATTTAAATAACAGTATTAATTTCTTATATGAACAGTGTTGTGAATGGATAGTGTAACTTAAATAACTTAACTGCTAAGGATTAAGATACCAGTTTTGCCCATTTATTTGCAGTTGCACAACAGAAGTTTGAGTACCGTTTCTTCTTGTTAAACTGCTCAATATTCTTGTATACACCACTTTCAAAGATATCTTTTTCCCACCTGTGCTTGTCCTCAATAACAATGGCAAATCTTGGACTACCTCATTCTTCTTCGGTACCCCCAAGGGTCTCAAATTTAAAGGCACAGAAAACTTTGAATCTGGCCATAAAATCATTAAGTTTCAGATGCCTTGCTACTCTATCTCCTGACACTGCTCACTATCCACACTCATCCCATGGAATTTCAGAAAGAATAACCCAGAGCTGGGCAGAACATTTATGTGCTACCCTTATTCAAGACAAGGTTGTTAAAACAGGGGTTAATTTGTGGCTTCCCATCCATTTGTCCAGGTTACACTTTAATAGAGTAAGGGAAGTACTTTGTTTTATGTGGACAGGAAAATGATTTTCTGTGTTACATATTGATCCTTACAGCACTTTCTACTTACATTGCAGATAAGATTAAAATCTATTGAGCATGTATATGTGCCACCATTAGGCTGGCAGATTTTAAAGTAGACATTGTCTGCTGAGGCTCTGTACATGAGGCAGAGATCGCCTGTCAGTAGCTTGTACGATACTGAGAAGAGGGTCAAGGCTTTCAGATAGTCAGTGTAGGTTTGATCATTTATACACTTGATTTACTTGGTGAAAAAAGTGTTGTAGCCATTCAAGTTGTGTTATGTGCTTGGACCGGTGCATACTGAAGAGGGCATTATAATATGCCAAATAGAGTGGAATGATTATATCCCTGGACCTAAATCCAATACCCTTTCTAATAAACTGCTTACTGAAAAAAGAAATGAGGTGGGAGGTTGGCATAATGGTTATGGTGTTTACCTTATAGACACAACATGCAAGGTTTGATTCTCACATGGGGTAATTGGCTAGGCTTAACATGGCCCACAAGGCCACTTAGCCTAGTACTAATCTATGAACCTATGACATTCTGACAGTAGTGGATTCATTAGGGAGCAAAGGACAGTCTGTTGCTCATATAAGTACCCAGATCCCTAACTACCAAATATATTTTTGGGGATGTGTTATAAAGTTGATAGTGATAGAGGATGTCATGCTTGCAAAGGTAAATATTATACCTTTTTTTGGCATTTAGTTTTAGTCCTTGTTTATGACTCCAGCTATTTATTTTAGAAGGCTCTCTTGGAAGACATTGGTGTCCTCTGGCATTAAATTTACAGTCATCTGCAATCTTGGTCATCCAGAAACCTTTTACATTAGCTTTGACCAACAATAAGTAAATACCAAAGGGGGGGGGGTGGCTCAAGGACTGAGTCTTGGGATACACCAGTAGTGTTAGATCTTTTTGTAGAGGAAAGAGCCCTATACCCTAATTTCCTGGATTCTACTTGTGATTGCTATCCAATGATTTATCATAGGTGTTGGCATTTGTTTTGGAGAGTTTGTCAACAATGCCTGCATGGGGGGTGGTGTCAAATGCCTTTGTAAGGTAGATGTGTGCTGTGTACTGATTTTCCTTCAGCGATTCCTTCTTCTACAAAATACATAACACTGCTGGTGTATTCCAGGGTTCACTACTTGGGCCAGCCACCCCCCACCTTTGGTATTTACTTCTTTCTTCTTGAAGAATTTGACTGGATTAAGTAGGCTGGATCTACCTTTGACAAAATTGTACTGGCTTGATTTTACAGAACGTAGGATACCTATGTCTGGGTACCCTTCACATGGTCGATATTTCATAAAGTCGAAGACCATATGGTTGAGAACATATGATCGACTTTTGAAATTTCAGCCTTCCGGAACGGGTATCTCTGTACGTTGCGGAATGGAAAGACTTTCATCTTCCACACTGTAGTGCAATCCCGGAGTTGGTATTTTTAAGTTCTGGGGGTGGGGGGTGGAGCTAGCAATGTGAAGGTAAGTGATTGTTGTATTTTTTTTTTTTTTTTTACTTGGTCAAAGTTTCAAAAGCCTATCATATTGTCTTGGCCATATGGTCTTCAACTTTATGAAATGTCGACCATGTAAAGTAGACCCCTATGTCTACGAGTCAACACAGGAGATATGACAGGTCCTGTTTTAAGCTGATAAAGTAGGCACTATGGTATGTTATCCAGACTCACAGAAGCAGTGTACTTGGCCTTGGAAATTGCTCTTGTCTGTTCCAGGTATGCTTTTATAACTATTTTATCTTTCCACTTGTGCCCCACCATACTACATTTACTTAGGTTTTATTATTGCCAGTATGCCTGCCTACAATTTACTCAGGAATATCCCCTTCTCTTAAACTAGCTCAATTTCAAGTATCCTAATCCAGAAGGAAGATCTGTACACACCTTCATCCTAGGGTTGCCTAAACCATTGTCAAATTAAATTTTAAAGACCCGAACCATCTTAGAACTTCAGCTCTGCTTCGTCAATCCATTTTTCTTCATTTTAAATGTCTAACTTTTTTTGATTTAGTACTTTTTCTGTTTTATATACTACGGTGGTACGGCGGTAGCATTGTTACCTCACAGCAAGAGGTTCTCCCATTCGATTCTCAGCTTGCCTTGGGAGTGCCTTCTGTGTGGAGTCTGCATGTCCTCCCCACAGTTGGGTAGCATTCAAAAGACATGCATGCGTAAATGGGCGTGCCTTCATTGAAGGTTGGGCGTCGAGCTGGCACCTCAGCGTTTCATAAAAATCTACTGCCAATCATTAGCGGACTGGAGTTCCACTGTGGTGACCCCTTACCGGGAAAAGCCGAAAGACAAACAACAACTTTTTCTGTTTTAGAGCCTTCTAATTCAATTATGAGAATACATGTGATTTGCTGCATGCCACTAGATGTCTTACTAGTCTGCCTTTGTTACTGTCAACTCTTCCTAGCCAAATTACATCTCAGATCTTGTTAAAGTTGTGTACATCCTTTTTTATGCAGTTTCCAGCTCTACTTTTTACCATCTATGGACATGTTCATTCTACTTTGGCAGCAAGACTTTCTCATTAAGTCCTCCTCTGCTCAATCTGTGCCATTTGGTGAGACGGTTAGTCTCTGTTATTTTTATATTCAACCAGATTGGGGGTGCTGAGCTCCCTGAGGATAGCCTAAGAATGTACAGGAAGGGACTTCACCCAGGGAGCCACTGCTACTACCCACAGTGGCATCATTAGCTTGGATTGCAGCCCTAACCTCTCCCCTTGGTTAATGGCATTTATACTAGGTGGAGCAGGCAATAAGCATTGCTTATGAAGAATGTGCACCCTAGGGCATGAGCAGATACACCCCCCTGACCATCCACTCTTCCAACCCACTATCACATCACATTTCAACCGCCAATAAAAACATTGAGAGAACACCAAGTGCCAATACAGTCTCATCCTCTTCCAGAATAGGCACACTCATCCTCCTTTGCATGTGCCATCAGAAAACTGAGCAACTAATCAAATTCAGGTCATATGGGTTATAGTCAAGGCTTTATCTCTTCATGCCACATGTGAGGCTCTATCACTGATTTAGCAGAATGTTCTTACATATGCCACAGTTTTTGCACTGTCCCTCAAAATTTTTGATTTTCTAGTACATCATTGAGAATTAAATTAGAGACATTAGAGTTTTATACTTTTTATTGCTCAGAAACTGTTATTCAAAACCTGTTGTTTTATTGTGTTTTTTTAGAATAACATTTTTAATCATCATCTTCATCATCAACAACAACCCCCTTTTTCTCATTTTCTACATTGGGGGGCAGGTAGCACATTAACTGTCACCATCTCTCTTGATTCAATGCCACTATCCTACCTTTTTTGACAGTCATGCCTGACTTTTACAAGGCTTCTCTCACACAATCCATCCACCTCTTCGTTGGATGTATGCATTTACTTTTGCCTTATTTGTGTCTACCCCAGATTATCTTTACCAAAATATCATCTGTTTCTTGTACATCTGCCTATACCACTGCAATCCATTCTCTTTGACCTTATCTGCAGTTGGAACTACTTGAGTTTCTGCTATGATGTCCTCATTTCTTCATCTATTCCACAGCATGTATCATACCACCCCATTAAGCATTTTATCTCCATCACCTCTTGGTTCAGGAGATGCTCTGCCTTCATTGCCCAGATTCATGTACCATAAAGTAGTAATATCTGCACCACTGTTTTGCACACTTTACTGTTTAGCTTCTTTGGCATTCTCCTGTCATGCACTACCAATGACACTCTGTGCCAGTTGGCTGAAGCTTTTTTGATTCTAGCTTTGACCTCCTCATTTAGACATCCATTCCCTTCTCCTCAACCACCCCTCCCTGATACTTGAAGTTGTTAATCTGTTCCACTCTTTTCACTTCTATCTCACTTTTCAGTGTCTTTTGATTTACCCCATTTGCTGCAATTATAACTGGTTTATCTGTCCTCAGTTTCATCCCATATGTCTTTAGTTTTGCAATATATTCCCCTATCATTTACTGAAGTTCTTTAAGTCTGCCTGTAATGCCAAATCATCTGCAAAGAGCAATTTTGTTAATCTGTCCACTCCGATCTGCTTGTTAATTTAGTCCATTACCAATATGAACAGCATTGGGCTTATAGCTGACCCCTGATGCACACTCACTCCCACTAGGAACCCATCTGTCCATACTTATGTCAATGTGACCTGGTACATAGCCTGCACTAATTTTAGCAGTGTTTCTGGGACTTTGAACCATTTCAGGACTGTACAAATGGGCTTTCACGGGACCTAGTCATATGCTTTCTCCACGTCTAGGAATACCCGGTCAGACTCCTTTTTCATATCTAGTTTCTTCTCAGCTGTAACACCGGGTTATTTTTGCTGCACCATGATCTGTGTCAGAACTGCTCATCTCCCATCTTACTTTCTACTACTGTGCATGTTCATTTATCAGTCACCCTTTCCAGAACTCTCATGTAGTGTGACAAAAGTTTGCAATCGCTATACTTTTCACAGTTGTAAATTTATCCTTTGTACTTGTACACTGGCACTAGTATGCTTATTCTCCCATCATCTAGGATACATCTTTCTTTCAATTCTGCTATGGCTTCCCACTAGAACCATTTCTTGCTTAATTCACCCAACATCTTGATCATGTCTACTGTGAACTCATCTGAGCCTGTTGCTTTCCCTAAATTGATGTTCCATAGTGCTGTTATTACTCTTCTAGGGTAAGCTCCTCTTCTTCTTTCATTGTAAGCTATGTCTGGGGTAGTACAACTTTTATGGGGTTTTCTTCATTCAGAAACTGCTGAGGGTACACATTATATCTGCTTTTGATGTCCTGTGGACTGATGAGCAGAATGTTACTTGCATCCCTTATGAAGGGTGTCTTACAATCTTCTTTGTCATTCTGTCTTTCCCTTACAACCTGAAAGAGTTTCTTTGTGCCAACTATTTGGCCACTTTCCAGAAGATGGTAGAGTGCCTCTGATCCTTGTTCTTTGCTATTGCAACTGTTCTCTTAGCCTCTTTGTAGCCATGAATGTTACTGATGGATGGATTTTATATTTGAAGATCAAATTTCATTTGATCATTAAATGTGATGCCTTGTAACTTGCTTTAAGATACAACTTCTATATCTGTGTGACTGAGATTCTGAATATGTTTTTGAGAGGTGTTAGAGATCTGGGGAGAAACAGTAATTGTTTGGTTTTACTGGGATTTAGGAAGAGTTGGTTTTCACAGAGCCAGTTTTCACTGGAGTTTTATATATTCTGAGTAAATGAATGTAAATGGGGAAGAGTGTTTCATTATCAGACGAGGCAGGAGTGTCAACATATTGAATGAGAGAAGCCTGTTGGGAAGATGCATGTAAGCTGTTAATAAAGATGCTGAAAAGAAGAGATCCAAGGATAGAGCCTTGGGGCACACCATTATTAACTGGGAAAAAACAGGAGCTATGTAAAGAACCATTTTACAGACGGTTGCAAGTGAGAAAGGTAGCTAGCAAACCAGCTGATCGTAGCACTAGACAGATCAAGTGCAGACATTATAGAGAGCAATTTGGAGTGAGAGACTACGTCAAAGGCTTTGGAGAGATCTAAAAAATGGAAGAGACCACATTATTATAATCTATAGCTTCAAGGTCAGTTGTTGTGCTATGGTATGGGGAACATTTGGTAGATATTGCTAGATTTTTTTGAAGAAGGTATTGTAAGATTTGCTGATATATGCATATTTCTAAAATTTTAGAGAGGGAGATAAGACAGCAATAGGCCTAAAGTTTGTTATTTCAGATGAGATACCACCTTTTTGAAGAGGAATGGTATAGATTTTTTCCACGGAGGAGGGACATGTGATTCTTGAATGGATCTACTGATCAAGGTGAAGACTTTATAAGCAATGTTAGTAGCTGCAAGCTTTAGATGTTCTATATATAGGTTGTCAACTGAGGGTGAGCAGGGCTTGAGAATACTGAGTATGTGTTGTATATGTGAGGTAGAGACTGTTTTTAAGGAGAAGAGAAGTTTTCTGTAAATGGGAACCTCATAAAGGCCATTTTAGATTTTGTGGGATTTTGCATTAGGGTAACAATAGAATCTATAAAATGGGAGTTAAATGTGTTAACAGTTTCTATGGGAGAGCTCTATGGGCAAGTGGTGGGGGCATAATAGTCCCTAGGTGTAATGTTTTTTTAATAGAGGACCAAAAAATAATAATACAGCAAGACAATATGAGGGAAATCATTTGTGGATAATTATATCCATTTTACTTACAGTATAATTTGCTCATTAAAAAGTAAAGGAAATTATTGAGCAATGGTAAATAAAGCCATAAATGAAAGAGAAGAAAAGGAGTAGTGCAATATGATGATAATGAAAAAAGAGAAAGTAAAAAACAGCAGTAAAAGCATGAACTTAGAAGTGTGATAGAAAAACATAAAAAAACGTTTGTTATGGTTGCAGAAAGTGAGTACATAAAACTAGGTTGACAATAACATGAAATAATATGCTGCATATTATAAGAATGGGGCTAAGAAGGTAGATTAGGTAATATTTATCAAGTTACATCACAATGATGACAAAATTGTCTTATTCTAAGTTGTAACCTGCGGGATTTTGGGAAACGTGTTCCAATCTCTAATAAGGATAAGAAAGGCACAACGTGTCCTATTACCCTGTTTCTCCATTTGTCCCGAGAATAATCTAAATTATGACCCTTCTTGCATTTTACTTCTTAAAAGTAATCAATGGTACTGAATTGCTGATGTCTGTGATGCGTATGACATCTTTATTATAACAGTTGTCAGAATGCTTTCATTTATTTCTTCAGAAAGGTATCTGGAAGTACTACTCTGCAGAGATATAAAAGCAATTCATTTAGGTTCCTGTTGACTGGCTTTATGAACAATTTTGAGTCTAATGTCACTTTGTCACACATTACTTCATCTCAATAGTTGTCACCCCGGCACCAAAAAAAAGAGTGTAATAAAAGGACAGATGGTACAAATTTCTAGGTTGGTAAGTAACAACCAGATGTTTGAAAGGGAAATGTTTTACTTAATAGGAATGTTGAAAGACAGAGGTTATCCTTTGAGATTATGGATTACAGTTAGGAATGAGATTATAAAGAAACATTCTGAAAGGTTTAGCCCAGTCTTACTGATCAAGGATGGTACAACATTTAATTCCATTTCCTCTACTCAATATGAAAAAGCTATGGTGTTGCCTTACAATCAAGAAGCTGTAGAACTAATATTGGTACTTAACCATTGTTGGGATTGTGTATTTGGTCAAGAAATATAGAACAATTTGGGCGAGAGACCTAAGGTTATGTTTAGTCAAGGTAAAAACCTCAAGGAGCTTCTTGAACAACATAAAACTAACCATGAGGATGGCTATAAATCTAAAATGACTAAGTGTAGTATGTGCAGATTCTGTAACTACATTAACACTAGCCCATATATACTTTGGAAGGTTACCATGGTAGAATTCCATGTCATGGGTATTGTAATTCTAACACTAAGATAGTGGTATATATCGCTACCTGTAGGAGCTGTGCTGCCTTTTACGTGGGTAAAGCTACTTACAAGTTAAAGGACAGGATAGCCAAACATGTTAGAGACATCAAGAATAAGACCACTAGTGCATTGTACTCCCACAGTTTGTCATGCATTAATTTTAGGAGATTTATATTCTGTTATTGATAGGTCAATCCTTACTGATAGAGGAGAAGATGTTATAACAATGTTAGAAATGAGGGGAAACCATGTGACAAATAAGCACTAGAATTAATGAATATTGTTTTTTGGCCAGTGTCTTGAAGCTTAGAGCTTCTAATATATAGAAAAAGTTACTTATTTTTCGCTGCCTGATTTTGGTTAATTTATATAAAACTGTATAGTTTAGGATAAGGTTCTTAGCACTTTATTTTTATTAGATGGGGTGTACAGGTTGTTCTTTTAACAATAATATTTGTTAATTTTTAAAAATGCAGCAGGTTTATAATATTAGAAAGTTTTTTTTAAGGATATGCTTTTTACGCATCAATCATGTGACCACTGGGCTTATTTAAGTGGCAGCTGTATTGAAATGGCTTACTCTGATGAAGCCCTGAATGTATGAAAAGGTGAATGTGTTTAGTTTTGTTTTAACTTGCTTTTTCTTTATTAACTCAGTTCCATGATGGCGCTTTTGTTGTGGATTGTTTTTTTTTTTATTTGTTTGTTTTTCTGTCCCTGATACTATCCCAGGATGACTCCTAAATAGTTTGAAACATGATCTATCAGGTCCACTGGAGCTACTGTTTAATGATATCCTTCAAACAGGCTTTGTACCATATGACTAGAGAACTTCAATGGTCATCCCTGTACACAAGGGTAGACCATCAATGGCCCCTGGAAGTCTAACTAGTCTCATATGCAAAGTCACGGAAAGAATTAGCAAGGACATAGAAAAACTTCAAACAATGGATCCAACCCAGTTTTATTTCATCAAGGACAGATCATGCCTAATCAACTTGGTGGACTGTTTTGTGAAGGTCACTAATTCAAGGAATGAGGCCAAAATGGTGCACACTGCCTACCTTGACCTGAACAAGGCATTTGATACAATATCCCTCTCAGCATTTTTAACAAACTCATATATATATATATATATATATATATATATATATATATATATATATATATATATACATAGATTATGCACTGGATATCCACCTGGCTCTCAGATAGGACCTAAGAAGTTAGGATAGGGTAGATGGCCTCCACAAAGGGGTTGATCCTTTCTCTCATGGGTATATGATGGGTCAGCTACTTTTTTCCATCTACTAATTGCAAGACAAAGCCAATGTCAAGGACCTCTGGATGGTCAAGTTTGCAGATGATTGCAAACTAAGAGCAGTCAAAGAATCTCCCAAGACAGTAACATCCTAAAAAAAGGACTGGCATACTGAAATGATTGATGTCAAAGCTGCAGCATAAAACTCAATGGCAAAGATGCATAATAGTAAACTTTGGGAAGTCAGGCCTCCTAGGAAATGTCCTCATCCATAACATACCCCTAAAAACAGAACCAGTGCTTGGAGACTTGGGTATGCATGTAGACAGTAACATGTCTTTCAACCAAAATGTGTCTAAGGTAGTAAGAAAGACATTCTATGTTGCTCAACTTATAAGCAAAGGCATGGCTTCTAGGTCAAAGAAAGACATAATTTCACTGTATTTGGCACGCATCATGCCTGCTTTGAGTACAACACCCCCTTTGGTATATAGATGACCAAGCACATGCTACAAGAGGGTCCTCACAAAAAGAATTATGGGTGCAAATAGCATGTCCTAGGAAGATTTCCTCAACCCCCTACCTCTATACTCTTGTTACCAACAGACTGTTGAGAGGTGAACTATGCCTGGCCTACAAGGCATCCTTGGATCCCACTCTGATGGATCTTTTACATATCTGCAAAATGAATACCATCCAAATTACTCAAGCTAAGTATTTACACTTCTACTTGCAACATAAATAGGACACGTGGAGGGATAGGTATGTGTCACAGAGAATTCCACTTCTCTGGAACAGGCTTCTCATCCATGTGAAGCAGAGCTCTTCCCTAACACTGTTCAAGGGAAACCTAAATCACTGGATGGAAAATTTGAAATATACCCCGGCTCTAGCACCTATAGCTCTAATGGACAAAGGCAGCCTGTAAGTCTAGAAACTAGCGTACATAGTATACACACCTTAAAAATAACCTATAAGGCATATAGAGTTAAGGGATACATTTAGGAAACTTGGTTAGATTTAGAAAGGCCAGTACTTAAACTTGCTGGATACATTTGGCATGCCTGGTTAGGCTTATAAATGCCACAGTGGTTGCTAGCCCATTATATACCTATGATTGTGTAAAGCTATAACTGGACCACTGATTGTTACCTTTACAAAAAATAGCTTTTGGTATTTGAAAAAAAAAATTACTAAAGTCTAACTATGACAATCAACTGCATTTCAAATTCCAAATAAATATATATTGAGCAGTTGTAGTATGTGCACACACACACACACACACACACACACACACACACACACACACACACACACACACACACACACACACACACACGTGCATACAATTTAGAAGATTATAACGGTGTACTGACATCTTATTTCCACACTGTTTCCATGATAACATATCTGTCAGTTATAAAATAATACAACAGAGGACATCAAAGATGAACACATGCGTTTGCTAAATTAATCATATTTGGTATAAACATGAATTTGTGTAGAAAATAATAAAATTACATTATGACTACTACAGTCCTGCAAAATGTCCTCTTCCACTTTTTTTTGCAGAAGTGTATATACTTACATGTGTGCATGAGAGGGAGAGACAGAGAGAAACAGAGCAAAACTACAGATGAACAATTAACTTTTAAAATATATGAATACTGGATGTCATTATTGATTGATAATGTTAATAATTTAGTAACATTCTAGTGCCTGAAATACGATACAGATGAATAAGACATTATACATTTGAGATGTATAAATTAATAATTCATAGAAATAATATTAAGCACATATAAGGGCACTGACTGAGTGCAGTGAACATGATGGGTCTTTTTATTCAAGAAATTTATGACTAAATGAACTTTACTTTTTTAAAACTTTTTTTCTTTTTCTTTTGCATTGTTGCGCTGTCTTATGCATCTTTTTTTTATTTCCATTTGACAAGTATAGTATCAGTCATTCTGTTTACCACAAGGTCCTCAGTTCTGAAGTTCCAGAAGAAAGAGTGAGTTACTGTGGTATAAGCAGGTATTATAAGCATATATTATGAAGGAATAATCAGCACTGAGGCTTCTATTTTAGAATTCTACAAAAAACATGCAAGTAAGCTGTTTCTGTTATTTACATCAGAACGTGTTGATCTTTTCATCATTAACATATCTTGATGTGAAGTTTGCAGGACAAATTCACAAGCACTTGAGATTAAAATTTTGGACAAATGCATCGAATTATTAATTTGTTTTAATTTATTTACCAAATATTTGCAGTTACAGTCTTGTTGCAGATTTTGGAAAGGTTTCCTTTCCATTCAGATGTTTCCATTGCAGGTATTTTATGCAGAGTGTAAATAGTTTATGCAAGCTGTTTAACTTTAATTTCTGTAATGTATCTGATTTATTGTATTACATTTATTCATGGTTACCAATACTCCTCAATAAACAACTGTTCAAAAAAGAATGCTCTGGAAATAAATGTAGTTATCTTGTCCTTCAAGGTCTAAACAGAATTTAAGAGCTATATCTATTTATTATTTATCTATTAGCATTTGTTTGCCAGGAAAGTATAACTTGGAACAAAGTCTATTTTCAGCGGATGCCCGGGGTGAAACACTTCAGACGTATGTCTTTGCAACATGCGAGAAAATCAGAGCACCTGGAGGAAACCCACATGAATGCAGGGAGGACATACAGTCTCTGCACAGAAGGCACCCCAGACAAGAATCAAACCAGAGCGCCTCTTGCTGTGAGGTGACAATGCAATCACTGCACCGTCCGTGATTATGTGAAAATATTTATTTTAAATATCGTGTTTGTACCTTAAAATTTCCATTTGCTGAAACCATTATTTCAGAGATGCACATATTGGTTTTAGAGACTGATGTTGTAGTGAGGCAAATTATTTATGGTTTGATAGCATGTACTTAAAGTACAATGAACAGAAAAGGTACATCCTTATTTACAATAAAGAAAATATATTGGTTATTTGTTATTTGTCAGCTTTTAGAAACTACTACAGCTGAGATTTTGTTTCTACATATCAAATCCTGGACTCAAACCCTTTCTGTAGTACAACTACAAATGATATATATAGGGACATTATGCTGCAAACACCTTGATATTGTGCGTCTTGGTTCAGCAGATGTCCCTACACTTCTCTGAGCCTCAGCTCAACAAGGATCCTTTCTCCAAGTCCTGCAGTCCAGTGGTGAACTTTATTACCAGTGTTTTCTGCTGGAAATCACTTCTGGTATGGTATCATAGTGTGAGCTAGCAGCGTTTAGTTCATCCAGGTGATATTTTCTGTCTTCACAGTTGAATGACTATGGAGATGGTACACGTTTACAGATGTTATGGGCTTTAACTTAATTTTTATATTGTTCAGTTGGCTTAATCTTGAGCAGTCTAACTTGATAATTTGAGTCCACATTGAACTAAACCTTAGACATTAATATGTGAAGCAGCTGATGGGACAGTGGCATCTTGAATTTTATATATAGATTTACCAAAAATAAACAACACACACACATTTGTATGTCCTTTATGAAAATAAATAAATAAAAAGAGACAGAAAGATAAAAGAACCAACTGACACAAAAATACACATATTTTGAGATACAACCTTGAAGCATGCATGCAAAAAAAAAAAAGTAAAAAACAGCATTTTTGAAAGGGGGTGGGGTGGACAAGACATCCCTACATGCCCCACTAAATATATAGTCTAAATCCAAGATTGTACAATATCAGGGAAAGGGTATATTATCTAACCATGGTAATGTAGTGACCTTAGACACCTGTAGACCATATATTAAAACCATATGTTAAGTCGACAAAATTGTGTCAGCTTAACATATGTTGACTTTACCCACATTTGACATAATTAGTGGGTTTATATATATGTATATCTATATGTATATATCTTCATATATAAAATTAGTTGTGTCAGTTGCAGCAGAAATAGATGGCTGAACTTCAGTGCCTGATGCTCTGAATCCTTAAGTTCCAAACACCCCCCTCACTTTTTGTTATGTAGAGTCTTGCATATGTAAACACTACAACGGGGAAGAATGAGAGCCATAACATTTCTGAGCAGCAGGACAAATAAAATGTTTTCATTTGCCTAAGTGACAAAATTCTCTCAGGCAGTGAACCCTGTCTAGTGTGTAAGAAATAGTGAAAGTATTTCTATATAAAATGCACTGTGACAACGTATTTGCTTGAGATGGTAGTAGATGGCCTCTGTTTGTGTGGCACTGTGTCTAGGTGCTAAAAATACAGAAGACTCTCTAAAAAAGCAGAGTTTAGCATTTACGAGATTTCTTCTTGAATCAAGGAACTATCCAAATAAGGTTAAGTTCAAAGTCTTGTGGGTAAATACTGTTGAGAAGCATTTTGTGTAGACAACTGATAGGCATTTTGTGTAGAACACTGGCATTGTACATAGGCAAAAAAAACCTAGGAAATTTACAAAAGATGTCAGTATCCTTCCCTAAACCTTTTTGTGTGACTTCAAGAAATAAATATAATAGTATCATAAAGTTCAGGGTTACTAAATTTACATATTTTTGCATGAGACGTAAAGGCATCTGCAGGGATACTAAATAGAAATGTTAAAGCTCTAATACAGTTGTTCAGATGTGAGCAGTCTATGGTGGCTTTCTAGTGACAAACTAAAATGAATAATGTGACTGCAGCAAATTATATAACAGTTAGGAATGACTTTAAGGCAAACTACTTATTATTAAGCAATTAATGGACAAATTTCAAGCCCCTCCAAACCTAAGGAATACAGCTGCTATGCAGAATTGTACACAGAAAGATAGTACAATCATGTTAACAGATGCATAGAGACAGATGCGCCTAATAGAAATAAGCCCAGAACAAGCACAAAACACCCTGATGGAATTCAAACATAACCATATTGTACAACCAAAATAAAAAGGCCATAACTAAAATTAGGAAGTACAATGCCCAGGAGGATAAGGACTCTCTCGTCAGGCTAAACAAACAACTAAGATGGCAAATTAAGTTTTATAAAGCAAATCTGAAGTGAAGATAACCTCCCAGAAGGACAACCACAAGGCTTTGTCTGAAGCTGCAAAGGCAGTACACAACAGTACATAAAACTGACTGTTAATGGAGCCACCTACAAGGAGCTGGAAGATATAGAAAATATGCTGAGTGACAAATTCAGCTCCAATTTTATTCTCCTCACCTCTCATTGACCCCCATGTAATACTATCAAACATAATCCTCACAACTTTCTCTAGAAGGCATGTTGTAATGCTCTCTCAAAATCTTTGAACACTGCATTGATGGGACCCAATAATATCTTAGGATGCCTCCTAAACAACCTGAAGAATCACCTATCTGGGCTTCTGGAGTCACTATTTAACCACAGCCTCCAGAGAGCCCTTATGCCACATGAATAGAGGACAACTGCAGCCATACCTCTGCACAAAGCTAGTCCATCAAAGGACCCTGAGAACTACAGACTCATAATCCTGACTAGTCTCATATGTAAAGCCATGGAAAGAATTATCATGGACATGATTAATAATGACATATGAAACCTTAACACTGATTCAAATCCAGTTTGGCTTCATCAAAGGCAGATTGTGCCTACTGAAACTGGTGGGCTTCTTTGAAAAAGTCACCAAGGAAATGGATTAGGGACAAAACGGTTCATACTGCCTACCTTGAGCTGGCTAAGGCAATCAGTACAATACCCTACTTGGGCATTGTACACAAACAAAAGAATTAGGCGTTAACTCCTCTGCTAGACACTGGATATCCAGCTGGCTCTCAGATAGTATCCAGAAAATTAGGATAGATAGACGACCATCACAAAGAGGCCTATCACAAGAGGTGGCCCTTATGGTTCTGTGCTGGGCCCACTTCTTTTTTTGCATTTATTTCTCAAAAGACAAAGCCAATGTCAAAGGCCTCTGTTTAACCAAGTTTGCAGATGACTGCAAACTAGGAAGAGTCATATAATCCACCACAAGACAGTAACATCCTACAGGAAGAATTAGCACAGACAAATCACTGGTGCCAAAACCATATCTTACATCTCAGTGCGAAGAAATGCATAACTGTGCCATGTGGGAATCCGGTCACCCTAGGAAACAACTTCATTGATAACATGGCACTAAGAATAGACCTAGCAGTCAGGGAACTGGAGACAAATGTGGCTAGTTACCTGGCTTTCAAACAATATGAGTCTAAGGTTGTAAGTGAATCATTCTATGTTGATCAATTTATAAGCTTCTAGGTCCAAGGAGGTCATTGTTCCTCTGTATTTTGGCTGTCATCATTGACTATACTGCCCCTTTAAACTGTAATGTTTATAGAGGATGCTCACCAAAAGAACATATGGCAATTTTTCAAGACTTGTCATGCCACAGTGTGCTATATCTTTGCTCATACAAATCACCTTTCCAGATCCTAATTTAAGCTCATACTTAATTTCTTAAATATCAGCTGTAGACTAGGTTTCATCCACACAGAGGTTTGATTTATCTCTATGCCACTGGGTAATGTCAGAAATAAAGCAACTAAACAATGCCAGTTAGATTCAAACAATACAAAACCCTAGAATGCTGCAACCACATCTGATATGTTCTGAACCTGGAGATAAAAAAAAAAAATCATTTATTGCCATGGTCATGGAGCCTTAATCTGAAAATGCACTCACTGGAGGCTCTCCTCATACTGGAAGATCCTGATGTCTGTTCAGTCATGGAAACTTATTTCAGGGCTGCGAAAACAACCCCTGCAATGCCAGGCTATGCCTCATTCTACACTTTCTGACCCCAAAATGAGATTGGAAAGACTAAGGGTGATGGATTCTTTATCTTCATTAAGGACAGGCACACCTTCAGACTGATTTAACAGCAGGATGCACTGGAATTACTCTATGTGCAACTGACAGTTGGAAAGACATCCATCCAAGTTACAGCCAGCAGCTATAGACCCCCTTCCATGTCTCAGGACACACACTCCTCCTACCTGGACTTACTTGACTCCATCAGGGTACTCCCACAACACCCTGATGTTTGGTGACTTCCCCCAACATAGACTGGGTGAACTATTCCTGCACTAATGCACTCACCCAATGATTCCTTGACTTCATCAACTCTAACGCACTAGACCAGCTGGTCTCATCCCCCACAAGGAGAGATAACATACTGGACTTGGTTCTCACCAACATGAGTGACCACTGCACCACTCCCATAGTATGCTCTTCCCTGGTGAGATCAGATCATCGGTCTCTCAGTCTAATTTCTATCCCACCCATCACCTCCCAGCTGTAACCAGGCTAAACAACTTCTTAAAAGCTGACTGAAACTTCCTAAGGGAGCGTATCAGCAGCTTCACACCACTGCCACCCCCCCAGAGGATGCTGAACAATATGGCAGTGCAGTATACAAGCACCTGTACATCTGCATGGACTCACCCATACCCAACAGAACTAAAACCTGCTTCTCAAGGAAACAAAAACTTGGCTGGTGGACATTCTCTATTAACAGGCTTTAAAACAAAAGGAAGAAACTGTTGTCCAAGGGTAAAAAGGAATAAATTCCAATTTGGAAAAATTCCCTCCTCCACTAGGGAAAAAATCCAAAGCCAATTATGAGTTGAAACTAGCCTCTGAAACAAAGGGATACCACAAGTCCTTCTTCAGGTACATTAGGAGCCTCCATGGCAATGCCCAAGTTTGTTCCAAATTAGTACTTAATTGTACCACTTACACTGATCCTGCTGACTTAGCCAACCTGCTAGCTGATAGGCTCAGCACAAACTTCACCCCTTATTGCGCCCCAAAGACCCAGTCAACATCCCCGATACTTGTCCCACAATTCACATCTCCATAGATCAAGTGTTAAAGGCCCTATCCAAGGCAAATACCAGAGCTTTCATGGGACCTGATAGTATCCCAGGCTGTATTCTGCACCATCTCCAGCAAGAACTAGCTTTGCCATTCAGCACCCTATTCAACCACAGCCTAATTGCAGGCCTCATTCCGGCAGAGTGGAGAACCATCATTGTCAGCCCCTTACACAAAGGTGGTACCACTACAGACCTGAGAAACTATTGTCCCATTAGCTTTACAAGTCTGATCTGTAATAAAGCCACAGTGTATTATGGATCTCATAAACAAGGACATAGGCAATCTTCAAGCACTCGACCCCAGCCAATTCGGATTCGTCAGGTGCAGATCTTGCTTACTGAATCTAGCTGACTTCTTTGAGACTGTCACCAAGCTCCTAGATGAGGGAAAGTGAGTACATACAGCTTACCTTGACCTGGCCAAGGCCTTTGACACAATCCCCAACTCTGGCATCATCAAAAAGTTAACACAACTTGGTATTAAGCCCTGTCTCATCAGATGGGTGGCCAACTGGCTCTCAGATAAGACCCACAAGGTCAAAATAGGCACCACCACCTCTGACAGCAGATGTGTCACTAGTGGTATTCCCCAGAGATCTGTTCTGGGACCCCTACTTTTTGGCATCTACTTCTCAGAGGTTCAGGCAAATTCAAAGGGCCTGTGGCTGACCAAGTTTGCGGATGACTGTAAGATGGGTGCTGTCACTGACTCCCCAAATAATGCTAACATACTGCAAGGGGGTCTCACAGCTACAAATAACTGGTGCCAAAGATATGACCTTAAGTTAAATGCAAAAAAATGTATTATCATACCATTCAGCAAAAACACGCCCCCTACAGATTACCACATCAACGGCAACTCCCTAAGCATAAAACCTGTGGTGAGAGACCTGGCTACTCAATCTCTCATTCAACCGTTATGTGGCGGCAGTGGTCAGAAAAGCCTTTGACTTGGTTCATCTCATAAGTAAAGGGATTGCATCCAGAAAAAAGGAGGTTATTACCTCTCTGTACTCCTCCCTCATTAGACCTATAATTGAATATAATGCCCCATTTGGTATGTACCTCTCCAAACACCTGCACCAACTAGAAAGGTCACACAAATACCTCACAAAGAGAATTCATTGCTTCCAACACCTGTCCTATGTGGACAGGCTCAAATCACTATCACTCTACTCACTATCATACAGATTGCTCAGAGGTGATCTGTGTCTTGCCTACAAGGCAGTATCGGACCCTGCCCTACTAGAGATGCTTCATATCCATAAGTCTAACTCTTCATGCATTACCCACTCGATAGGCCTAAATCTAATATGCGACATCAACAAAACCTTCTGGAGACACAGGTTTGTGTCCCAGAGGCTGCCCCATCTCTGGAATAGACTTCCCATACATGTCAAACAGAGTATCTCACTGACCCTCTTCAAGTGCAAGCTTGATGAGTGGATGGAAAGCACAAATTTGTCCCAGGGGTTCTAACTATGCCCATCACTGACAGGGGTGACAGGTGCTAACTGAGGTTTCTTTTTTGGGGATACACTCTTGGCTAGGTTTGTAAGGGCACCAAAGCCATTAGCCTAGTAAACTCCTATGGTCCTATTATGGTGCAAACACAAATGATATCATGTTCTGAACCTGGAGGCAAAAAAAAAATCATTTATTGCCAACTGCATCCTCTCCAGCATTATATTCTGTTAACACCCAGAGTGGCATTGTGGTTTACCGCCACAAGATATAGTCGTGGTTTTTGGTCCAGATCAAATGGCTAGGTCTTCTCTCTGTATAAAATGTATCTCTTACTGACATTCAAATCGAAAAGGGTGCAATCAGTCCGAAAATTTTACTTTTTTTTTTTTTGCAGGGGGAGGGCCCCTGTACCTACATGTCACAAACCATTTCAATGGCCACATAAATAATGACAAATTGAGAAATTCAAAAAACAAAGGGAATCCCTGCCAGTATACAAACATAGTAAATGCAGCAACAGTGATCTCATGTGGAAAGTACGGAGTTTAACATCTGTGAGGCGGGTTCAACTACAAAATATTTTCACCACGTGAAAAGGTAGTGGAAAGCATTATATGAAAAAGCTGGACATTATCATCTAAGAAGCCATACATGACAAATCCTTCAACATGACCTTTCATAAAGAGTGTATTTATTAATTGTCAATCCATTAACCTCACTTGCTTGTTGTTTTCTTGGCACATCTGCCTAAGCAAGGAGATTACAATGACTGCCATCTATCCCCAGCACCTTTACAATATCAGTAAAACATTATGGCAAAAGATTACAATTCCTATTAAATTATCTGCCATTAACTTCAACCATTAATGTGTTATGCTGTCAAACCTGTGAGCTGCCATCTTGCTGTGCCCAGTTCATTCTGTACCTCTTTTGCAGATATCTGCATGTTACTTTACTTCTCCATCCTTTGCCTGTCTAGGTGAAGCACTTCTGTCATTTGTAGAACCTTATCATGCTTAATTCTCAAAGGCAAATTCAAGTGTTTTATTTCCTTTCACACAGATACAATAAAACAAAACTATATTCCCATTGTTATTCCTAACTATAAAACTTAATACATTTCCTGAATTCATCTTACACCTCATACATGTAATTTTTCTCTTAACCCAGAAATTATTCTAAGGTTATCATAGTTTCTAATATGATTATTTGCTTTTGCTGTGTATTCAGTCATGAATGTTTTGCTTATCTGTCATGCAAAAAAAACACACTGTTTTCATCACTACTTCATTTCCTTCTGAAGCTTTTGTGATTATATGCAGCATCAGTGCAATATAATCTGGAACCATATTTTTCCCAGTTTCATTTAACACTGTACATGACAAACATATATTCATTATGACAAGCCTAATCAAAAAATAACTATTTGTTCTAATAATGATATGCAGTGACCCAAATGATGTTATTGTAGAAGTACCTGTTATTTTTTCTGAAACGCCATGTTTTCTTTTATGCTGCATTTTTTGGAGCGTGTGTATTAGTATTCATTTTCGATTTTCTGGTTTTCTATGAAAGAAGGAATGAAATGGTTAAGTAGCTAGGGAATATTTTTTTTTCCAAAGACATATCTGAATTGTTACATACTTTAGAAAATTTCACAGATTATGTTATTTTCCTCTACTGGTCTATCCCATAGTTACGATTTTATTTCGGGCCTTACAAAAAGATCCTTTTTGTTTGATATGAATATCAGAAAAGGCAGTGTAGATAATTCAATGACCTCTGCCTCCAGAAAGGTTACAAATTATACTATTATGTTGCATGAGAGTATTTGCTATCTTCAAATTCCAATAGAAATCATAGATACCAATTTTACAGAATGAAAAAGGAAATGTAGAGTTAGTTACCCGATACTGTAGCCAGAAACATTTTCAATCATATTTAGAAACATGACCAAATAAATTGTTTTTGTACGTAGAATGATTGCTTTGTTTAAACAGATGTCTGCAAGAAAGAATAACGTCTGACATCTGTCTCCCATTTTCTGTTCTAAATAGCTCTACTGAATATCTTGTAAAAGAAAATAACATTTTTAATACCAAAATGGCTGCTATCTCAAATTATTATTATTGAGTGGATGACTGCAAAACTTGCCCTCCAACAGAACAGTTATGATTTGAGTCTCAGAAATCTCTTCTTAATTTCAGATGACTGCATAATATACAAGAAACACCTAATTTCTTGTGCAAGTAGCCTACAGATCGCCTTGTTTATTTGTAAATTCTATATCATACTTTAGATGAGAATGATCAGAACACTAAATTCAACAACATTTACATAATTTGTAAATCAGTAGATTTATTTCTGTGTTAAAAAATTCTTTGCTTGCCTTTGCAAAGATGAAATGTAGTTTGGTATACAAAATAAAGAGTTATTCTGAATCACAATGTGAAACATACAGAACACAAGGTAGAAACATAATTGTAAAAGTTAAAATCATCAATTGGTGGTGCAGTGGTTAGCATTGTCACCTCACAGCAAGAGGCTCTCCTGGTTTGATCCTCGGCTGGGGTGCCCTCTGTGCGGAGTCTGTCTGTCCTCCCTGTGGTCACGTGGGTTTCCTCTGGGTGCTCCAGTTTCCTCCCACATCCCAAAGACATGCTGTAGATGGATTTGACACTCCAAATTGGCCCTAGGCGTGAGCGTATGTGTGTGTGTGCCTTCCGTGGAAGGTTGAGCGTCGGGCTGGCAACTCAACACTGTAAAAACTCTATTGCCAATCATGAGCGGACAGGTGATCTGCTGTGGCGACCCCTAACCAGGAAAAGCCGAAAAAAGAAGAAAATCATCAATAGGTTTTAAGTACCATTCAACCATCATTCAGTCAGTCTCAGGTCTCTTAATAATCACTAATAGCGATTGAATGCAAAATGGGTGTGGATGCTGTTCACCGATCACAGCTGGAAGATTTGCACCTTGTTATTCATGACTTTGCATAAAATTACTGCTGGTACTATTTCTACTAAGGTGCCAACAGAGAATTATATTTTCTTATATTTTTCACCTTTTACTATAAAGTTAGTATATATAAATAAAAAGGCATGTGTGGGAAAACTGTCAGATAAACAGATACAGAAATATAGATGCTGCTTTCTGTGGTGGAGTATGTGCAAAGTAGGAAGAATGTTTTTCCTACAATTCTACATTTTTTTATATAATAAGTGGCTTTAATTTTGTCTGTTACACCTTGTCTACTGCCTCATGAATCAGTCACCATTGACATATGTCACTGTAGCAAACAGTTGAAACACAGTTGTACAATATTCAGAGCTGATATGTAAATATGGTCAGTTTTATTTTATATATATGTATGTTGGCCTATGTTTTAACTGATAATTCAATAAAGGTGTTAAAAAGTAGTCAATGTAACAAAAGTAAAAAAAGATATTCAGAGCTGATTTATACACTCTGCAACTCAGTCATGGATTGCTCAGGACAGCTACGATACCTTTTTTGTATTGGAGACATGCGTGAATGGGCGTACCTTCGTTGAAGGTTGTGCATCAGGGCTGGTAAATTGGCACGTAAAAATCAACTACCAATCATTAGCGGACTGGAGTTCCGCTGTGGCGACCCCTAACCGGGAAAAGCCGAAAGACACAACAACATTGTGAAGTATTCTGGGATGAGTTTTACATCCCCTCAGTCTTGCACAGATCATTTAGGATGACTTCTTTACTGTCCCTTATTTCAGTATATATTTGTAGCAGCATGTCTCATATTCAGAATTTATTTTATACTTCCTCAAGGATCATACAGGAGCATTACAATAACTTTCTGCTATATTACTGTGGCAAGTATTTACAGGGGATACGAGACGTTATTACTTGTGGCAAGTATTTACAGGGGATACGAGATGTTATTACTTGTGGCAAGTATTTACAGGGGATACGAGACGTTATTACTTGTGGCAAGTATTTACAGGGGATACGAGACGTTATTACTTGTGGCAAGTATTTACAGGGGATACGAGACGTTATTACTTGTGGCAAGTATTTACAGGGGATCTGAGGACGTTATTACTTGTGGCAAGTATTTACAGGGGATACGAGACGTTATTACTTGTGGCAAGTATTTACAGGGGATACGAGACGTTATTACTTGTGGCAGGTATTTACAGGGGTTACCAGAACTAGCTCACTGACAAGATACAGATGCATCTGTGACCACCTCACACAAATACAGTCTTAAATGAGAGAAACACCCACAATAAGAATGGAATTCGGAAAATGTAGAACATGAGAAATGAGAATGTTTGCAAGGGGACAACCTTCCACTACATCCCCATACCCATAATGCATTATAATACTTGTATGTACCAAAGAGAAGTTTGCACTATTATAGATAAAGGGGAAATAACCAGTACAACAGTAATCTGACCTTCTGGTAAAAGCCTAGAAGTCATACACAACAATGATTGCTTTAGGTAAAATAAAATCCTATGCAAAGAGCTCCCGGTTCCCAACACACATCTCCTCACCCCCCACCCCAATTTTCCCAACCATGGCCTTCCCACATGATCCAGATGACTTATTTCAACTTTTTCTCACATGTTGTCTTACTCAACAGCTTTTTTCCATATTCATTCAATACTGTCTAACTGGCCAAGACCGTGCTATAATAACTATGGATGAAATAAATTAAACAAAGGGTCTAAGGGCTGCTACAATTACTAAAAATCATGTTTCTCCCAGAAGCTGTGAGGTGCTTTTTCAGAGTCCTAATTTTTATAAGCCTTGGAGTGAACAATAATCAAGACTAAGGGAAAAAATCAGTCTTGCTCTTCAACTGTCCCTTTTCCTGTGTCATTTCACTTAGCAACCAATCACAGCGGCTTAGAAGACACTAAGAGTGCTTGGTAACAGGACATGGGTTGTCTATGTTTGTCCTATAACAATGATCGAGGGGGAGAGGTGACTTTATTTTTCACATTTTAGGCCAGTTATTTTATTTATTGAATGTATGTTTGTTATGTGTACCGAAGAGCAACATTTTTTTCCTTTTCTGGCTATGTGATGTAGTGCTGGTAACAGTTGATAGCACAGCACTCCTTTTCTTTCCTGACACTTCAGCCTAGCTCTCGATATCTGTATTCTGAGCTATTTTCCTCCCATTTTCATCTGAGCCCATTTTTATGGCTAATAGAAAAATGAATGAACCATGAGCCAAAATGGGTCCCTGCCCAAAAAGAAAAAAATATGGCTAAAAGTCTGCTTTCTCTCAGAAAACATATGTATGGAACACAACCCTCCTCCCCTCTGCCAGACACACACAAGCATACGCACACACACACACACGAACAATGACATACCTAAAAACCTTTCTGCATATTATTTTTTATTTTGTTTTTAAGTGTTCATATATTTATATTTGCTTCACATGCTACACATAATCTGTAGATTGCCACCTACCAGCTTTCTTAACATCAACTGATAACACTTCATCTGTCAGATCATTTGAGCAGCCTATCATAAAAGTACTAAAAAGTGATATGGTTAATACTTTACATAACTCAGCCCCCCTTTAATCATCTATTAAATTGCTGCACCTGCAAGATATGGCCTGGAGAAGATGCAAGTATTGGGTAAGTAACTTTTGTTCCTCTAATTTGATTCTGCACTGATGTTACCCATTTCACTGAACATACTAAATTTATCTCATACTTAGCAAGAATAACTGCCTGACTTGTCTTGCATTGCTCTGACTTCAATCAATCAATCATATTACCATCCAATGATTCAAGTGTCTTTTGACATTCATTCTGAATGGCAGGCACTGAATGATTATTCAGAGATTATACTGTTGCAACAGACTAGGTTTGCTCTGCACTTCTCAACGCCATACGAAAGTTGCCTCACAAACGGTCATTAACTCTGAGAAAGGAATATTCTTCAGTAGGTGCCTCTCATTCTATTCCTAGGCTAATAGCTGAAAAGAATTTCTCAAAAAAAAAAGCTCCCATACCCAGCTGCATCGTATATAAATTGTGGAGAATCTCTTTAATATTTTAAATCTTCTTTTTTAAGCCTTACATTCTCTTTGACCCAGCTATACGAAATAACCATTATGATGCTTTGATTCTTTCCTTTCAGCAGTAGTCCATGATCTGGTGAACATCCTGCCTGGTCCTTTTGCCCTGCATGCAAAGTTCGGTAGTGCCAGCAATGACATGGCATATCCCACTGTCCAGTTTTCCTTGATCAAAATAAAATCAGTGTGTTACTCAGCACCTGCAAATTAATCTCTGATAAATAAGCAAACAAAACAAAAATAATTAAAAATATCCTACTCCAGTCCAAGAAAAAAAAAATCTTGGCTGTTCCCTCCAATTTAATTAACTGCACAATTGCTGCAGTGACACAATATCCTTGTTCTGCATCATTGTTTTGTCCATCGCCACTATTGTGAAATCATCTAAATAATGCACCACTGTTCTTTCTGCATCATTACTTTCTCATATCCAGTGTAAAGCTGTACTAAAGTGTTCAAACATGGCACAGGCAAACGATACAGCTCAAAGACATGGTCTTATCAAAGTAATATTTCACATCCAAAAACATGTCTAACAATTGTCAATCATAATGGTAGCTCTCATTTTTCCTTATCCAGTACATGGTGGAAACTGGTAAAATACATCTGAATAAATGGATTTATTGTGGCAATTGAGAATAAATCCTAGGGCAAGTCTGGATTTAAATGAAGGCATATCTATTGACTGTATGTTAAACATGAGGGCTGCCAAACTATAAGAAAACTTTTGGCTCGGTACCTGTTTTTATATGTTTTTGTATATTTTATTTGGTATATACCTTTAAGTGTTTAGTCACATGATTTCTTGTCCACATGAATTAGATTACATGGTTTACATGGCTATTTAAAAGTTTGTACAGCACTGTGTGCTTGTATTCTGAAGAAGTGTCTAATAAAAGTGAGACAAAAGTGTTCAATTTCACTGGAAGATATTTGGTCAGCATTCTTTTAGTTTACGGTTCTTGGTTTTTGATTGTTCTGACCATTTATCTGAGCTTGGTTAATAGGTTCATAGGTTGGTACTAGGCTATCAGCCCTAGGGCCTATACAAGCCTAGCCATAACAACTCCCTGGATATTTCTTCCCACAATATTTACTTCCCTGGACCCCTGTCTAGCAGGGCTTTGTTTTTGATTTTTTTTGAGATAGCATACATTAACTATAAGGTGTATGTATTATTGAAGTAATTCATCAATATCTATACATATCTATATGTAGATCTATAGTTACATCTATTTCTATCTACACACACACACTCATATATATATATATATATATATATATATATATATATATATATATATATTATATATACATATACACACACACACACATATATATACATATATACACAAAGATCTGTGCGTGTGTGTGTGTGTGTGTAGATATATGTAACTACATATATGTATACAGAGAAAGAGAGACAGAGAGCGATACAGCTATCTATATATATATATATATATATATATATATATATATATATATAAATAATATATATAAATAAACATACTACATATATCATATATATATATATATATATATATATATATATATATCATTTGGCAAAAGTTTTACGCCGGATGCCATTCCTGATGTAACCCTCCCCACTTATCCAGGCTTGTGACCAGCACAAAGAAATGCAGTGACTTGTGCATCCCCAGTGGCTGGGTTTTGCAAAAAGGATGAATATGGCTGTGGTTAATACGCATTTTAAGAAGGAAGAGCATAGGGTGATGTACAAGAGTGGAAGAAGATGCATACCGGCAGATTATATCCTATGCAGGAGTGGCAGTCTGAGGTAGACTGGAGACTGTAAAGATGTGACGAGGAAAGTGTAGTTAGGCAGCATAGAATGGTGGCCTGTAGGATGATGATGATCAAGAAGAGGATGAAGACTGTGAAGGCAGCACTAAGGATCAAATGGTGGAAGTTGAAAAAGGGTGATTGTGAGGTGGAGTTCAGGGAAGAGTTAAGACAGGCACTTGGGTGGCTGTGAAGAGTTACCAAATAGCTGGGTAACTACAGCAGACCTGGTAAGGGAGACAGTTAGTAAAGTGCTTGGTGTGACATCTGGTTAGGAGGAGGACAAAAGACCTGGTAGTGAAATGAGGAAGTACAGGACAGTATACAGAGAAAGAGGTTGGCAAAGAAGAAGTGGGATTGCCAGAGAGATTAAGAAAGTTGACAGGAGTATAAGATGAGGCACATGGCAAAGAGAGAGGTGGCACAGGCTAAGGATAAGGCATATGGAGAGTTGTATGAATGGTTGGACACTAAGGAGGGAGAAAAGCACCTGTACCAATTGGCTAGTCTGAGGGACCGAGTGGGGAAAGATGTGCAGCAGGTAAGGGTGATAAAGGATAATGAGGGAAACGTACAAGCGAGGAGAGTGTGTTGAGCAGATGGAAAGAGTATTTTGAGGGGCTGATGAATGAAGAGAATGAGAGAGTGAGAAGGTTGGACGATGTGGGGATAGTGAATCAGGAAGTGCAATAGATTAGCAAGGTGGAAGTAAGGACAACTATGAAGAGGATGAAGAATGGAAAGGCTATTTATCCACATAACATACCTGTGGAAGCATGGATGTTGTTTAGGAGATATGGCAGTGGAATTTTTAGCCAGATTGTTTAATTGAATCTTGGAAAGTGAGAGGATGCCTGAGGAATGAAGAAAAAGTGTTTTGGTACTAATTTTTAAAAATAAGGGTGATGGGCAGAGCTGTAGTAACTACCGCTGGATAAAAATGATCAGTCACAGCATGAAGTTATGGGAAAGAGTAGTGGAAGCAAGGTTAAGAAGGGAGGCGATGCATAGTGAGCAGCAGTATGATTTCTTGCCAAGAAAGAGCACTACAGATGCAATGGTTGCTCTGAGAATGTTGATGGAGAAGTATAGAGAAGGTCAAAAGGAGCTGCATTGTCTTTGTTGACTTAGAGAAATCACATGACAGGGTGCCTAGAGAGGAGGTGTGATATTGCATGAGGAAGTCAGGAGTGGCAGAGAAGTATGTAAGAATGGTAAAGGATATGTACAAGGGTAGTGTAGGTCTGCGGTGGGAGGAACGGATGCATTTAAGATGGAGGTGGGATTACATCAAGGATCAGCTCTGAGTGCTTTCCTATTTGCAATGATGATGGACAGGTATAATGATGTTGGCAGATGATATTGACATTGTGATCTGTAGTGACATAGGGAACAGGTTGAGGAGACCCTGGAGATATGGAGATATGCTCTAGAGCGGAGAAGAATGAAGGTCTGCAGGACTAAGAATATATGTGTGTGAATGAGAGGGAGGATAGAGTAATGGTGAGGATACAGGGAGTAGAGTTAGGGAAGGTGGATGAGTTTAAATACTTGGGATCAACAGTTCAGAGTAATGGCGAGTGTGGAAGAGAGTACAGGTAGGATGGAGTGAATACAGAAGAGTGTCAGGAGTGATTTGTGACAGACTAGTACCAGTAAGAGTGAAAAGGAAGGTCTACAAGAGGGTAGTGAGACCAGCTATGTTATATGGGTTGGAGACAGTGGCATTGACAAAAAGGCAGAAGACAGAGCTGGACATGGCAGAGATGTTAATATTTGCACTGGGTGTGACGAGGATGGACAGGATTAGGAATGAGTATATCAGAGGGTCAGCTCCAGCTGGATGGTTTGGAAACAAGCGAGATTGTATTGGTTTGGACATGTGCTGAGGAGGGATGCTGGGTATATTGGGAAAGGGATGCTAAGGATGGAGCTGCCAGGTAAGAGGAAAAGAGGAAGGCCTAAGATAAGGTTTATGGATGTGGTGAGAGAGGACATGCAAGTTGGTGTGACAGAGCAAGATGCAGAGGACAGGAAGAAATGGAAACAGATGATTCACTGTGGTGACCCTTAATGGGAACAGCTGAAAGAAAAAAAGAAGAAGAAAATATATACATATGTATCTATATATAAAGAGAGAGCGAGACACACACACACATATATATATATAGAGAGAGACAGATAGGGAGAGACACACATAGATATATATATATATATATATATATATATATATATATATATATATATATATATATAGAGAGAGAGATAGGGAGAGACACACATAGATATGTTTGTGCGAGTGTATATACCCATATCCACATGTATGCAAACACACACATATATATATATATATATATATATATATATATATATATATATATATATATATATATATATACACACACATATATATATATAGAGAGAGAGAGAATCAGAAGCACTCATTCACAGATAAAGATGGCTATAAATACACACACACACACACACACACACACACACACACACACACACACACACACACACACACACACACACACACACACTGAAAGATTCATTGCATAGTATTCAATTCTGCTTCTAACATGACTGCTCAGTGCATTGTTAGAGGACTATTCAAAGACCACAGTAGTACTACATTGATATGAAGCCCCTGGAAAATAATGTTACAACAGCACGATGAATGTCTCATGTAAATGTATAATTCATGGGTTAATAGCCATATATTTTTTTCTAGAAGCCTTGCATGGTAGTCAAAATAATAAGGTGGAGTGATTGATTGGCAAGCTGAATCACACTATTTTATGACAGAGAAATGACTACTAAATTATAATTTATGGTGTGTACTCAGTGATTTCAATGACAGCAACTGGTCTGTTAGCACCATGATAGGTAAGCGCATGCATGTGTGTGTGACTGTATCAGAGAGTGTTGTTTGACTTTCTGGAAGTCTGTGTAACTGGTATGGCTGTCAGAATTGTCTTGTGCATGTGTGTGTTTTTGCACATCTGTCAGAATGTGTGCGCAGGGGTGTGTGTATGTTTGTGTGAGTATATATATATATATATATATATATATATATATATATATATATATATATATATATATAATGGATGAGAAAGAAAAATTTTGGAGTGAATTGGATGAAGTGGTGATGACTGTACCCAATGGTGAGAGACTGCTGATTGGAGCAGATTTCAATGGACATGTTGGTGAAGGGAACAGAGGGGATGAGGAAGTGATGGGTAGGTATGGTGTTAAACAAAGGAATGCAGAAGGTCAGATGGTAGTGGATTTTGCGAAAAGGATGGACATGGCTGTGGTGAATATGTATTTTAACAAGAGGGAGGAGCATAGGGTGACATACAAGAGTGGAGGAAGATGCACACAGGTGGATTATATCTTATGCAGGAGGGCCAGTTTGAAGGAGATTGGAGACTGTAAAGTGGTGACAGGAGAAAGTGTAGTGAGGCAGCATAGGATGGTGGTTTGTATTATAATGTTGGTGATCAAGAAGAGGAGGAGGAGTGTGAGGGCAGCACCAAGGATCAAATGGTGGAAATTGAAAAAGGTAATTGTGAGGTGGAGTTCAGGGATGAGTTAAGACAGGCACTGGGTGGCAGTGAAGAGTTACCAAATAGCTGGGTAACTACAGCAGAGCTAGTAAGGGAGACGGCTATAAAGGTGCTTGGTGTCACATCTGGGCAGAGGAAGGACGACAAGGAGACATGGTGGTGGAATGAGGAAGTACAGGAGAGTATACAGACAAAGAGGTTGGCAAAGAAGAAGTGGGATTGTCAGAGAGATGAAGAAAGTAGACAGGAGTATAAGGAGATGAGGTGCATGGCAAAGAGTGAGGTGGCGAAGGCTAAGGATAAGGCATATGAAGAGTTGTATGAAAGGTTGGACACTAAGGAGGGAGAAAAGGACCTGTACCGATTGGCTAGACAGAGAGACTGAGCTAGGAAAGATGTGCAGAAGGTAAAGGTGATAAAGGATAAGAGGGAAACATACTCACAAGCGAGGAGGGTGTGTTGAAGAAATGGAAAGAGTACTTTGAGGGGTTGATGAATGAAGAGAATGAGAGGGAGAGAAGGTTGGATGATGTAGGGATAGTGAATCATGAAGTACAATGGATTAGCAAGGAGGAAGTAAGGATAGCTATGAAGAGAATGAAGAATGGAAAGGCTTTTGGCCCAGATGACATACCTGTGGAAGCATGGAAGTGTTTAGGTGAAATGGCAGTGGAGTTTTTAACCGGATTGTTTAATGAAATCTTGAAAAGTGAGAGGATGCCTGAGGAATGGAGAAAAAGTGTTTTGATACCGATTTTTAAGAATAAGGGTGATGTGCAGAGCTGTAGTAACTACAGAGGGATTAAACTGATCAGTCACAGCATGAAGTTATGGGAAAGAGTAGTGGAAGGTAGGTTAAGAAGGGACGTGATGATTAGTGATCAGCAGTATGGTTTCATGCTGGGAAAGAGCACTACAGAAGCAATGTTTGCTCTGAGAGTGTTGATGGAGAAGTACAGAGAATGTCAGGAGGAGTTGCATTGTGTTTTTGTAGACTTAGAGAAAGCATATGACAGGGTGCCTAGAGAGGAGTTGTGGTATTGTATGAGGAAGTCAGGAGTGTCAGAGAAGTATGTAAGAGTGGTACAGGATATGTACAAGGGTAGTGTGACAGCGGTGAGGTCTGCGGTGGGAGTGACGGATGCATTTAAGGTGGAGGTGTGATTACATCAAGGATCAGCTCTGAGCCCTTTCTTATTTGCAATGGTGATGGACAGGTTGACAGACGAGATCAGACAGGAGTCCCCGTGGACTATGATGTTTGCAGATGACATTGTAATCTGTAGTGAGAGTAGGGAACAGGTGGAGGAGACCCTGGAGAGATGGAGATATGCTCTAGAGAGAAGAGGAATAAAGTTCAGCAGGACTAAGATAGAATATATGTGTGTGAATGAGAGGGAGGATAGAGGAATGGTGAGGATGCAAGGAATAGAGGTGGCGAAGGTGGATGAGTTTAAATACTTGGGGTCAATAGTTCAGAGTAGTGGTGAGTGTGGAAAAGAGGTGAAGAAGAGAGTCCAGGCAGGATGGAGTGGGTGGAGAAGAGTGTCAGGAGTGATTTGTGACAGACGAGTACCTGTAAGAGGGAAAGGGAAGGTCTACAAGAGGATAGTGAGACCAGCTATGTTATATGGGTTGGAGACAGTGGCATTGACAAAAAGGTAGGAGTTTGAGCTGGATGTGGCAGAGTTAAAGATGTTAAGATTTGCACTGGGTGTGACGAGGGTGGACAGGATTAGGAATAAGTATATTAAAGGGTCAGCCCAGGTTGGAAGGTTTGAGACAAAGCCAGAGAGGCAAGATTACATTGGTTTGGACATGTGCTGAGGAGGGGTGCTGAGTATATTGGGAAAAAGATGCTAAGGATGAAGCTACCAGGCAACAGGAAAAGAGGAAGGCCTAAGATAAGGTTTATGGATGTAGTGAGAGAGGACATGCAGGTGGTTGGTGTGACAGAGCAAGATGCAGAGGACAGGAAGAAATGGAAACAGGTGATCCACTGTGGCGACCCCTAAGGGGAACAGCCAAAAGAAGATGATTATATATATATATATATATATATATATATATATATATATATATATATATATATATATATATATATATATATATATACATACACACACACACGAGTATCTTTGCCTATCTGCAAGTGCTTGTGTAACAGTGTTGCACTGATTGGTTAGTGGAGCACTTAACTAAGTCTGTGTACAACTCACAAACATGCGAATGAGACACTAGTGAGCTTTCTTTTCATGAAACTCATGCATGCCTCTGATTCACTAGGAAGATCTACGATGCTACTACAGTACAACAGTACAATGGATTAAACTTCTCTGAATATACCCTACAAATAGCTTGACAGATGAGAACACAAAAATGTTTTTTATTAATACCCATGTATTCATTCACATGACGTCCTTATAAAAAACAGGCAAGCAAAGAAAGAACTGCGCAATACAAAGAACAAGATTTAAGTAAATATCATCCAAGTTCAATTATTGCAAGCAAAGTCATTTTTAACAAACACATTTTCAATAATTATTCATTGCTTCTTCATATCCATATGCAATCTTTTGTCTGCTTTAATGTTTAGTATCACAATATTATTCAGTGTTAGTTAATATCTGACATTCAGGTGTGTATCTTTTAACATCATAAATTCAATGACTAAAAGTATGTATGCAAAAATGCTGACATTATCAAAAATAAATAGATAGTAGCTGAAGTAATTTAAGGAAAACAAATATTTTATACCAGGTACATAACTGGGTGTTACGAAGATTCAAGTCATTTTGATGGAGTATTAAGATATAGACACTAAAATGTATTTTGTAAAAGGACTTTTGAATAATTTCTGCAGTCTTATGCACTCGGCTATGAACACATAATCCATACAGATGAAATGAGAAATTTCACTTAACTAGAAAAAGCACTTCACCACTCAACATAAATCAAGTAAAATTTGAATCTAGAGCTGTATAAAAGAGATAATGATGGAGAAATGAATGCATAACTCAAAACTTGGTGAATAATCACTCAAGTAAACTTGAGAATGCTATCATAAAGCACACACACACACACACACACACACACACACACACACACACACACACACACACACACACACACACACACACACACACACACACACACACACACACAGTGTGTTGCTCCATACACTGATAGCCTTGAATTTCATAAATATTACATTGGTGAAACTGAATGTACAAAAAAATCACAACCCAATACAATTTCATTCCTCAGAAAGCCAGAGAAATTAAACAGAAGTAGTGCAAACTTTTTAAAGTAAATGACATTTGTTTTTATTAGTAGGCATTTCTGTTGTATATGTTAATATTTTATTTTTGTTTTGTTAAGTGCATCATACAGCTAGCAAAGTAAAGCTCTTATTTTACTTATATAATTATATTTAATGCACATCAGCTTTATGGTACTATAATATGCTTTAATTATTTCAATTTAAAATATGTAATTGTGTTTTAACTAAGTATTTGCCTGCCTTTAGTTAGCATATGTAAGAAAATTAAATTTTTGCTAACATTAATTCTAACGCTTTAAAAAAAGTCTACACACACTTACCTCATTTACTGTGTGTGTGTGGATGCAGGTATACAGCAGGAATGTAATATCCTGGAAATGTTTAGCTGATAAGTATAGACACTGTGTCAAAGACAATTATTGTCAGAATCTGGGAGAATTTGGAGTACTTTGACAATATATCCACCAGAATTAGTTTGAAACAAGAATAACTTTACAGCTTTGGTCATCGTGTTTACTACATGCTGAAAAGCCAATAGATTTTCTGACTGAAGGACAACAGAATACACATGCAAAGGGATTTAAAAGCTTTAAGAGAAAACAAAAACAAAGAACAGACAGGCCTTCACATCACAAAGGACAGATTAATACCAACGAAGTAAAGGTAGGGAAGTAAATGAATTTTGCATTAGAAAATCTGATGCGGCAGAATAAAGCGATCACTAATGCAGTAAAGTTTTTGACAGCTTTATATTACTGTCTGTGCCAGCATTAAAATGGCAGAAGAGCGAACTGTAGTGCTGTAAGGGATTTTCAACAAGGTAAAGCTATGTCAAACCCAGAGCTGTTGGACATGCTACACCTAAAGAAATCCCAATCCCTCCAAGCTACAAGCTCTAGGGACCTAAATCTTGTCACCACAATAAACAGGACACGCTGGAGGGATAGATTCCTGCCCCAGAGACTTTCCATAATCTGGAACAAGCTACCCATCTATGTCAAGCAAAGTTCTTCATTAGCACTCTTCAAGAAAAATTTTGATGAGTGGATGGGAAATAGGAAATACACCCTGGGGATCACTTCTGTGTCTCTGCTGGACAGTGGCACAGGAAAATAACTTCCTTGGGTGGCGTAAGCTATGGTACCCTGCTGGCTAGGCTTACGTAGGCCCTTGGGCCGATAGCCTAGTACCTACCTATGAACCTATAAAGAATGCATTGTTTTACATACTTAAGTTGCAAGCAACAAAACACAGGCCATATTTAGTATCATGGTACTACAAAGCACAAATGGCCACATACACAAGGCAACCAGTTAAGACATACTGAACACATTTGCTACCTGGCCACCCTTGTTTGATGAAGCAGCAGTAGTTTTAAATACTTTCATGTGGTTTTCAGTGAAGGACAAAGGCTTATTGGTCAGCCTGTGACATAGCCAGAAATGTCAGCTTTAGGGCTATTTGCTTTTAAATTTTGTGTCTGTTTACATGGGTTTCCTATAGCTGTCTAGTTTTCTAAATCAGATGGCAAAGTTTAAATGAGATCTCCTGAAGTAAATGAGGCTCTTATGAATGACATTTTTATTTGCTTTAACTTGGTGCCTGCTGGCTATCGAGTCTCCCTGGTTAAATATGAACTTGACTTTCAGCGCCATTTGGATGGGATTCGTCATTCAGGCAACCATGAAAGTCATTTGTGTGCATGCTGGTATGTGGACGTTTTTGCTATTTAATGCCAAATCCCTTGCAAAAGTGGTGTGTGTGTGTGTGTGTGTGTGTGTGTGTGTGTGTGTGTGTGTGTGTGTGTGTTCTCCATCTTCATGTGAGCTACTTTATCTTCCTTTCCTAGTTCAGAGCCTCATACTTGGTGAATTCTGTTACTAATAGCAGTTTGTTGAGTGCCACACTTGGTCTCGGATCATCGGCTTACTTCCTTCCTCTGAAAGACTGTATAGCCAGTGGCCAGCTCCATTCCCTTAGGACAGGCATGATCATCCTCCATGCCAGCACTGTCAAGCACCTCAGTTACTTATCAAAATTCTGTTACCTGGCCTTTAGTCTGGCCTTTATCCCTGTATACCTCTGGAATCACATAATATAAGTTAGTGATTATGATGCTATAAACCATCTTTTAGAACACATTAAAGCTCCCTGCAGGAAACACTTCCCACAGCAAATATATTTCTGGGCCTATGTGCAACTCTGATCTAGGGGATTTGGGGTCACCTGATAATTCAGACTTGTTATCTTTCACTCAATTTGCAGTTAGTCATTTTTGGGACTGCATAGATAAGTTGTGTGTTCCTGTTAATGACTTAAAAGACTGCTTTCCTTTCAAGGTTGCCCTTTTATTCTTGATCTATCATACTGAATCTAAATAGTCTATGGACCATACCCAGTATTATATTTCTCCAGAACCACTGATGATTGTCTGCTTCATTACTTACTTTATTGAATTTCCAGAAATTATAAATGGTATTAATTAAGAGCTTTTAGAGTCCTCCTGTAAATCAGAATCCTCACATGAAACAAACAGAATGCTTTTAAATGTTTTCTAGTGCTGGACTGCACACTTGGCCTTTGATTGTTAGTTAAGATGGAATACACAGTACCAAACCCTCTGTGAATTGCTGTCACAGCCTTCACTGATGAATGATAAGAACAATACCAAACACCATTCTGTTACTGAAAACCTTAAATTATGGACGTGGAACTGCTGATTATTAAGATTCAGTTGTCTGCCATACCAAAAGGCTTAATATTTTTGCAAATAGGTTCAGTCCTGGGACCTCTCCTGTTTGTTATCTACTTCTCTGAAGTACAGGCTAACACAGAAGGCCTCTGGTTAACGAAGTTCGCAGATGACTGAAAACTAGGAGCCTTAGTCAAGTCCCCAAATGATGTGGACATCCTACAGAAGGGCCTCGCTGAGACAGATGCCTGGTGTCAAAGCCATGGCCTCAAGCTCAATGCCAAAAAGTGCAGTGTTATCCCCTTTGGTAAAAACTCTGTACCCATGAACTACCACATAGGTAGCAATCTACATAACACTGAATGTGTGATAAGAGACCTTGGGACCCAGGTGGACATTAGTCTCTCCTTTGATAGTCACATCTCCACAGCAGTCAGGAAGTCCTTCTCCGTGGCACACCTCATCATAAAACGGTTCTTATCCAGGAAAAAAGAGGTCATTGTTCCCCTCTACTCTACACTCATTAGACCCATTATAGAGTACAATTCCCCTTTTGGAATGTACCTCTCAAGACAACTGCAGCAGCTGGAAAGGCTTCAGAAGTACCTCACAAAGAGGATTACTGGCCTCAAACAAATGCCTTACACTGTCCGTCTCAAAAAACTCCAGCTTTACTCCATAGCATATCGCCTACTCCAAGGTGATCTCTGCCTAAGATATAAAGCTTTGTCAAACCCAGAGCTGTTGGAGATGCTACACCTAAAGAGATCCCAATCCCTCTGAGCTGCACGCTCTAGGGACCTAAACCTTGTCACCACAATAAACAGGACATGCTGGAGGGATAGATTCCTGTCCCAGAGACATCCCACGCTCTGGAACAGGCTACCCATCTATGTCAAGCAAAATTCTTCATTAGCACTCTTCAAGAAAAATCTTGATGAGTGGATGGGAAATAGGAAATACACCCCAGGGATCACTTCTGTGTCTCTGCTCGACAGTGGCACAGGAAAATAACTTTCTTGGGTGGCATAAGCCAGGGAATCTTGTTGGCTATGCTTATGTAGGCCCTTGGGCTGATAGCCTATTACCTACCTATGAACCTATAAACATGATTCAGACTGAGATTGGTAATGACAATGAGTATTCCTTTTTATGTTTCAGCTAAGTTTTTAAATACTACTGTTGCTATTAATGTATATGTTGATTAGTTAAAGAAGGTAGCTGCCTTAAAACACCAATTACACTCTAGAGTATCTAGAAAAATAATAATAAAAATATGCCTTCTCCAGTTTACCCAAGAAGAGACAGGAATATGTCAAACCTTATTATCTAATGCAGGAATTAAATGTATGCATGTGTGCATATATAATTCACTGCATTTTCATAAGCAGTTGGGTGGACTGGAAAGTAGACTCTTTCGTGCAGAACCCAGAATCATACGTTGACTACTGGACCTCCAGAGCTGAGAGAATGAGCAATAGAGCAAATATTTACAGTACAGACTGAGAAGGAATAACTCATATCAGGACAGATCAGAGAGGTATGAGGATTGCCAAGTTTTACGAGTCAGTCAGCAGGATTAAATAAGGAGAGACCACTCTAGACTTTTGTCTGGCAAAGGGCTTGATTGTAGCCGACATATAGCTCATCAAAAGAAAGACAGTCACAACATCATACACAAGAGTGGCCAACAAGCAACCGAGGTAGACTTCCTCCTATTAATGAAAGTGCCTTAAGGTAGAATCAGAAATTTCAAAGTCATTCCCCATGAAATAATTGTCCTGTATCATAAAATCCTGCTGGCCACAATCAGTTTCAAGCAGCAGTAAAAGAAGGATCTAAAGTCAATGTATACTAGGCTGAAGACTTGCAAGTTGACTGGAGTGAATGCACAAGAATTCAATGAAAATATCAGGGCTGCAGTCCCTCAGGAAAAATAGGACATGTTGAGTCAAAGAAGAATGGCAACATCAAAAACAGACTGTCTGAAGACAACAGAACAGATATGTGGTTGAGGAATACAGTCGATTCACTGAAGGCATTAACTTTGCATGCCATTCAGGGAAAGAAAAAATGCAAACGTATTGCTTTTGGTGTTTGTAGAGTTTTCACTTTTCTCAAGTGTTGGAGTTGACATATACATGCTGAGGATTTCCACCATTGGTGGTGCAGAATGGCTTGCCCCTTCAAAAAAAAAAAAAATCCTCTTTTTGTTAAATTTAAAATAAGAAAATCAAGTGCAGATCATGACCATAAAAACCTTTATTAAAATAAGAGTAAGTGCTTTCACACTCAATAAGCTTCTTCAGACATAAGCCATTCCAATAAAACAGTTAAAATGTATACTAATCAATAACCGTGGTAAGCAATCACAAGCTATATTTGATGAAAACACATCAATTAATGCACCAGCCCTGTAGATTTTAAAACAGGCTGCAATGAAACAGTCTAGGTAAGATTTACTTTTTCAATGACATTAAAGTCACCACCTCTAATATTCAAATTCAGTTTGTAAAACTAAAAATTTAGAAACATGTTAACCTGATAGCATATATCATGTTTAGTTAAAGCATTTGTGTTTTTCTTCTGTTTGATATCATAGACATGTTCCAAAACTCTGTCCCTCAGTTGAACAGTTTGTGCTCCCCCACATAAACTGATAAACATTCCTGACAGTTTGCAATATAATCTAAATCAGAGGTATCACATCTAGCTGGAAAATATAAAAAAAAAATGACTATTAGAAATCGGATGGACAAACAGTCATTTATCAAACTATGTTTACAAGTGCTACAAAAATTACATGGCCTGGTCCATACATTCATAGTTGTCTTACTTACACTCACATAATCTGATTTATAGCAAAGCAACTTTTTTAGGTTTTACTTATTCTTATAAGCGAATGAACAAAAAGATGAGAGCTAGAAAACACAGACCAGGCTAAGAAGGAATACTGGCTGACTAAAGGCTGCAAAGAGATCAATCACAATAGAAAAAAAAACAGTATCAGAGGAACTCTACCAACGTCTGGAAAGTGAATCAGCAGATGTACAAAGAAACTCTATCAAGATGCAAGGGAAAGACAGTCATTGGGCATTATTCGTTAGGGATGCTAAAAAAAACTTGCTCACCAATCCACAGTACATCAAAGGCATATTGGGGGAGTACTTCTGGCAGTTTCTGAATGAAGAAGACTCCAAATAAACTGTACTGCTCCATACAATTCCTACAATGAAAAAGAAAGAAGAGCCCATCCTCAAAGAAGTAAAGAATGGACTAAGGAAAATGAAATTAGGGAAAGTAGTGAGGTCAGATGAGGGCATGGATGATGTGATCGAGATGTGTGTTGTACTCTAACAGTATGTAGACAAACACATTGCCCAGATGACTGAAGAATAAGTACTTTACAGCCAGTATACAAGAACACAGGGGACATTCACAACAATGGGAGCAAAGAGTTACTAAACTCTTGTCACACTGCATGAATGTTCTAGAGACGGTAACTGATAAATGAATACACAAAGTAGTATAAAGTAACATAGGATATGTGCTGTTTGGATTCAGATCAGGATGCACCACAACAAACCTGATGCGTGCAGAGAGAGTGATAGTGGAAAATCAGCTAGAGATGAGGAAAGAGTCCAAAATGGCATTTCTAGAATTTGATTAAACATACAACGACGTCCACAAATCTGCGGTGGTGCAGTGGTAGCGTTGTTGCCTCACAGCAAGAAGTTCTCCCATTCGATTCTCGGCTGGAGTGCGGGGAGTGCCTTCTGTGAGGAGTCTGCATGTCCTCCCTGTGGTTGGGTGGCCGTTCAAAAGACATGCGTAAATGGGCATGCCTTCGTTGAAGGTTGAACTTCGAGCTGGCACCTCGGCATTTGTGAAAATCTACTGCCAATCATTAGTGGACTGGAGTTCCGCTATGGCGACCCCTAACCAGGAAAAGCCAAAAGACAAACAACAACAACAAACATATAACAACGTCTACAGAAAATTTACTTGGGTAGTCCTGAAGTGGTTTAAAGTCCCAGAAATACTGATAGAATTAGTCCAGACTAAATATAATGACCCAACTGCACTAGTACAAACCATGCTCAGATTCTCCAAAGGATTCCTTGAGGATGTAAGGGTGTATATGAGTTCAGCTCACACCCACTGTTGTTCATACTTATCATGGACTATGTTAGCAATCAGGTTGGAGGGAAAAGATCAACAGAGCCGATATGTATGCAGATGATGTAACATTACATTGTTTGTAGATTATGAACAAAAAGCCTAATACACACCTATGAACCTATAAATGATATGGGAATGGAAAGCAAATAACAAAGGCACATGAGCTAAAACTCAGTACAAACAAGAAGGGTGCCATGGCAGCAAATGGGTGAATCAGAAAAAGCTAAAAATTAATGGACGAGGGAAATAACAGAACAGGTCAACAGGTTCAAGTATCTGGTAGGGGACACCTTGAGGAGAAGGACAGTCTGAATTAGGAGGTCAAAGCTGGAATCAGAGAGGCTAAGCTGGTGTGTGACAGAAGAATTTCAAAGAAGTTAAAATGTAAGGTGTACAAAACAGTGGTGGGACCAGTGCTTCTGTATAGTATAGAAATCTAGGCAGTGAAGGCAAAGCAAATGAGGGAACTAGAAGTAATGAAGATGAAGTGCCTGGGATGGATAGTAGGAATCACATTGTGGGGCAGAGGAAGAAATGATATCAGTATAGAAGCCATAGTTGCTACAGTTGCAGAGAAGTTCAAATAGAACAGATTACTGCTGTTGGGTAAAAAGTGCATGAAAGAAAAGGATTTGGGGGACAACAGAAGAAGACAAGAAGAGTCAAGAACATCCAGCAAAGAAATGGATGGACTACATGAGAGAAGATCATCAACAGTCAGGCATGACTGTCCAAGAAGGTTAGGAGAATGGCAATGAATTGGGATAGGTGGTGACAGTTGAAGCAATACCGCAACCCCATTGTAGAAAATGGGTCAATAGTGATTACTGAGAAGGAATAATAGGTAAAATTTGCAATACAGAGACAGACTGAATGCACTTTGAGACCAGTTTGTAATGAAAATGCAACTGAACAGTATACATTAAAGAAATGAAAATGTTTATAGTCCATCATGGAAAGCACTTATTTACATTATATACCACAAATTTCAGTAAATATATATATTAATATGAATTTAATAGTCATTTAAAATAGACATCAGGGAGGATTTAATTATAATATGTACAGTTCCCCTGGAAATTTGTCACATTTAATCTGGCAGACAAACTCATGTGAGTACCACTGAACGTGACATATAAAATCATTGTAAGCTGTCCTTCCTAGCCTCTTTTTTTGTAATATTATGAATTTCTTTTAGTTTGCTTTTAAACAGGTCAGCATTGGTTTTCTGACTAGATTCCATAGGGAGATGATTCCAAATGGCAGGTGCAAGTTTTGACTATACTCATTCACATATGTTTGTAATATGGGTCAAAATAACCCATATGTACTACGGGGTAATGGATTAATCATGTACATCTCTCAGTGTGCAACTTTACTGTCTGATCTGTAATTTTTTTTTTCTTTTTTATCAGTGACATTGCCCCAAATTGATAATTAATGAAAGACTGTATTCAGTTTGGGGATCAGTACATTTCTTTATAAGCTGTGCTGAGTAGTTTAAGGCAGCATATGAGATATTGTGTATTACAGTACAACCTCACACACTTGCTTCTAATCTTGAAGATGGACATGTGCAGCTTTAACTATTAAAAGGCACTTGGTTTTAGTTTTTCGTGTTTTGTCTGACCACGACAGTGCTTGGGTTGTCTGACTGCTACATCCCCTGGAAATACCATGCACACCTTCATAAACTGATTCTAGCTAGGGGGAGATGTGGCCCACTTTACAGCCTTCCCACTCCCAATTTCCCTGCCTCCCCACCCTCTCCAGGTTATACTTCCTTGCCTCTACCCTCCTCCAACCCACTTCTCTCTCAATTGTTTTTACTGAAAATTGTAGCAACAAAACATATGATAATAGAAATATTATCAAACAAATGCACATATCTAAAAGAACAATAAACAACTAAAATAACTATTTACCATGTGGGAAGCTGGCATAATGGTTAAGGTGTTTACCTTACAGACGGAAGGTGCAGGGTTTGATTCTTACATAAGGTAATTGATTAGGCTTAAAATATCTCACAAGAACAGTCAGTCTAGTACTTATCTATCTATCTATCTTTTTGTCTGGTAGGAGGTAGGTATAATGTTTAAGGTGTTTACCTTACAGACACAGGATGCAAGGTCTGATTCTTACATGGGGTAATTGGCTAGGTTTAAAATTTCCCAACTTCTGACCAATCATTAAAGGTACAAGGGCAGCTAGCCTAGTATTAATCTATGAACCTATGAATCTATAGACAATGATTTCTACTATAAAACAAAGTGTTTTAAACAGAAAAAAAATGTAGTAAGAGTAGTTAATTATTGAAGTATGTTTATCCTGCAGTTCTTTAAATTTCAACCACATATTATATGAAAATGTGATTCTAGATGTTCTTGTCTGGCTCATGATAAGTTCAAGATGACAGACTTCAGTTGCCAAGTGTACAAACTCCTTCATAATAAGAGTAATCTGATTCTTCCAGTTCTTGGTGGTGACGTTTCTTGCTAATGTTAAGATACTCCATAAACGAGGGTATTTTATTTTTGTGACACAATTGGGAATAGGTGTATTAAATAAGGGATTTGGTCAGCATATATTTATCATTAAAAACAGAGTAAGACAGAATTCATATTATCCCAATATGTTTTTAAGTTTTATACATTTGTAAAACACATGCTTCTAATCAGTTTTAACATTTAGTTTATATCTCCGTCATCCTATGTCTTTATTAAACATCGATTAGTATGATAAAGGTACACTAAAAGAAATTCTGACCATGCATTAAAGGTACAACCGACTTTACTAAATTAAAAATGTGTAACCCACTTCCTCAACAACCTTAATGTGATATACTCCCACACCTCTATACAGTTTCATGGCCGCGGTGGTGCAGCAGTTAGCATTGTCGCCTCACAGCAACAGGTTCTCCCGTTCGATTCTCGGCTGGAGCTCCCTCTGTTTGGAGTCTGCATGTCGTCCCCATGGTCAAGTGACATTAAAGACATGCAGGTAGGTGCGTGCATAAATGGGCATGCCTTCTTTAAAGGTTGAGCGTCAGGCTGGCAACTTGTCACTGTAAAAATCCACTGCCAATCATTAGCGGATGGAAGTTCTACTGTGGTGACCCCTAACCATGAAAAGCCAAAAGACCTCTATACAGTTTCATCCCTACCACACTTAAAATAACACTGAAACATTGCTCAAGCATACCAATTCCAATTTTCAGTGCTTATCTCCTTCCTACAACTCCTCCAAGACACAAGACATAGCAAAAGGCAAGGTGATGGGTGCTCTCATTCATTTAAAAAATCCCTGTAACCCAGCTATCATTCATCAAGCAAATATCTCCTAAGATTCTGAACCTAAATGGATATTTCTAAAATGTCCTTCCTGGAAAAACAGTCACCTTCTAATAACCATTGTTTACCTTCCTGCTCAAGCTTCTTTTAACAAATGCAAATCCCTTATTCTTAATACCACTTCAGTTTCACACAAGTATAACACATCATTATTCTAGGTGATTCTAACCTACGTTACCCAGGCTCCCTGAGAAATGACATAGCTGAATTTCTTGTCAATATGAAAATTATACAGTTAGTCAATGACATTTCCGTAACCAACAACCACTTCCTCCAGGATCTGCAAATAACTAACACTACCACTATGCCAAAATTGCTGTTCTCCCAGGTCTATGTCAGAATGTCAACTTCACTAATTGTTGATATTCAAAATATTAAATGCACAGAATACCAAAAGTGAGCTAAAAACAATAAAAAGTTGTCTTTTGCAGGGGGGGGGCAGATTTCTGCACAACTCACATCTCCTGCTAATTATATATATCATCTCTGAGGCTGCAGAGCAATGAGGAAAGTGATAACGTCCTCTCCAAGCTGTACCACAATCTTAGAAATGAGTTACCGTCTGAATATTTCACATTTTCCATTCAATGTTCTGAAGGTCAGCATTTTTGGCTTTCATTATTTTATATGGTGCCATGCTCTTTGACCCTGAATTAGTGACCACTCTCCAGTAATATTTCACATTGCTGATGGAAAGCTTATTGTGTGCTTTCCTGATCACTAGATATGTATGGCAGCACCCATAATCAACTGGAGGTAAAAGTCAACTTGCTAGCTGAGAGATTTGGAGCAAACTTCACCCCCCTTCCCCTCCAGTTATCCCCCAAATTATACCTGACACCATTCCTCAGCCTATTATCACAAAAGAGTACATCATCTTGGTGCTCTCCAAGGCCAACAACACGCCATTAATGGGACCAGACAATACCCCAACTTGCCTTTTAAACAACTTAAAACATGACCTAGCAGACTCACTTGGATTCTTTTTAAACACAGCCTAGGAAATGGCTATGTTCCGGTGGAATGGAGGACAGTGACAGTAATCCCTCTGCACAAAAGGGGCACATCAACCAACCCTGAAAATCATAGGACCTTAAGCTTGACTAGCCTAATCTGCAAGGCCATGGAAAGTATCATTAACAAGGACATAGGTAATCTCCAAACTCTAGATCCAACCCAGTTCAGATTTGTTAAAAGTAGATCATGCCTGTTAAGCATGGTTGACTTCTATGAGAAAGTCACCAAGGCCTTGGACGAGGAAAAGACAGTGCATACAGCCTATCTTGTAATAGCCAAGGCATTTGACCCAATCTCCTACTCAGGTGATATAGAAAAACTCTCCCAATTGGGAATTAATCACTGCATTATCAGATGCATAGCCACTTGGCCACCATGGTGAACTTTGCTCTTTCTCCATTGTAGTGCAATCTCTGAGTTAGTATATTTAAATAGGTGGGGTGTGGTGGGCAAAGCCACCCACTTCTGTGGGTGTAATTTGCTACCATTTGTTATTTTATCATTGGTGGTGAAGTGGTTACTTTCCCAGGGAGGAAATATAATGTTCTGGGAGTTTGTGATTGTAAACTTACATTTTCATCTTGACGTTTTAAAAGTTGATGAAAGGTGGGTTGATTTTATGAAGGGATATATATATATATATATATATATATATATATATATATATATATATATATATATATATATATATATATATATATATATATATATATATATATATATATATATATATATATATATATATATATATATATATATATATATATATATATTTATATATATATATATGTATATATATATATATATATATATATATATATATATATATATATATATATATATATCTATGGGTCCCCTTCAGATGACTGAACTTTTAAAAGCTCGAATTTCATATGGCCAAGACCATATGAACAAACTTTTAAAAAGCTTAAACGGTCTGAATGGAGATCTCCATACAGCACGGAACAGGAAGATTTTCCTTTTTGGCAATATAGTGCAATCTCACAGCTGCTACATTTAAATAGCGGGAGGGTGGGGGGTGCTGTGGGGCTTCCCCCCTGCTAGAAATGTTTAATTTATTTTTTGTTTTATGTTTTATTTTTTACATGTTTGAACTTTTGAATGTTCGATCTTTTCATCTCGGCCATATGAAAGTCGAAGATTTGAAAGTTCAATCATGTAAAGTAGACCCATATATCATCATGATTTTATATATATATATATATAGGACATATATTACATGTGCATTTACTGTACTATCTTGATCTTAACCTGTAGTTAAAATGTCCTCAGTACACAGATTCTTTTACTCTATTAATGAAGAATGTGTTGTCAAAACTATTCAGTGAAAAGCGAGATGCCCTTGGATATAGCATGAAAGTGTACAGAAGTGTATGGAGTAAAAAACTGTTCTACAGCAATTTGTTCCTTAATCCCATTTGACATCATAATGCAAATTATAATATGCTCACAGCACCAAATATTTTTGGGCGGTTAACTATACTCTTAAAGATTTGGCAGAGAGGATGGAAACAGAGTTTCTTAATTACTAAGCTATCTCTGAGTGCTTTATAATCCCCTATTTTTAAAGATTTATTAACTCACTGATGAGTAACATCCTGTTACTGGCATAAAGTGTAATAGGCAAAAGTTTAAAGAAAGTCTTTTCAAGAAAGAATTTAAGTCCAGTGGTTGAAATGGAGCATGTTCAGGGTTTAACAGTAATGCTGGCCTTATCAAGTTAACAAAAGATATATGTTTCATGACAAAGCTTTCCAGTCAAACTTGAGGTGCTTAGGCAGTCACAGACCATTCCAACCAAATATATGACCACTAAGGTCATTTCATCTTAGAATATGTTTTGTTTAGTGCTATAAATTAAATGATTTTTACTGCAAAAGTAGCATTCTTGATGGATTTTGAAAATGTAAGGTTTTGAATGCCTGGTTCTGACTGATTACTTGTTGGGCCACTAAGATACATCAGCTTAAGCTGCCCCCTGTAAAGGTGACTATGAAAATATTCAGTGCCAATACTATATTGGCTACTCTTTTGCAAAGATTTAAGGCACAAATCTTTTTTGCACATTCTGTGTAAATATTTGTAAATCATGCCATCTCAGGGGGAGGTGTGGCATTACAGTTGGACACCATGGTGCTGCAATGCTAAATGATGAAAACCAGAACCAATTTCTATAGACATTATGTTTATTACAAAGCAGGAGAAATGAATGTTTTGTATATAATCTCAGCTCATGTATGTTCTATGTATGATTTCCCCACCATCATTTTTTAGTGTGTGTGTGTGTGTGTGTGTGTGTGTGTGTGTGTGTGTGTGTGTGTGTGTGTGTGTGTGTTGAGAATCTGGTGTAAGTATTTCAAGTAAACAGCACAGTTGCTTATCATAAACTCGTAGCATCACAGAAAATATAAATTATTAAATAAAAAATGTACTCCTTGTCAATACCCTTCCTTATGCCATATCTACCCTTCTCAAGAACAGCAAAGAAAGTCAGTCCCAAGATAAATTTATGGGTATCCATCCAATCACCCATGTTTAATATGAAGGATGGTAGGATGCCATTCTGTTTACCTTATGTCTGTTCCAGGGTAGGTGGTGGGTGATTATTTCTCTCCAGCAAGTTTTATCTGTTGATGGGGACTTATTCTCTACTTCTTATACAGCACAACTCCCCAGTGCAATTTTATGCTCTAGAGAAAAATTGTTAACCAGTATAACAAAATCAACTAATCTTGCAGGTGAGACTCTATATTCATATAGTGCAGCTAAACGATGGAATCACATCCCACTATCACTGAAATCAATTCAGAATGCAAACTCATTTAAAACACAACTAAAACTTCACCCATCAAATCAATGTAACTGCTCTGTATATCTCCAGGATAAATGCCGCTGTTATTTTTAGCTTACCATATAGTCAAACCATTTCTCTTCCTTCAAAATCGTATACCCAACAAACATGCATTACCAATATCTGAACAGATTTACTAGCATCTCCTAGCCATATACATAGCTTTGTGATACTGCGCACCCTCACTCTTTACTTTTAATATGGACCTTATGATACTCGTATATATAATGACCTCTATATCTGCATTATAGACCACCTCTTAACTACAATATTATCAATTTCTGCCCTGACTAGTTTCTTCCCTCACCATTTATTTGTATTTCTAAGCACTACTGACATGCTGCTATGTTATCTGTCAGTCTCACTAATAAACCTTTTCAAATGCTCAGTGATCAGTATCTACTAATGTATAAGAATCTTTCATACTCTAATAGCTGTTTTTATTTTCATGTAAAAGTAATCTAAATAGCAAATGTATGTGTTAATGTATATTATTAAATGACTGTGTTTATTACTGAATGTATTTTTAAAAACATCTGTAATATGTTGGAGCTTTTCTTCACATGCCTCTGCTGAAAAAGGTTTCTGACTAAACAAAGTCTGAAAAAAACAAGTAAACAAAAGCAGAATATAACAAATAAAATAATAAGTTAATAAATAAATAGTTCTGGTATCTGTGGAGCTATCTGACTTGCAAAGATAAAGGAGATCGAGAAGGATGGGATGCAGAATGGAAGGCATAGATCAACCAGCAATTAACTTAGTAAAAGGACAGCAATTCAAGCCTTTCTTGGTTCGTGGATTCTAAGATGACAATCTTCTTAGTTAGGAACCTCTGAAGCCTTTCCAATTGCTTAGTTAGGAACCTCTGAAGCCTTTCCAATTGCTTAGTATATCTGAAATGTTATTCCCCAAAGGGAAAGTTCTTCTCAAAAGTTGGTCTAATTGAGACTGTTTAGTTAATGATAAATTCTTATGCGTGGATGACATACATTCCGATATTACTTGTGCTACACGTAAGGATATCTAACTACTGTTTCTGCATTCTGGTCGAAGAAGACTGAACAACCAAACCAGGTTCCAAGCTTCTTGGCAATATTATCATTTTGGAGTGGGGGTACTGACCTTATCTACATAAAAAAAGGGAGGTATTTAACAAATGCGACAGTGCTACACTTTCTTGCATTTAATTGTGCCCCTTTGCTTTACACCAGTCGGTTACTAAGGTTATTTCTTACTGCGTTGAATGAATATCTGATGAAAATTTGACAATAATGCCCAGTTTCCACTCAACTGCAAACGCAGTACTAAAGGTCATGATTCCCACTCTGGAAATTAGAGAAATAAGATGTTGGAAAACTGGAGTCATAGTACTGAGCACTGGGGTATATCGCTAGTTATGTAAATAGTTCTAAAAGAGGTACCACCTACCTTAACTACATGATTTTAGTTTTTAATCTGTTTGGCTACCCACCTCATCCTGTAGTCAAGCCTCAGAACTTTCCCTGATATTGAAAAATTTTCCTAATATTGACTCATATTTTTCCTTGTCCTTCAAAATATATTTTGATGCCCTTATAAATCACTAAAAATTACAATCAGTAATATCAGAAATTAAAGTTTCCTGCTTCCTATTCTTCAGAAACTATATGTTGATACACAGATTAACTTTTTAAGCGAGTAACAACAGTAATCAAAACATTATTAAGATCCTTTCTCTCCCTACTATTTTTAGATTTGCACAGAATTCTTAAGCAAAGAAGTTGAGTGTTATGCTTGCATGGGTCTACTTTTAAGGCTGTTATCCTATTAAGAATGGACATATGGGGCACACTACTGAATACTTTGGCCAGATCCAAATAAGCTCTATGAACAGAATGACTGCTGTCTACAGCATCCATTGTCCTCCTTGATGAAGTTAACTAAACTGAAAACTCATGATCTGTATTTGACAAAGCAAAACTGGTGAGGATCTAGCCTGATAAGGTTAATATTGTAGTTTAGGAGATTTAATATGATGCTTTTGATGGCTATGCAAATCTCAAAAAAGGAGGCTCAGCCCTAGTGTATACCATTAGTATAGTGCTATTGTGACTGCTACCAAACTAATCATTATTGTCTTTACTCAACCACTCAAACTATTTTTTTTTTTTACAATACATATGAATTGCCATGACTGTATATTTAGATATCTAATTAACTGGCTCTTAATTTTTATATCTGTTTTCAATCTGCTTGAAAGATATTTTAGTTTTTGAAACATTTCTTGCAGGGTATACTCCGTAATGGGTATGTGCCTAAGTAGACATATTACTCAATTTAATAATTTTTCATTGAAGATAGATGCAGTAATGCAAAGATAAAATTATTTTCTTATCTTGGCATTTATGCATTAGGCTCTGACCTACTGCATTTACAAAATACATCCTTATCTGAATTATGCAACTACCATGTAGTGCTACTTACTGCCACAAAACAATCTAACCGCTATGTGAAAAACAGAGGCTGTAATAGTATAATGCATTCCATACTAGGATGCATTTTGCAAATAATTATTTTGTCAGAAGCCATGGCCATCACCTTGCCAGGTGAATAAACTACTGTGGCTCTTGATGCAGAATAGCCTTTATACCAGCTGAGATCGTAGTTTTAAAATCCTTTCTTAATAGCGTTGATGGAAAACACATTTTTCTACTATTTATGCGCTTCTTTGTACTTGTACAAAACACATGACACTGGCTGAATTTCAATCACAATGGGCAGATTTTCTTTTATATCTGGCTGAACAAATTTGGCAAGATTACCACAACAAATTATCCTTATATGAAAATGTAGCCTTTATGTCCAGTTTAACATGACCAGACTGATATTATAATGCTCAAAGCAATAATGTTATTTTGTTGAGACATGCAGAACATGGCAGGCAATACAGAGCTGAAGATACAAACGAATCAGCTAGGGAACTGTAGATTAGAAGCTTATTTAAGAACAGGTGCTACTGAAAAGTGAAAGAAGAATAGTACCGTAACTGCTGGCATGACTTTCGTCAGGCAGCATGTCAAAACAGGCACATATTCAATATGGTTCACAAATAGTTCCATTTGCATTATACAATTTTGAAAAGGGGCAATACACCGAATTTTAAAAGGCAAAGCCCAAGACTACTGATTCTAGAACACAAAGAAGATGCTATTACATTGAACTGTTGTGTTTCAATATTATTTTTATTCATTAAGAAGCAATGAATGAGCCACTATTTTCATGATTAACCTGATTGTTTACAGTCGTAGTGGAAACTGTGGAACTAAATTCAATACTGTTGGAAAAAATTGTATATGTAAACAGTTACCTAATTTATTAAGCAATATCAGACCTTTACATACTTAATATTCTTTGGAATAATTAATTTGATATAGACACCTTTATAAATTGACAGCATTATACAAAAACAGATATTCATTCTTAAATTCAGTATGACATTTGACGAGTTTCAGAAAACTTCAGTAATATCAGCAGTGCTTATTGATTTATTTATTTAGTTTTGTTTGTTTGTTAGTTTATCTGCCATTTGATCACCAGAAAAGTCTGAATCAGCACGAACACTATTTTCAGAGGATGCCTGCAGAGAAAAGCTCTTTAAGACATAATGCAAATTGTATACATATGATCTTGGAAACATACTAGTAGTAAAAGAAGTTACAATAAATTATAAAAATTAGACCAATAGAAAAAAAAAAGCATGATTGCATCAGAGACGGGCACAAAACATACAAACGCATATATAATTATCTAATTATACTTGAACGTTATGGAGAAAGAAAACGTAATAAGGGGCAGGAAGTGCACAAAAGAAACTTGACAGCAAGAAGACTATTATATGCTAAGAATGGTCAACAGGAGGTGAAGAAGAAAAGGGTAAAATGAGATTAAAGACGTTAAAATACATACAAATAAAAGAGAAATAAGTTTAGGTGCTATGAGCAGTGAGAGAGATGGTGGATGTATAGTAGATTGCAAGTAGGAAAATGTACAGAAGAGAAAGGGAAGAGATAGAGTATAAGAGGAAAAAATATAAAAAGCAGAAAATAAATGGGTCCACAAGTTTTAAATGCATATCAAAATAATACCCATCATATATCAATCAGTATTTATTTTTTCCTACCAAGCCTAATCTATTCATGACTACATAGAAATATTTTTGCTCCAAAGAGCACTTCAAACTATCTGTCACTAGAGAAAATCATTTCAGATAGCTTCCTTAACTACTGCATAATTAACTGCATACATGTGTAATAAAGTTATTTTCCATCCTATATATGAGAATGGTCTTATTTGGTTTAATGCACACGTCCCATGATGAGGCAATTTTATGCTTTTCTGATATACTAGCAATGGCAGACACTGAATAAATTGAGCAGAGTGATTTTTAAGAATTAGTTAGGAACTTTAGAGAGAAAAAAAAACAATTAATTCACCACAATATTGATCCATTTTGGAAATTTTGAAAAGTGGAGATCAGAAGCTGTATATGTATAATGCCACACATGGACTGTAAAGGTAAAGGAGAAGTACAATATAACTATTCACAGCTGTTGTGACTGGTCGAATAATGAATTAATACTACACAACAAAATACATTTATGCAAAAATCCTAGAATAGGGAGTAGTCCAAAATTATACATTTTAATCAGAAATGATTTCAAATTAAATGCAATCACTTCTTAACACATCATGTTTGAATTGGATAATGTGCCATCTGATCAAAATCAGTGAATATGAACTCTATGATCAGTTGATCACTGATTCTTAATTGAAATCAGTTTGGGGGGTGTTAAGTTTAAACTAAAAGAGGTTCCTTTCTTTTGGGAAAAGTCTCTACTCTTCATACTAGTGCTGCTACATAGTGGATATATGTATAAGTTTAGGGAAGTATATAATTGCCCCCGTGTCTGAATCTTGAAAGAAAAATATAATTATTTATTTTATCTGGACAATCCAATTTTTTTCTGATCATAAAGTTGTCCAGAAGCAACTTAATAACTCATGATTGAAATAATATAAAATATTAGAAAATATATTTTTTGCATATAAAATCTTTACATGTTATATAACACATAACAAATGCACTTCATTTTTGTCTGCATTCAAAAGAGAAATTTTAGATCCATTTCACATTAATGTAGGTCAGTTCACTGAAATAATACTGTTCAAATGTTATTTCAAGCAAAGCAGTGTTTGAAACAACATTGAAAGAAGGCAAAAACAAACTATTTACAAGAGCAAAGTTGCATGTACTACACATCTGTAGCCACCTGCAACCTGAACTTAATAAAAGTGGGTTTAGAATGTTGATCCTAACAGAAAAGGAAAATTCCCTTCAGAATGGCTACAGCAACGTGCACTACAGCCAGTTGTTCACATCAACACAAGACAATTCGTATAAGTACTGTATGCCTATTTTACATAGATATAGCAGCACAGAGCATGATACAACACAAGTGGAATGAATGATCTTCTGATCGCTGATCTTGTCTGCTGCTGAAACTATTAACACTGCTTATTGTTCAGCACAGTGACTACATTTATTGGAGGTTAAGCATCACCAGTGCATGGCAGAGGCATATAGCTTTACATATATATACATATAGATATATACATATCTGGACTAGGCAGAATTAAACTACAAGCTTTTGTTTAAGAGAAGTGCATATTCACCAAGCATCAAGTACCCAAGTTACAAGCTGTCGAGGACCAAAATGCTGAAGACTCTCTGCCACTTTGAATAATTAAGTGTCAGTATGTTTTTTGTGTGTGTGTGTGCTGGTAGTGATTAATTTTAAGGAAATTTCTGATTTTTTATGTTTGTGGGAACACAGGGCTTGCGCACATAAGTTTGGGGTGTCTGATCCTCATATCAGGGTATACTATGGGCATCTCTCCTTCAAAATATGCTTACAGTTTGAGTTTTTGTCCTTGTGTGCTTTAAGAGTTTACATTCAGTGATGTAAGATACTGAATTTTTGTAATATAAGGTTACAAAGGGAGCCATGCATTGCTATAACTGATATTAAGGTCAGTTGAGTTCTAATATGATTTGGCTTATGGAAATTCCCAAATGGTTTGGGGTATAACTCTGTTTTGAACAGTGAGATTTTTGCCCTGTTTGACAGGACTGGCTATAAAATTATGAGACATAGTGAGAGACAACGAAAGCATTATTCAAGCTTTATACAATGAAATCAATGAGTTTAATAATAAGATTCAGAAAGACTTATTATTTGATACATATAAGGAAGAATTTCACAATATTCTCAAAAGGTGGTAAGTGTTGTTCAGATGTGAATGTGCTAAAAGACTGAAAGATCACACATGATCAGAAGGAATAAGTCAAAAAAAACCTCCACAATATATTAAAAAACATTTTCTAATAAAGTAATGTGTAATAAAAATGGAAACAACGAAGAACAGCCTCTGGTCCTACATTCATGCAATAGTGGTGAAGAGGATTTGAATGATTTTTTAGACTGCCCAACTGTCCAGAGAACAGAGATGATAGCAAGCAGATCAAAAGCGGACAACTGTACTGGCTTGGGCTTGAATCAGGGTCAAAATATTTGTCCCAGTCCCCTTCAATAAACACATCACACTGCATGACATTTGACAACCTTTATTCATCTTCCATAACATAGCTTTGATAACCAACATTTATTAATTACAATTGAACATAATTTAGCTGATTTTAAACATAGCATAAACATCCATGTAATGTTAATCAAGACAGTGTGACCTTACTCATCCTGACCCAATAAGCAGCGTCCATACCTCCACTCACTCACTTTACTTAAGAAGCAGAGACCACAACTCACTTCATATACCATTTATTGAATTACACTTCCAACCAAATAAGCAGCATCCTTACCTCCGCTCTCTTATATTTACCACTTATTTCCTCCAGCTGCTCACTTGTTCCAACTCATTGAAATGAACAACCAAACACCAGAGGGGGAACAGAAGAGGGCAAGCCCATTCCTCTTCTCTGCACTACCCAGACTGATAACCACAATCCCCCAAAAAGAGGGGTGGAAGGTTGGGTAGCAAGTTCACGCCAAAATGTGATTCTTTACCCAGCTAGACTTGCCTAAACCCCTTAAGCCCCTCCTTGCCCTTACCTCATTTCCTGCCAAACATCTCTCCTTCCATTTGACTCTTTCACCCCCCCCCTCAACTCCCACTAAAATATTTATCTAACCCCTTTCTGAAGATGTCCCTGAACAAACTGGTTTGTTGCCAAACCTCATTTGTCCTGGTACCCTTCAATAAACACATCACATCAAATGACATTTGACGACCTTTATTAAACTTCCATAACATAGCTTTAATAACCAACATTTATTAATTACAGCTGAACATAATCCAGCTGATTTTAATCACAGTATAAACATCCATGTAATGTTAATCAGGCCAGTGTGACCTTACTCATCCTGACCCAGTAAGCACCGTCCATACCTCCACTCACTCACTTTACTTATGAAGTAGCGTCCAACAACTCACTTCATATTCCATTTATTGAATTGCCCATCCAACCAAATACATCAGGACAGCATGACCTTACTCATTCTGACCCAGTAAGCAGCATCCATAACTCCGCTCACTTACTTTACTTATGAAGCAACATCCAACAACTTACTTCATATACCATTTATTGGATTACACCTCCAACCAAATAAGCAGCATCCTTACCTCTGCTCGCCTATATTTACCACTTATTGAATTAAACATCCAAACCAATAAGCAGTGTTCTTACCTCCACTCACTTAAATTTACCACTTATTTCCTCCAACTGCTCACTTTCCCCAACTCACTGAAATGAACATCCAAACACCAGAGGGGGGGACAGAAGAGGGCAAGCCTGTCCATCTTCTCCACACAATAGCCTGACCAGGCAGTTCCCTCTCTCTTCTACCAAGCTTCCAACCTAACCACTCATCAAGGCATAAAGCCAACCATCATTCAGTGCACTAAATCCTCCCTAACCAAACTGGAGTCATGTCTTCCACTACCGTCCTCTTTTTGTAGATGATTTAAAAATGTACATTTCATCAGATGAGGAACTGAAAGCACAATTGCAAATGGTCAAAACTTTTTCAGGTGATATAAGAATGTCATTTGGTCTTGATAAATGTGCAAAAGCAACCTTTAAAGCAGGAAAATTGCAGCAACAAGAAAACATCAGTTTAGGACAGTAATTTGATATAAAAGAACTTGAGCAAGAGGGAGCATATAACTATTTGTGAATTGATGAAGGATCAACAATTAAACAAGAAAAAAATGTAAAAGAAACTTAGGAGTATTTCAGAAAACTTAAATTAATACTGAAAACAGCACTGACATCTAGGAATAAAGTCCAAGCTAGAAACCTATTTGTTCTTGTGCTAATTTATAGTTTTGGAGTGACTGACTGGCCCCAAAAGGTAGTGGATAGGTTAGACTGGAAAAAAGAAGGATGCTTCATGCTCATCAAATTATTTATAAAAATCAGTGGATACCAAGATTATATATTCATTGTTCTGAAGGAGATATGGGCCTCCTCAAAATTGATTACATGTATAGATCTTCAACTGTGAGACTGTATATATGCCTGCTGACCTCACAAGACTCAAACATAGTGAAAGCTTTGAAACATGAGGAGAGTAAGTCTAAGAACACTTCACTGCTTAGTTTAGCAGAAGCATATTGGCGTCAAGCAGGAATGGAAACCAAACCAGAAGTAGATAAAAACGAGACAGCAATTGAATGTGCCAAAAAGCAAAAGAAAGGATATAAGGTGAAGGATCATATGAAAAGGCAAGAAATGTGGAATATGCATAATTATAGTTGCAAGTATAGAAAACTCTTGGAACAACCTCATGTTGATCAGGATCGAATGCAGGTATGGTTAACGAGAGGTGAATTTAATCCAAAATACGAAAGGTTAATATTGGCGGCCCAAGATAGCAGACTATGTACACGTTGGTTTACAAAGTCCATTGAACATGTGGGAGAAACAGACAAATGCAGGTTTTGTAAAACAGAATTGAAACAGTTGCACATCTTGTTGTGAGTTGTGATATACTAATGGCAGAAGGACTTTATACTGAAAGGATAATAATGTGGCAAGACTGTTGTATTAGGGATTGTGCAAACATTATAGTACTGAAGTAGCTGAAAAACACTGGAAATATGAGCCACAAAGCATAATAGAAAATGAAGTTTATATCACACTGGATTATCCATTACCAACAGTTCAAAAAATAGACACGAGAAAAACAGATACAGTAACCCATGAAAAGAAGACAAAAGTAGCACTAATCACTGAAACTGCTACGCCCAGTGACTACACATTCTTATGTACAGAGAGATGCAAAGTCATAAAATATCAGGATTTGCTGGCAAAAATGAGGGCATTGTGGTAGAAAGATACCTAGACAGTTCCAGTAGTAGCATGAGCAAGAATTTATAATCATACTTAGATGTGGTATTGTACATATAACTCCGTATGAATTGCAGTATGAGTCATTACTGGGCACACTGCGGGTGCTGCAAATAGCACTTCTGGCAAACATCAAAGACTGAAACAATACTAATTTCGTGAACTTTAATCACACATTAAAAATTTTTCAGGCACACAACAGTCTTTAAAATAGACCAAGTAACGTACTGCTACCCTCTGTCGTTCTTCATCAAAAGTAAGCAGCAACCAATACCATAGGTCGTCAACCAGCGTTTTTATTAAAAATAGCAAAAATGACAAAAGTAACTAAGCGCTTTCTCCCTTTTCATAAGGGCATCATCAGAGTTACTTTACTACAAATGTTTTGAGTTTAAATAACACAACGTAATAACACGTAATACACACACCCCTCCTTGACCAACCAATCAACACTATAAGATTACAAACAGCGTCAATGGTAAAATGCTTGATCAAATGTTTTTTTTATATGTTTTTTTATATAAGGGGAATATATATAACTATAACAGTAATGTAACCAACAATTGTTAAAAACCACAATTATTAAAATCTAATTAAATAAACTATCATACTATAATAGTTTTTAAATAATTCTAACATAAAATATATATAATTTCAAAAATACAAATAATTCAAATAACCTGAGCTCTAAATTTTAACACACTGGCTAAAGATACATGTTCATTTATTCCTGGTGGTTTTGATGCATTGAGTCTAAGTTGCCACAAGCACTCTCTGACCTCAAGCAAAAGTTTGTCATCACCACCATTTCCCTTATATGGAATTCTATCAATAATGAAGAACAAAAATCTCTTAAAATCCCTACATGTCCTGCTATGCATATAAAGTGCGTTGGTAGTTTTTTTGTTCCTAATGTCCCTCACATGTTCCATTATTCTAAGTCTCAACTTCCTCGTGGTTTTACCCACATAAAAGGAAGTGCAACTTAAACAACTGGCCACATAGACCACCATTTTGGTGTTGCAGTCTACAAGACCTGGACTCGGAATCGACCTGTTGAAATTGTGCACCGTCACATACGGGCTGTTGTTGATATATTTACAAGTGCTACAAAACCCACATTTTTTCATCATGCATTGTTTGTAAGGACGATCTAAACCTGCACTCTCCATAATTTCTTTTAAGTTTCTGCCCCTACTAAAAATAAATGATGGTAAAACACCCAATATAGTAGTGGTCTCCGTTGAAATTGTCCCTGCCCATATATCCTGGACAGTATGTATGATATTTGTACTGTCCTCATTGTATGGTAAAATCATTGAGTGACCAACCTTGTTCACTTTATCCTGACTATTAGTGACTGGTAACCCTGCTATCAAGATGGGTTTATAGATAGTTTCTCTCTTCACTGTAACTTCCTCCCTGGTACTATTAAGAACATCAAGGGGGTATCCTCTCTCTTGTAGCATGTTAATCAACATAACCATTTCTTTCTCAAATTTAATCACACATTAACTTACGAATGGTGTCCATTACCATCATGGTATTAGAAACCCAAAAGTCTTGGAGAAATTAAAAAAAAAATGAGATGTCACCTTGTGGGATCACTTATGATAGAATAGATCTTGCACAATTTACCCCTAGATATACTTCTAATGGAGGATAGAGACAATAACAGCACTTCTTTAATATCATGTATCTTCCTGGTTAATATCCCCTCACTCTTTTGAGTTGCAAAACATGAGCTTTTCTATAATGATAAAAGGGATTACTGAAATATATCACACCAGAGATCTGCATGAGGGAAGCAAGATACTGCAGCTTCTATCATTTATAATTATGCATATGGCATACAATATATGAATTAGTATGATTCAAATTTAGATATTTCGCTACCAAAAGTGCCCAGTTCTTTCAAAAGGTTTATTTGTCTTCTATCTTTGACTTCAGTCATGAAGGTTCCATGTATGCAAGGTGATTGGCTCAAAAAACTGGAAAATGACTTTTTTTAGGATCATGCAAGTAAGGGTCACATAGGCAACTGACAGCATTAGGAACATAGCCACTGCAGTTTACTTATATCTCCTGACTGTAAGGGATTAAGGGGCACGTGACCATATGAATTTATGCTCACCATCCTATTATCTGAATTAACATCTAAAGAGAGAGAGTGATTTTCTGTCCTTGATACAGACAGAGAGCTTATTTCAGAGGTGCAGGATGCTTTGAGAAAGCAAAAGCATGTCTCATCAGCAGATTGTGTCTATATTCTAATATACTGCAGTTTCATAAATATGTGGAAAATCAATCAATTCATGCTCATTTGCCGCTTTGCAGGCCAGGCAGAGATCTCCACACAGACATCTGTCACAGACAGACTAGACTGAATGAGTCTTTATATATTCTATGCACATTTATTTTTTATTATTATTATGTGTCGAATAAGTGTGAAAGAGAGGCAGACTATTACTTGGTCTAAGTACAAAAGCTTGGACTAAGCTTACACAATCTATAATATTAATTTAGTGATTAAGTAGCCAGGTAAAAGATTTTCTAATTACAATTGATGCATGATGGTCAAAGGAGAGTTACATGACCCTTTATGTATCCACATGCCTGATTACTATACCACCTTCAAAGGGGATGACATTTATGTGTTTGCCAAAAAAGTACAAAGCTACTTTTTTTTAACTCTGGGGAGATTTAATCCATGGTCCATGTATTCTGAATCTTTAAATGTTAGACCATCTATGAGAACATGGCTGCCATTTCAGGTTTTAATGACAGATCCATATTTGCAGGCATCAGCAAACTTGCTCAGCCAAAGAATCTTGAAAAAAGAATCTATGTGAGGGAATTATAAGCTGAAAACAACAGTTCCAAAACTGGCCATTGGATGATTTAGCTGGTAACTAGTTTTCTGAGGAAATTGAGCCACTTAGCAGAAAAGAATGGGCTCTGGTTGTTAAACAATTTGTAAATTATTTGAGAAAATCAGATAGCCTTCCCTCTATACTTGTGCTTTGTAACTACCATATCTTCAAACACAAACACAACTGTAACAACAAACACCAAGGTAATCCAACACAGCAATTGAAAAGGTTCAAGACGAATTTATTGTAATAAAGCTTAAGCGCTTTCGTCCCTCAATAAGGGACGTCTTCAGAACTTTTTAATTGCTGTGTTGGATTACCTTGGTGTTTGGTGTTACAAACACAGCTGTGGTGGTGATACTATATTTATTAGGGACCTCACTATCTCTAGATAGATTAGTAGAAATGCTCAAATGGAAGTCACTGAGCTCCAAATCACACAAAACAGGGCCAACTCTCAGTTTATAGCTAATTACAGAACACCATCTATGTTCCCTGAAAAGCATGTAAGGTTCATAAATGTTCATGTTGAACACCCTATAAACAAGAACTCCATTATTTGGCAGCCATTTATTACCCATCAAAAATCTGGCATTACTATACCTCCAGTGTAGTATGTACCCAAACATTCTTTTATTTAGTTAAGAAAAATTTCCTATGCCACATTCTTAACAAACACAGTGGGAAGCACTCTGCGCATATGAACATGCAAGGCTGAACCAAATCCTGAATTAGACACGAGTAGCCAACATGTGGGAAAAAAGGTACAAAATACCAAACGAACATTGGATTAAGCCAAAAGGCTAAATCCCTTTATTGTCCAATCCGGTTTCGGCCACAAATCCTTCATCAGTGGAACAGAATCACAAAGCAAAAACACACAATCCTACCTAAATAGACCCCCCCACCAATAGAAAAATAGCCCTGCCCACTGCAACACAAAAGTCACCCCTTCTATAATATACAAATAATAATAATAATAAAAAATAACCTGTGATTGCATCAGCAACAGTCTAAAGAAATACTATGCATATAAATATACACCAGAAAATTATACTTTCCAATAGAGAAAAAAGATAGAACCATACATACCTAATCTAGGCAAAAAAAGGTCCCATAAAACATATAATACAGAATGCAACATTACAAATGGTCATTAAGTACAGGAGGGAATAATCCCCCCAACTTAATGATCCAATATTTTTCTTTTTTGTTAAGAATGCTGTGTCAACCCTGTTTGTTGTTTCTGTTCCCAATAATTCTGTCAATAATCATGAAATGGAATTCCGCATTAGAATGTATCATACAATGTCTATATAATGAATTGAGATATGAAGATAAGCATCCATGAAGTCCAGGGATACTAAGAAAGTCTGGGGAAGAAAAAGAGGAATCAGGGAGTGAAGGGAAAACATCTGAAAGTAAGGAACAGGCAAAAAGACATAAAACAGCCCAACAAGAGCCAAAATTGTAAAATAACTAAACCAGGATAAACTGTAGAAAAATTCTGCTTTAATCATCAAAGTCCACAGAACTTAGCGCTTTCACCGTAATACATATGGCATCATCAGAGTCAGTGGAACATTTTAAAACACTCATAAGTATTTACATCATTTTACTACAACCAATCAAATTCATTGATGCATTAATTCATTAATCTAAAATAATGAATCAAAAAATATATAAAAAATACATCTTACTAAACTGTTCCAGTTGCTTTAAAAACCCATATAATCAAAAAAAATATTGGTGTATATTTGTATAAATATAATAATAAACTCATAACACTTTCAAAACTCATAGAAATGTGCATATTAAAATGTATATGTACTTCATTATACCATTGTACCTATTTCCATTTATATAACCATATAGTATTAAATACAAATGTATATACATAATGTCATATAAATGAGAAGTCATCATATATTATATCATCTTGATAATTTGTCAGATTAATAAAGTGCATAAAAAACATATACTATACTGTTACTATTATAATAACCTCCCCAAAATGTACTTTTATAATAAGACTACCTATGGAAAAACATGTTTTTAACTAGTTGATAATGTTACTCCTTGCCTTCAGGTAGGGAAAAATAGATATACTCTCATTTATACCCAGATGTTGGGTGGCATTTAGTGTAATTTGCCAAGCTGTTTCCAACATTTCCACCTTCACCTTGTCATCACCCCCTCTTATATCTGGTGTAACTTGACCCAATACAAAGAATATAAACTTTTTAAAATTTAAACAAACTGTAGTGTGCATGTACAAGGCATTAAATGTGTCTTTATTCTTAATAGCTCTAAGATGTTCTGCAAGTCTTTCCTTCAATTTCCTCACCATCTTTCCCACATAAAATGCAGAGCATGATGTACAGTTAGCTATATATACTGCCATTGTTGAATTACAACAACATCTTCCTGGACAGGGAATAGTCCTATTATAACCCACTATGTTTACATAGGGGCCCCTCATTTATATATCTACACATTCTACATGATCCACATTTATACATCCTTGAATAACCTTTATTAACCAGTATTTTTTCCAAAATGCTTTTAATATTTTTTCCTTTACTAAAAACAACCCTTAACATATCACCTACAATTTCTTTTGTGTTGGGACTAAAACTAAATTCCCAAATATTCTGCATAGTGTCACTATAAAGGGTGCCTGATGATTAAATTTTAAAATCATTGCATTGTTCTTAAATGGTTCATTAGCTTCCTTCTGTACTATACTTCCCCCTCCTAAAATGGGAGGAAACTGGTTAGCCCTTTTTATCTTTATTTCTCTTTTGATATTAATCAAAAGTTTTAGAGGGTAGCCTCTCTCTAGAAACATCCCTACTAACTTATAGAGCTCCTCTTCAAAGATCATATTGTCACTGACCAAATGTGACAATCTCACCATTTGGCCCTTGACTACACTCTTCTTTTGATAGTGTGAATGACTACTTCCATAGTGTAACAAAGAGTTCCTGCATGTTTTTTTTCTGAATATTGTACTTTGCATCCTTTCATTAGTTTTTGTTAGATGTATGTCAAGAAAATCTATATTGTCTTTGTTCCAAGTACTAGTAAATTTAAAGAAGCTTGTAGCTGAATTTAACTATTCTATAAATTCTGTTGCTTCCAGTTCGCTGCCCTTCCAAAGAATTAGTATGTCGTCCAGGAATTGACTGTACAACAATATTTTCTCCTTAAACTTAGAATCAAAAATAAAAACCTCTTCCCAGTATAATAGTACTAGGTTGGCAAACCCTGGGGCACACTTTGCCCCCATAGCCACACCTGACACTTGCCGGAAAATTTCCCCTTCAAAGGTCAAGAAGTTATTTCTCAAAATCAACTCCATTAAAGTCACTAATAGATTGACTTTTCCTCCTTCAAACCTACCATGTCTAATTAAACTCTCCCTAAAATATTCTATCCTTTCATATGTGGAATAATTGAAAACAAATTTATAACATCGATGGTGAGAAAAGACCCTGTGAAGGTTTGATTAACTTCCCTCAGGCATTCCAAACAGTTCCAGGAATCCTTGATTATGTGGTCTACACCTAAAATAATCCCCTGTATTTCCTTGTCCACATAACATGCCAAAGGTTCCGTTTTTGAGCCTTTGGCCACTACAATGGGCCTAAAAGGGGGATTTTCTATGCATCTGTGCACCTTGGGGATCCCAAACAACACCGGTGTCTCCGGGTGTTCTACATTCATAAAATCAAATTCACCTTCATTTATTTCCCCTTGAGAAAGTGCATCTAACATAAACAAATCAGTGTTATGGTAAGCTATGTGCATTTCATTGAGTGATGCAGTCTGGTATGTAAATGTATCACTTAAAATTTCATGCATCTTAGCAACATAGACAAAATGAGCCATGCTAACAACCCCTCCCCCCTTATCAGGCTTCATTATTCTCACCTCATGATTATTAGCTAACTCAAACAGTATTTTTCTTTCATTAATACTACTAAACAAAACTACTAAAACAGCCTGTCATTCAATATCACATCCAAAAATAAAACCACCATCACACCAGTAACCTACAACAACCTTCTAGGTGTTGAAATTGACAACAATTTAAAAATTGATAATCACATCTCTCAAACCATTAAGAAAGTACACAAAGAACTAGGCACCCTCTACCAAAACAAACAATTCCTGACCATAAACTTAAAAGCTACTATTGCTCGCACGCATCTCTTGTCAATGATCCTATACGCTTCTCTGATTCTAACCAACCTCAGAAAAACATATCTAGCTAAACCTGAATCCTGTTATAATAAAATTGCCAGGTTTGCCACTGACTCCCCATATAAAACGCATCATTGCATATCTCTTAAACTACTAAACTGATTAGAACTCCCACAACTACTACTCTTTAACCAGCTAACCTTTCCTCATAAAATCCTGCATCAACCAGAAAAAAAAACCTGCTCTCCAGAACCTCTTATGACCACACATTAAGAACCATTCTCTATGTTCCAGCAATAAATTTCTTCTGGATATGTCTAAAGCAAACAACTCAGCTGGAGACTCGCTTTTCTCAAACTTCATACCCAAAATATGGAATAACTGCTAACCCCAATAACATCCGACTGCTCTACAGTACAATTCAAAAAAAGTTTGAATATACATTTAATTGAAACTTGGCTCTGCTCTTGCACCTGTCTTGGCTAGTTTCTGATACTGATATGACCTCAGGAGCCTATACCTATTTATGCCCAATTTCTCTCCTTGAATATATGTATGGACCATATACCCATCTTGACACTGTGTATATCGGTATTAACTTCAACTGTACTCTCACAAAAATCCTGTATGAACCATCATGTTATATTGGTATGTTGCAAACTACCTCTGTGTATTAGCAAATGCTTAATGTCATTCATGTCACTACTCTTCTGAGAGTGTCAATCATTTATGTTAGGTTAAAGCTTTTTGTATTTTTGCTTACTTTGATACTATTGTACTTCTTCAGTACTGTTTTTCTATCTGCTGTATTTTTCAATTGGAGCTTTTGTCTCAAGGCCTACATTGAAAAATGACTTTTCTGGTAAACCAATGTAAAATAAATAAATAAATTATCTGAAGGAAGTAGTTTAGTAAAAGGTAGAACTTAAGAAAGTTGGTCAGATGAAACAGATACTACAGAAGGATGAGTAGAAGGGCATATGTGCAAGAACCTTGTAAAATTTATCAATTTTCTCGGGAGCTGGGGGCTGAGAATCAGGGTCCACAGAAGCTAAAGAAAAGGTATTTAAAACGGCAGCCAAGACTGAAGTTACAGCAGAGGGCTTAGAAGATTCCATCTGGAAGAGCTCATAATATCTCTTTTGAATATCAGAAACCTGAGAACAGTCCCATTTGGAATATTCCATCATGCGAGAAATAGTATCCCAAAAGAAGAGTTCTTCCAAGGGGGAGTGTGGATTAATAAAATCTTCTTGCTCTGATCCATAGTGCAAAGGAGAAGGGATTTGAGAGGAATATGCCAAGGACTATTCCTCAGAATCCAAATCCTATTCAGAGGATTCCTGCTCTCTGTTCCTCTTAAAGGTAGTAGATGATGAATGTGGAACAGGCACAAAAATTCCTTGGAGAGGCTTTAAAGCCATTATGGCATTAAACAACTCCTGGGTAAAATCCTGCCAGTTACATTGGGGATCTATAGTAGCAGGGAAATATGTTTAGTTTTCTGCTTTTTCTTTTGAAGGCTTCTACTCTAAAAACCCTAGGAGGTTTGGATTCTTGCCTATACTCAACCAACATAGTATGTGTGAAACCCCTGCAATGGACCAGTAATCAAGGACCCTCGATCCTCATCACTGGCAACAGTGGGGAACATACACACTGGGAGGATGACAAGTACACACACACATGAAAGCGCAATTTCCCTTAAGAGCACACAAAGATCACGGTCAGTGTGGGGCTGGTTTCTCCCTCTGTCTCCAGATCCCCAATAAGACTCCCTACTGGCACAGGTATAGTGTTGAGATCTCAGCTGAGTGGCCAGACCAAGATCTCCAGTACCCCCTCTGTCCAACCAGTGCTTCGTGTCTCAGCCCAAGTAGCTGACAGACAAACTCTATGAGATTTGATTTATATACAAAAACATACACTCCTGGGAAAGGCTGGCACAGGTTTACTAGCTATGCTCCCTTCTGCCTAGACTATAAGGTAGTTTCCACTGCCACCAGTCACTACTTATCAACAAAGGGTGTCCAATCCTACTGTGTAATGTTACTATTAATCCAAATGGTAGTCTGACCAAGAGCAAGGCAATTCAGGAGTGGCCTGTACAGTGTCACTAAATAGATATGCAAGTACTCTAAGAGCCTAAATATCTCTAAACAGACCAGCCATGATTAAAAGGTTTAATATATTTAATACTAAATAATAAAAGAACAAGACAATACTAAATAAGTAATTAGTTACATTAGAGTTCAAAATCACAGGAAATATTCAAAACAAAATTACGGGCAGTCTTAAATAAATAAAGAAAACATCTAAGTTACACTTTACTATATTCCTATCTGAATATAAAAGAGTTACGATGCCATAAAAACAAACTTACAGTGAGGCAAGTGCAGGTGGTGGATGTTCTTGTTAGGTCAAAGACAACATACAAAATGCAGAGTCTTTCTCTGAAAGAGTTCTTAAATTAATATCAAATATTACTGCTGGGTGAGCTTGGATGACATCACTTTTTGTCACCTGACTTCATTTCCCAAACTAAATCTCCTTTGGCAGATACTAACAGAATTTTAGCATCTCCCTGTGAAAAATACATCTCTCAGATGTTTGCAGATCCTGGAAGTCATAAAATAATAAAATACTTCTCAAACCTAGTAATTACTTCTCTTGCAAGACAATACAAAAAGCTTCTAGCTCTAGGCATTGTGTCTGATACTGCACTGAAACTGAGAGATAACATATTTTTTAATCCATGGTTATGAAACAATTTCATTTCAACTATTTTCTCTGAATTTATTTAAGTTAACCTCCTGTGTTTAAGTTTCCATTAAACATATACATCTAAACAGTCACAATAGTGCAGGTACATTCCTCTTCTATTCCAGTAGGGAATGCTGTGGTTACATTTTTGCTTATTACTTTACACACACTTCTGTATAAATCATATCAATATTCATAAATGACAGAATAATTTAAAAAATTCCAGAAAGCTGGGCTGGCAGTGTGACAGTAGGAATCTCCTCCCAAACTATGATATGTGGTATCCCCCTCAGTCCTTCAGAAATAATCAGCTGAAGTTCCCCTTCATCATCCAGAGCAGACATTTGCAGAGCCTCAGAGGACGTGAGAGAAGTCATCTCTTTACAGGCCTACAACAGAGTCACTGCAGAGGAATATGAAACAACAACCGGGTGTTCCTCTGGGATTTCACCATCTTCAGGAGAGAGAGCTGGAGAAGGTGGGACTCCATCTGAATCAGACCTGAGTTATTTGTCCTTTTTCTTGGAAGGAGGTTGACCTTCAGCATGGGAAGATTCCTCCATGGCACTTTGCTCCAACAATTTAAGGTAAATTGACAAGGAGGATAGAGGACTACATAGGGTCTTAGGGACAAATGCTAGGCAGACAAAAGACTGCATATAGTTGTAAGAAGCATCCAAACAGAACAGACTGCTAGTGATGATCATTATGGGAATCTGCCCGTAACAGGAGTGCAATGAGCAATTTGACTTTTTCGTTTTATCTTTTTAGTAAAGAAATACAGCATTGTTTTTTACTCAAGAAAATAAAAAAACAGAAAGACTGATGGCCTATGGAGGTCATCTAAAAGACAGCTGAAATTGTGCCTCTATACAAGGCACATGATGGTTAAGTGCACTGACCTTCAGGAGGTCAATGCATTTAACTAACTGATTTGCAAGCGTTCCATAGTAGTCATCCACAAATTTTAAGCAGTAAAAGAATGGTTGGTGGCTGGGGTCTGGGAAGCACATGCCTGAGTATCAGTTTATTTTGTCTCTTTAATTTAAAATGTCATTCAACAAGATTATTTAGGCTAAGCAAACATATCAGACATCCCAATGAAACTGACACATAGGCATGTTGTCCTGGCTTAATACAGGTTCATAGGTTCAAATTTATATACTTGACTAATGACCACAAGGCCTTTATCAGCTGAGCCATACAATTCAACACATTTGTGAACCTAAGTATCATGGGCATTTATTAGCAAGATATATGCCAGTTTGGAAGTTTCTAGAGGTTATGTTAGGAGTGAGTATGTTAGCTTGGGCATTACTATCTGCTTTTGTCTATCAGAGACATGTGGGGTAAGACTCAGGGTGACTTCCCAATTTCCCATTCATTTGTCAAGGTTAAGCTTAAAATGGGTTAGGGATGGACTCTGCTTCACATGTTTGGGGAGTCTGTTCCAGAGCTCCTCTGAGACATATATCTGTCTGGCCAACATGACTTACCTATGTCACAAGCAAAATTTAAATACCTGGATCTAGTGGATCTGATGGTGTTCATTTTGCATATGTGCAAAAGGTCCATCAGATATGGATCCAAGGATTTAAATTGAAATGTATATCAGATATAGATTGCCTGTCAGTAACCTGTAGGAGACAGAGTGGCTTTTTGGCAATCTGCTTATACCCTGGATTCTCCTCATAAGAAACATTGTGGGTGTTCCAGCTGTTGCATATGTTTGGTCAGGTACATGCAGAAGGGGTCATTATACTCAATGATGGGTCTGATAAGGAATGAATAAAGCCAGCACTATGACTTCCTTGGACCTTTATGCTATGACCTTAATTATAAGATGGGCAAAATAGAATGATTTTGTTTATTACTTTGGCCACATGTTGGTCAAAGGCCAGATTGTTCTCTGCATATGTTCCCAAATCCCTGACTAACTATATCAACTCTTAGGGAGGGTCTTATCAATGGAGTTATTAGCCTGGATAAAAATTTTCTCAAAAGACTCTAAAAGACATTTCTTGGCATTGAGTTTTAGTTGTGACTTTGGCACCAGTCATTTGTCTCTGTTAAACCCTCTTGTAAAATGTTTGTATCATGGGAATATATGATACTGCCCAATGTTCAGTCATCTGCAAACTTGGTCAGCCAGAAGCCCTTGACATTAGCTTTTACCTCAGAGATACAGATTTCAAATAGGAGTGATCCCAGCACTGAGTCCTGATGTACCCTACTTGTGACCAGCTTCTTAGTCTTGTTTGTCAGCCAGCTGGCAATACAGCTAGTTATGTAGAGATTTATGCCTAGTTCAGTGAGTTTATCAACTACACCCATGAGTGTCACTTTAGCAAAACCTTAGCCTGGTCCAGGTAGGTGGTATGCACCATTTTCCCCATCCTTTGCCTTAATGACCTTCTGAAAGAAGTCCACCTAGTTTAGTAGACATGATCTTACCTTGACAAATTCAAACTGGGTTTGGTCCAGTGTCTGAAAGTTACCTATGTCTTTGTCGATCATTTCCATGATAATTTACTCCATATATTTGCATATAAGACTAATCAGATTGATAAGTCTGAAATTTTGAGGTTAGTTGATGGTCCACCCTTGTGAAGTGGAATTACCTTTGCTGTCCTCTATTCTTGTGGTACAAAGTCTATTTTGATGTTGTTTTGAGGCTTTAGTTGAAAGTGACTCAAGTGTTGCCTATCTAGTCTTAAGGTGCTGAAACCTGGGGGGAGGAATTCTGAGTCTTTTATTTGTAGTTTGAGCAAAGTTTCTGTGGCAGCAACAATGTCTGTTTCATTATGGGATATCCAAGCATGGAAGTTTATCATTTTGCTCTGAATGCTTTGAAAGTTAATTGTGACTATGTTTAGGGATTTGGAGAAGTTGGGTCGCATAGTTAAGTTAGCTAAAGTGGGTCCTGGGTTGGGTTGAATATCACCACTATGGGGTATAGCTGAGAATATGGGCATATATATGTGAGACTGTAGTTGTTTTCTGAGTCTAGTGAGGTACATGTTGCATGAGAATGTATTGACTGCTGTAGGTAGAATTATTAGTTTGGGAAAGAGCAGGGGTATATGGGAAAGAGATTGGAGGATATACTAGAGTAACTGTTTGAGTGGGGTGAAAGAAGGGAAGTAACAGCTGTAGGCTTATTGTGAGCAGTGATGGGTTTAATGGTTGTGATCTGAACACAAACAACAAGAAATAGGAAAAAGTTAAAAAGGACTAATGCAAGTGTGGTGCTTGAGACACTATTGGAATGAGATTAATTGTAATAATAGTGGGAAATGTTTTATTATGGGTAGAGGATAGATAAGATAGTTCCACAGATTAATATGAGAGGAGATGTGTTAGGGAGTTTTAGGTATAGAAGGTTTATGGTATAGTTTACTTCTGCATGTTGTTATGAGTGGTTGGTATATAAGAGTTGGGGTTAAAAAGCAGGAGGTACAGTAAGTAGGCTAGTGTGAAGTGACTGGTATGTTGTTAGGTGTGGGTGTGGCCATGAAGCATAAGTGTAGCATTAATGGGGATGGGTGGCAATTGGGGGTAGGGTAGGGGAGGTGTGCGAGCTCAAGCAGTTGGAACAGTTAGCAAAACCAGGTAGCAGAGAAAAAACAATCAGCCACAAAGAAAGCCACAGGTCAGCCAAGAAATTAACAGCAGTAGTAGGACTATTGTTTGCAACTGAATTAAAGGGCTACTTAGACCTTTTGTAAGAGGGGTTATAAACAGAGTTGAAAAAATGCCTGTGTTGTATAAATTAAACTTAAGGAAGTCTGGGGGAGCCTATAGGTGTGGCATCCCAGTTATTGTGCATGCCATACCCCAGCTAAGGCTACAATATACTGGTAGATACAAACTAAGCTAATATAAGGAATGAAAAGCAACATACACTGCAGACAATTTGTGAATCTGTTATTGTGTTTTTTAAGTTTATCTCATGTATGTTAGCTGTGATCCTGTTGTAAGGGGGTTGATATTCAGGCATCCAACTCTATTGGGGGTAATACTCACAATGGTGTTGGTAGAGAGGCTGTAAACGAAAAATAATTATAAAGAGGGGAAATAAAGAGAAGGATAAAGGAGAGTAAGCAACTACCTAGTGAAGTTACAAATAATAGTTAGCTGTATAAAAAAAGAGTCACTGATTAAAAATGAGTGAATAAAAAAAGTTGATTTTTATTTCAAAGAAGGTAACTTTGTGGTCCAACATCACCATTGAAGACATGACATGGGGGTGCTGGGCTCTCCCTTATTGGGCAGTGCCACATCCAGCATGCATGAACCTCTGGTGGGTGTGTGCACATTTGTGTTAATACAGTCCTAGAATCATTATGCCAGTGAGTATGAGGCAGTGTATTTTTCCCAATCTACAGAGGGGTAGATACAGTCTCACATGAACAGGGAATTTGTTTTAATGGCATATTTCTCTAGTAGGTCTAGGTATGAGCTATGGGACTCAAGAGACATAGAGGGTGACCTATAACTTGCTAGGACATGGTATGGGACTTTCTCTGTGGTGATTTGCATGTGGATAATTTCCAGGGCATTGTCCTGTTTAAACAATTTAGACTTATGCTTGTTGCTAATATAGACTCCATCTCCTCCACCCTTTGTCCCTGTCTCTACATGTGATAATCTCAATCTGTGGAAGGCACCAAAGCCTGGAACTGCTGGAATACATTTTGTGGGTTTAAACCATGTATCTATAACAGCATAAATGTTTATATTCTCCAGAGTGAAGAGAGCTTGTAGGGTTTGTGGTTTCTTGTTTGGGCTCTAAGCACTGAGCAGTGACACCTTTAGTTTCTTTGGGTTTTATTCACTATGTAAGTAGGTTTGACAATTTGACATTGCCTTAAAAAGAGTCTTGGGGGTTAGATAAAGTTTTAGCCAATATTCAGAAGCATAAGGAAGACATGTGCAGACTTTCTTTTACAACGCAACATGGCCCATTAACCATGTCCTCCCATGCTGACAAATATTGAATCCCCCAGGAATGACACCAGGAGCTAAGATGATTTTTGAAGTCACTTATCTTTTGTTCATATTGTGGTATCATCTTTGGTGAAGGTAGAATGCTGCTTAATGCAAGGCACATAACTGTCTGAGACACATATTCAGAGTGATCAACAATGACTCTCTCCATATAGTCCAGGGAAGTATATCTCAGGTTAACACTCACATGGAGTATGATAGAATCACACTGGTAACTGTGGTGTAGTTACTCGAATGCACATGTAACTTGGCAGATCCCAGCTCCAAATAAACAACTAATTGCTATCTTCTCCTTGTTCAGTCTAGTCAGTGAAGCATGTGTGCATCATACAATGGAGACCCCTTTGACAAGAGTGCTGGGTTTTGAGTTGGCTTGCCTTATGGGCTTTGTTCTTGGAGATCCACTAGATGTATATGTGATATTTTGTGCTGCTTTTGCTGAGTTTTTTAGAGATATCTGAGGACAGGCATTACCATTTATAGGCTTAGGAGGTTTTTGAGATTTGGGAACATTTGTTTTTTATTGCTTTAACATAGATTGATCTGTGTGTGTCTGCTGGACACACTGTGTCATGGATATTGTGTTTGTATTCTTGACAATCTTGTTGGCACGTGATTTTTATGTTTAGTGAAATTGTGTTATGTGCATCTCTCGCATACTGTGCTTGTTTTATTTAAGGATTAGATGGTTGTTTGTGAACATGAGACAACTGTTTCAGGATGCCCCTATCTACCAAACTAGCTACGGGGAAATTTGGAAATTGCATATCCATGTAGTGTAGACCTGTATTTGGCTGGGCTATGCTAGGTTATAGACTGGGTTATACACAAGTTTCCTTGGGTAGTCTATGGGATTTGGCATGACAATAGGTTTGATTGTACAAACACTTAAGCTGTTTAATGCACAGACTAGCTGATATAAACTTGTCTTAGCACAATGGCTACTCTAGGACATGGAATGGGTGATAAAGAGGTCTCCTTGACTAGTCTATGGGAGCTGGCACAACGTTAGTTTTGACTTTTCAAAGATTTGATAGTAGTGCTCTTTAATGCTCACATTAGTTGCTCTAAACTTGTACTAGCATGATGGCTATGTTTTAGCCACACTCCGTTACAGGTTTCATTTCTAAGGGAAGTCTTATAGATAAAATTTACTTTCCAGTCAACTGTTTCTGTACATGGTACTCCAAACTTCTTGACATAATAATAAGAGCAAGAAAGATTTCTGGCAAATGTAACACTATTACAAAAATTAAACTACCTTGAAAAGACAATTTCAAGTATTAAGGACCTTTAGAATAATTTGAAGACAAACTCAAGAAATAAAATAAAAATAAATCAGTAGCACTCTAAGCAGTTGGAAGTGCAAAATAATAAAATCAATCTGCCACAGTATCTGCCAAGCATGGAGCAGGATTAGCTCAAGACCCCATTTCTGTGTGGTTAGGATGATAGATAGGAGCTCTGGGAAAATCAGAAGGATACAATCTGTAGTCGGGGGGGGGGGTTACTCAAGTGCAACACTTGTTTGCTGGGTGGGCACTGGGTATTATGACTATATGGAAAACAATCAGTAATACAGTATTTAAATAGGTTACACAACAAAAATTAGCAATAAAATGTATTTATTTATTTATTTATTTATCGGGAAAGTCTGACTTGGAATGATGCAGATTTTCAGTGGAGGCCCAGGGAGAAACACTCCAGACATGTCTTTGTAATGTAAAAGTAAAATGCAAAAGAAGGCAAAAAATAGATGCTAATGCACAACATCATGCTCTATTAACTTAATATGTGAATTTTGTTAATGTATGAGGATTTTCTCTTCCTAATTACTGTTTAGTTTGTCTCTGACTTTTGAGCATATAAGTTGAAAACTATTAAAATATGCACCAGCCTGACCTCACTCATGAACTGTAGCACCAAACATATTGCTTGATATGATACCATATTCTTTGACCTAATATCAGTTCATGGTGCCAGACTACATGTTACTTTCCTAATCTCTCCTTCTACTTCTAGTGAGACTAGAACTCACAACTCATTTACTATTATTTCATGGCCTGTAACAGTGCCCCATTTCCTTTCCCCATTACCTTTTTCCTCAAACAACTTTAGCAAGTTACTTGTTGCTGTCTGCAGCATCCTTAAAATTCATGTCTGTACTGGCTATTAAATTATTTTGTTTCAGGTGTTCAACCAAAGTAAAATAGTGGTGGATACCAAACTCAAATGAAATGTAGAAAACCACCAGTGAATCCAAGCAAAGAAAGCTCACAGCAAGCACAACCAACTTCATAAGGGAAGCCCCCCAGTAAAACAGCCAAAATGTTTCATACAATTAAACTAAGCACAAAATTCACTCACTGCTTTTTGTCCAAAAAAACTGACTTCATCAGAACATAATGTTGCAATGAAAGAACTAATATATATATATATATATATATATATATATATATATATATATATATATATATATATATATATATATATATGGTTTACTATGGAAATGTCTAACACTAAATGGTCAAACATGAATTGGTTGAAATCACTATCTGCAGGAATTAAAAGGTTTAAACTGTTTTAGTCGAAACTCATAATGTCGAATAGCCCATTTCTCCACTGCGGTGCGATCTCGGAGTTGGTATATATAAGTAGGGGGGGCACAAACCCCCCCCCCCGTACAGGGGGTGCAGCCCCCCCTTCAAAATAGTAGAGATGGGCTAACTGTTTTGTCAATTAAATGATTTTCAACATTTTTAACTTTCAATGTTTTGACTTTTCGACATTATATTTCTACCAAATGACCATTAGACCTTATTGCATTCGACATTTCCATAGTAAACCATACATATATATGTATATATATATATATATATATATATATATATGGATCTAGGACTATTGAATGAAAGTTCAACAGTCCGAATCCAACTTACCCGAACACACTTTAACAAAAGTGCTTTTACCGAAAAAGTACTTTCATTAAAGCGCGTTAAAAACAAAACATTAGAAAAGAAGAAAAAAGAATTTGTGCAGGGGGCAAGCTCCCCTGCACCCCCCATGTGGAAGACTGTGCCCCCCACACCCCCCACTTTATTATTCTCACTCTGAGATCACACTACAGTGGGGAAAAGGGAAAAATTCCCTTAACTGCACCGTAATACGATCTCCACAACAGTCACTCCCCCACAACTCCCTCTACCTCCAGGCATACTTATATGAAAGTGCTTCTTCAGTGAAAAGCACTTTTGTGTAAGTATGCACGGCCGTTTCAGACTGTGAAATGGCCGTTCACTCATTAGTCCTAGACCCATATATTAGGACCCATAGACTCCCCATACTCTGGAATAGACTGCCATACATGTCAAGCAGAGCGCCTCATTGGCCCTTTTCAAAAGGAACCTTGATGATTGGATGGGAGATAAGAAATTCACCCCGGGGATCATGTCAGTTGCCCTACTAGACAGGGGTCCAGAGAAGTAAATATTGTGGGAAGAAATAAGAAATATCCAGGGAATTGTTATGGCTATGCCTGCATAGGCCCTAGGGCCGATAGCCTAGTACCAACCTATGAACCTATATATATATATATATATATATATATATATATATATATATATATATATATATATATATACACACACTTTATTCAATCAAAGTAAGATACAATTGAATAACTGAAAGTTTAAATGATTAAAATAATAAATTTGTCATTTGAGTACCCAAATAAAACATGGATTTTGGAAGAAAAATCTAGAAATAAAGATTAGTTCATACATAAATAAATTGGCGTACATTTTTGCCTATTAGCAATCTGAATATATATATATATATATATATATATATATATATATATATATTAGAAAAATCAAGATGTGTATACTTAATAAATGACGTGGACAGTTGTATTAGAAAACAGTTAAAAATACTGTTAAAATGGGATCTGTACTAATTAATGAACGACTGTTTCACCGAAAGTGAAACGGCAGTGCACACTTTTGTGAAAGTGCTTTTCACCAAAAAAGCGCTTTTGCAGAAGTGTGCTAAAAAAAAGATAAAAATGTGGGGAAATGGCTGTTGCTGGCATTATAGCACAGTGGGGATAAGGGAATATTCCCTTTTTCCCACTGTAGTGCGATCTCGGAGTGAGAATACAAAAGTAGGGGGCTGGGGGGTGCATGAGGGCTTGCCCCCCTGCGTAAATGTGAGTACTGTGTTTTCTGTCTTTTTTTTTTTTATATATATATAATTTTTTTTGCACAATTTAGCGAAAGTGCTTTTTTGGTGAAAAGCACTTTCTCTAAAGTGTGTTCAGTCATTTACGTTTCGTGGGAATGCGATTTTGTGTAATAGTCCTAGATCCGTTAAAATATTTTTGTATTTCTTTACAACTTGAGGTCTTTCATCTTCTAAATAGATGCACTATCATTAATAGCTGGTGTGTGAGTGGCATTTAATCTTAATTGTCAAGCTAACTCTCTAGCTTCAATAATGTCTTTACAGCAACCACCCATAGGGGGTAGCAACATTTTTAATACAAAAAAAAAAAAAAAAAAAACAATTAAAATCTCTACACAAGATAGAATGCCTATAAAGGGCATTGTTTTCATTACATTTGGACATATCATAATTATGTTTGTAGATGCACTTTCTTAACTGTCTCTCAGTTTTGCCCACATAAAATGCTGGGCAGGTAGAATAAACTGCTAAATAGACTAGTCCCTTACTGGAAAAGTTCCCATCTTGTGTGTGAATAATGGATTTTATATAATTATTCAAATGAATGCATATTTTCTCTGAAATGTATTTACATTGGTTGCATCTATCACACTTAGTGGTCCCCTTGAAGCTATTTTAAACAATAATTCATTTACTTATTTCTAGTATATTTTTGATGTTTCTTGCCTTTTGAAAATTAACATGGGTCTTAATCCCACAATATTTTTTATTCTATCCTCACTTGTTGAGATGTTCCAGTTGTTAATTATATGTTTAACTATGTTGGAACCAGAATTGTATTGCAACTCTATGGTCCTAGGGTAATTTGTTTTACCCGTATGTTCTATATTATCCATTTGTGTTCAACCACCTGGCCCAGTAAGTACCACTGGGTCAATAGACTGATCAGCATTATTCAAGGAGTGTTGTGGGTTCAAATCCATCCTCAATAAAGGAAAATATTTAGTACCCTAACCTATAAATATTTCATCACTTATGGAGCAAAATAGATCTCTAGGGTACTCTCTCTCAAAAAACATAGTTTCTAATTTAGTCCTTTCAATATTGTATAGATCTTTGTCTGAAATCATACATGCCAACCTCACAAATTGCCCTTTAACTCAGCTCTTCTTTTTAAAAAAAGGATGGACACTCCTAAAATGGCGATAGCTATTGGAGAACATAGGTTTTCTCTATATATTGGATAGAAAAAACATCTGCTCCCTTTGAAATAGTGGTATCTAAATATATTATTTGGTTATGCTCAACTTTGTGGGTGAAATTTAAAAAGGTAGTAGTTTTGTTAATGAACTTAAATTCTGGAGTAACGTCTATGTCATCTGACCATAATAAATAAATTTTGTCCAAATACCTCAAATAAAACTTGATGTATTTGTGGTAGGAGATAACTAAGCTGGCAAAAATGGGAACACATACTGTACCCATAGCCACACCCTTATGTTTATAGACTTTCCCTTCAAACCAAATGTAGTAATCTAAAACTACATCCATGAACTCCATTAGCATGGAGATTTGCTTGGTAGTTAAAAAACTGAAATTGACCAAGGCTTGATGGAATAATTCAAGACCAACATCCTGGGGAATACATGAAAAAAGATCAATCACATTAACTGTAAAAAAATCAACATCTTTTTCTATAAACTTGGTTTTAGTCTCACTAAGAAGTCAAAGAATTGAGCAACATGTGTAACTTCAGGTCTTGGACTGTTTTAGCAATTTATCAATGATTACCACAAAGGAGTATGTCTTAGAGCCTGTGACAGATATAATAGGTCTAAAAGGGGGACTGATTAGATTCTTATGATTTTTTTGGGATACCAAATATAGTTGGTACAGAAGGATATGGGTTCTTCAAAAAATTGTAAATTTCTATGTCGAATGCATGTTGTAACAGGCCATCCTCAAATATAATGATCAATTTTATAATAAGAAAGATAGACTACATTTAAAGATGTTAAGATGTAAGAACCCTATCACATATGATTTTTAACATTTCTCCTATGTAATTTAAGATAACAAATATGACTACGTCCCCCTCTCTTATCTGGTTTCATTACCCGAATGGAATGATTATTACTTATACCTTCTAGCAACTGATATTCTTTCTTATTCAGGCTGAATTTCTTTATCATCATCTTCCCCTGAACATTGTATTTATACAGTTCCTTTTTGTGTGTAATCACAAATACTTGAACTGTTGTACTGGGTGTGGGCATAACTATACTTTTCTTCTTGAATATATTATTCTCTCTCTCAAGTAAAGTTCCTTCAAATTGTATCTCAAAACGTAATTTTCTAATAAACAGTTTAAATTCAGAGTATCTACTAAGTTGTATGTAGGCATATGAACAAATGTGTGTCCTTTTTCAAATAGAGAAAAATAGTCTGCTATGATTTTCAACATACTATAACTGTATACAGTGAAACTGCTTTTAGTTGCAGTATTAGGATACTCAGTAGAATTACTTCCATGACCAAATATTGAATCTATCTCCAGTAATCCCTATTCTTCCTCCTTGTACTCTGATTGTGATAATGTCTATTTTTCCTCCCATGATTTGACTATGCAAGCCTCTGCCTGTTCTCCTAGGGAGGTAGATTTTTGCTCATCAACCTTTATGAATGTCAGAGAGATGGAAATTCTAAAGGGGTTGTTAATGTCGACATTACTCATAGAAAATACTTGTTCCCTATCTGTCAAATTGTTCTGGTCATTTGGGACTGATGTTGGTTGCTATCCTAAAAATAATTGGTCGAATTGTTGGAATTATTATTTGAAGTGTTATTAGAAGTTTGTAAAAAAATAAACCACCCCTGAATCATATTGTGCTTTGTCTCTTACTTTTTGTTTTTCCTAAATTTTATTCACGTCTACCCTGAAAAATACATTGTCACATTCGTTGGTATAACAGAGAACAACAAATCATTTTTAATAGTGTTACTCAAGTGCTCTATTTCCCCAAGCCATTCTTGTATAATAAATGTGTTGTTCTGTATTATAACAGCCAACAATTCTGACCCTTGCTTGTTGAAAATTTCTGTTAGATCCTGGTGAAAGTTTGTATCAGACAAAACACCACTGGGAAATTTGAAATAACAGAACCTTTTAGGAACTCTTTGGACATGAATGCAATAATTTAAAAATACATTATCTAACTGATGTCTTCTAGGTCTAATAAGATTTTTCTCAATTATTGAAATTAAGTATTTCAAATTGTCTGTTTTCCCCATCAATTCAGATGTTTTATTTGGGTATTCAAATAAACAAATTGATTATTTCAATCATGTAATCATTCAGTTATTTAAGTACATCTTACTTTGAGTTATTTATACATATATATTAGTTCTTGTCATTACAACATGTTCTGATGAAGTCCATTCTGTTTTTTTGGACGAAAACCAGTGAGTGAATTTTTTGCTTAAACCTATTTGATTAAATAAAACATTCTGGTTGTTTCAATTATGACATTTAAGACATAGTACAATTAGGAAATTAATATTGTAACACATTATAAGAAGGACCTCCATTCATTATTTCCACTAAATCATAGTGTGGGTGTTTTGTCCTTTGTTGTTTCTGCTTGGACTTTGTATTTCCATTTAAAGCAGGTTTCTCTTAGGGAACTTTCTGTTGTCAGTAAACTGCTGTGAATTGAAGTGATGGGCAAATAGGTAACTGATGCAGTGGAAATAAATGGAGAAGAGTCCACAGTCTTGCTTCTCAACTATGGCTTTCAGCCTTCCATCTCCATGTGTGCACTTCTATCTCAATGTGGAACAAACAGGCAATATCTTAAATACTTACTAACACCTCTTCACAATTTCATCTAAGAAGCTCACATCATTGCTAAATTTTTTTAATTTATACTGATAAAATTAATAATTCAATGAATTAATAAGATTCTGTACTATTTAGCGAGAATAGCCTCACAGCAAGAGGTTCTCCAGTTCGATTCTCGGCTGGGATGCCTTCTGTGCGGTGTCTGCATGTCCTCCCTGTGGTCGCGTGGGTTTCCTCCGGGTGCTCCGGTTTCCTCCCACATCCCAAAGACATGCAGTAGGTGAATTGGACACTCTAAATTGGCCCTAGGTGTGAGTGTGTGCGTGTGTGTACCTTCTGTGGAAGGTTGGGCGCTGGGCTGGCAACTCAACACCATAAAACTCCACTGCCAATCATGAGAGGACAGATGATCCGCTGTGGCGACCCCTAACCAGGAAAAAGCTGAAAGAAGAAGATCATTTTAACAATGACTCAATGTGGAATAAGATGAAAGATGGACATTTTAAGGTAAAACTGAGTAAGGTTCTCTGTAATGAGGTATAGTTGAGGGGTAATGACAGTATAAACAGAAGAGGGCAGCACGTTTACACAGTGAGTAACATCATCATCGCAAATATCCCTGATTTTGCCTTATTTTTAAAATCTGTTTCTCTTAAACTTTGTGGTTTTCTGGCAAGTCAGTAAGGACTGAAGTCACTAAATAAATAATTGATGGCCATTTGAGTTTTAGACTTCATATGGTAATACAAAACCTTAGCAAAAATAGGAAAATGCGTTTCATCACTGCCGTAAGAGAGTCATGTACAATAACCATAGTAGCTCCCTGCTGAACCTGATTGTTCCCTGAAGTAGTTTTTGTAAGGGACTATATAACAAGTAAGCTACTGTAGCTTTTCCCTTCAAGATAAAGACAATGGGCTGGATTCATGAAGGCTTGCACGGAGTCTAAGAGTAGTGTAAGACTCCATGCAGCCTTCGCGATCCAGGAACAGCCCAAAGTCCGTGTAAGAGTCAAGCTAAAACGGCTCTTACACGGAGTGGGCGTGGATAAGCTAATCACCTCACTTGCAGCCGAATAGCATGCAAATGAGGATGATTAGCGATCCAGGAAGCCCAGAACAGCCCGTGTAAGAGCCGTTTTAGCTGCAGAAATGTACTCAGTTGACAACTGAGTACGTTTCTGCAAAAACTGCAATGGAGCCATGTCAGCTCCAAATAAAGGGTGCATATGTGTCAGGCAGCATGCCAATGGCCAAATATGTGGCCATTGGCAAGGTAACCTGATGCAAATATATGAAAAATATAATTTTTTTTTCGGCGATTGCCGATGTTTAAACCCAGCGCAGCCCCGCGCAAATGGGCTGCGCTGCATAGAACATAAAAACGAAGGTTTTAAACCCACAAATGTGGGTTTTATGCAATACATGGAATGTCAATGCAGGGACCAGCAGACCAAAACCAACATGGCCACCGTGTAGTGGTTGCTAAGGGGGGAAGCTGAGTCTAAGAGATGTAACTAAGCATTAGTAGGCAATCTGATGCAAATGAGTGTAAGGATACTGAATTCCACTGTCACATAGCAAATGAGCACATTCTGAGTAGTGTAAGAGTTACATAAGGGGGAGGAACAGAGTAGGAGATAGGTGACATCACAGGGGGGAATGGTAGAAAGAAATGCAGTTCATTGGAGGTTAGAGTTACATGACAGATGTCAGACAGATATCATGGAAAGAGGTGTGCCACTAAGTAAGCATGAGAAAGTCAAGAAATGGAAGGTGTACACTGTTGCCTACACCAAAGTTTCTTGCTGGATGTGTATGTGCGTGCGCGCAGCGAGTAAGGCAGTGTGCGCGTGTGTAAGGCAGTGTGCGCGCGTGTAAGGCAGACTGAGCATGTGGGAGCGTGTTGGGAGATGTTTAACACCGTTTGTGTGGGCGTGCACGCGTTTAAAACCGAATAAGCAGATTCTGAACTGTGTAAGTATGTGTGCGCGCGTGTAAGCCACTGTGAGCGTGTTTCTGCTGGTTTGCACACGGCTCCTCCCTGAGGAAACAGAAAGGAAAAAGGAAGCAACAGATGTAGTAGGAAGTTAGCAGGGAATACTGCTGGAGCTAGCAGGTGAAAACAATTAGATGCAGGCAATTACACAGGCAGAATAGTAGCCCAGCCCAGCACTTAAAACTCTGCAAACAGCAGTGCAGAATGTTTCTCTCAAGAGACACTGCAAGACAGGAGTTAAGTTATCAGAAGTGAAAACTGAAAAGCTGAACTCAGAGCAGAAATGTTAGGGGCTGCCATAGCTGTCATAATGAGACATAGGCGACTTGCTGAGGGTGGTGACAATGCAGATGGTGCCAGACAACCCACAGTGAGGAGACGGAGAAGAGTGTACAGGCCCAGGGTCACCTACCACGGGTTACATGAGCTGGAGATAGTAGAGCGCTATAGAGTGGACAGAGACCTCCTGCAGCAAATAGTGGAGCTGTGCAGGCCACGCCTCACACACAGAACCAACAGGGGAACCCATCCCAGTGGAAACCAAGGTATGTGTTGGCCTAAGAATACTAGCAACAGGTACCTTCCAGAGACCAACTGGTGATATGATGGGGATATCACAGGCATCAGCCTCCAGGGTACTGCACCAGTTCCTGGATGCCATGTCAGCACATGTCGGTGATCATGTATATTTCCCCAATGCCCGTGAGGTATTGGCCAGCAATATGCGTCTCTTCCAGCAAATAGCGGAATACCCTGAGGTACTGGGTGCAATAGACTGCACGCACATACGCATCAAAGCACCAGCCGGTGAGCGGGTAGGGCATACATCAACCGCAAGGGCTTCCCCTCCATCAACTGCCAGGTCGTGTGTGATGCCCAGGGCATAATAATGAATGTGTGTGCTGGCTGTCCTGGGAGCTACCACGATTCCCACATCTGGCATTTGACGCAGCTGTACCAGACATTTGCCAATGGGGACATCCCGCACGGACACCTAGTGGGGATGCAGGTTATGCACTGGAGCCGTGGCTGATGACACCCATCAGAAACGCACACACACCTGAACAGGAATGCCATAATGAGGCACACGCACAAACACGTAATGTAATAGAGCATGTGTTTGGGCTGCTCAAGTCACGGTTCGGTGTCTGGACACATCTGGTGGAGCCTTGCAGTACACACCAACTACATGTACCCAAATTGTCATGGTATGTGCTATGCTACATAATATGATCTTGTGAAAACAGCTGCAGCAGGACCAGCATAGGGCCGGGCCAAACAGCCCCCCACCATTGCCAAGGCCATCACAGGCAGAGCGTGACTCGGAGGAGGAACAACCTGAGCCTGCCCCAGTAGGCAGAAGGAGGCGTGCCCAGTATGCCCTGGCCTTGGCAAAGAGGCAACGCATAGCACATACACTGGCTCAGTAGGAACCCTGGGAATGATACCCCTCTCTGACTCACTCATATAGTAACAGGGATGCCTAACATGACACAACCTGCTCTCAAACATGTACAGGGAAGTGTAATATGCGCATCCGACAGAGACAGCCCTGCAGCACCACCTGAGGCATGAATGCTATGTGTTAAGTAATGTAACACCATGTACTATATGCACACCTGAGGACCCTGACTAACATCCTACCCTCACCAAGCATCATGCCACAACATGACAATGAGATGATCAAGTGCAACAATTGACTGAAGTATCGCAGTTAGTCAAAGGGGATCCAATGTGTGCCAGTCTGGGATGACATGCTGAGCATGACATGATGCACCACCTGCTAGGACTGGCGTGCACCTATCAGTGCAGGCCGTATGGATACTGGCAAAGGCTGTTGTCACCCACAGTGTGCCCTGAATAGGTAAGGCTCAAAACACAAACCTATCTCCATAGGTATCAGAAGGGATAAGAATAAGATAAGGGATAAGTTGAAACAGCAAGATGCATGCAGTCTAAACTCACCCAGTATGGAGAATGTTGATATCTGCGCTGTAACAGAAAACTGAGCCAAGGCTCACAACAGCACCCTAACACTACCAGGTTACACCTCATACTGTGCTGTACAGCCTCAAAACTTGGAACAAGCTACAAAAGGAGGGTGACTAGCAAGAATTGTCAAGGATAACCACACCCCAATGTCGGTACCACAACAAAAAGCAGCATGGACTAGCCATGCTCAAGTAACAGTGGCTAAAACTGCCCCCCAGTTTATAGCCTGCTACAGACTACTGTCCCAACACCAGGAACTGCATCCAGCCTATGCTGGAATACATGAATATATCAAGTCCTCCAAACCACATTATATTGGGTGACTGCAAATACCCAGACATAGACTGGGAGCATTATACTAGCTCCAACAGTGTAGGACAAAAGTTCATAGAATCCATAAACCAAAAGGCCCAGGAACAACGTACCACTCCCACAAGAGTGGTAAGCATACTGGATGTGATAATCAGCAACATGGGTACTGGATGGCAAGATGAGAAGTGTATTGCTCACTGGTAAAACCAGACCATAGAGTAATCACACTGGATATACAAATCCTGACCACAGTCCCTGGCCAGAAAACCACAGTGGAAAACATGTGTTAAGCAATATTTGCACTCCTCCAAACTGATGTGGAATCCATTAAAGGTCCCGTGCAGGTGCAAAATATGGGCCACACCTCAGAACCTGTAATACAGCCATTCCATGAACACTGCCAGGAATGCTTGGATTATGCAGTCCTAAATTAAAACAAGACACAATGCCATACACGCAGAAATCTGGCATGGTGGACACCAGCCATAACCAAACCATGCAAGAGAATGAGGAAGCTACTACATGATAGAGCAAACATAAACAATGAAGTAATCACTGATCAGTAGTATGGCAATAAAATCTGTCCACACATACAATCCACTAAGGCCAGCCACAACAAGTGGAATCTGTGAATCCTGAGGCAATGTTACACCTGCCCCAAGTACACAGACAACCACAACTCCACCCAAGAAATACAAATATATGTGAGAGATGCAACCATCTATCCAAACTGGAGGCTGAGCTCCCTCAACTCAGTACTCCCAAAACAAGTCAGGAGGAGAAGGTAACCACACACACCACAAACACAGTCCCACATAGACCTATCACAACTGCAAACCAAACACATAAACACAGAAAAACATTCCCGGAGGCACAAATTACAAACACAGCACACCAACAGAGGCCTCTAAAGCAGACACCCAATCAAACAACCTCCAAACATAGCACATGCAACACATAGTACACAAAGCTGGTGTGCCAAACAGTCACAGGCCAGAAGGAGAAACAACATGCCTGATACAGTTGTAATAGGTGACTCCATAGTCAGACACACTGCTGTCCCGCACACCAGACTGAACAAGGGAAAGGGTACAGTAAGCTGCCTGTAGGCTGCCACAATATGCCACATAACAGAAGTATGTAGGTCACTCCAAAGCAAGTAGAAATATGATGCAGTCATAGTCCATGCTGGTGTGAATGACCTGAGATGTACCGCCCTAGACTACATGAAAAGAGACATAGATGAGCTATCTGATTATGTAGTCCAGGCCGGTATGACACTCACCGTTTGCAGCATCCTACCCTTACCAAGAATAATGCCACAGTACAAACACGGAATGATCAGTCATAGCAAGTGGCACACTTACTGGTGTCATTCCAAGGGGATCCAATGTCTGTCTGCTTGGGATGTCATGCTTGACAAGCCACGCAGCTGTTCTTGGGATGGCCTGCACCTGTTATCCTGGGCGTCTGAATATTGGATAAGGCCTTTGCCACCTCCATAGAGCCTTTTGTAGGCAAGGCTGAAAAGACTGACCCACCACCCTAGAAAACATAAGTGGGAAGAAACATAAGGGAAATGCTGACCAATGCCAGATGTGTACACCCCAATATGCATGCTCCCGAGGCCATCCCCAGTATGGAGAACATCGATGTCTGTGCAGTGACAGAAACCTGCTGCAAGCCTCCTGACAGCACACCAGCACTACCAGGTTATACCACGTATCATGTGTCATGGCCCCAAAACCTGGAACAAAACATAAAAGGAGGGTGAGTATCCATAGTCAGCACAGACACCCATACGTCCAGGTAACTGACAATGCACAAGGCATTGGAGTTCACCCATGTGCAACTAACTGTAGGCAAGACTGCTGTACAGTCTGTAGCATGCTACAGACCGCACTCTCACACACAATAACCCCACCCAGCCGTCCTGAAGACACTGGACAGTATGAATGTCCCACCAAATACCAAACAAGGTACCACAAATTACCACATAGGTGGTAAACCATTATGTATGGAAGGAGTAACCAGGGACCTAGGGACACAAGTGGACAGTAACCTGTTATGTGACACCCACATTGCCAATGTGGCTAGGAAGACTGTCTACATTTGACACCGTATCAGGAAAGGATTCACATCTACGTCAACAGAGGTCATTGTGCCCCTATACTTTTCTCTAATCACACCCATAATCTAGTACAATGCCTCATATGGGATGTACCTTACCTGACACCTGCAGCAGTTAGAAAGACCTCAAAGGTACCTCACCAAGAGGATAAAGGGTCTCAAATATATGTCATATGCTGCCTGGCTGTAGACACCCCAGCTGAATGCAGTCACATACTGCCTACACAGAGGCATTGCATGCCTGTTGTAGGAGGCCATGCCCAACACAGGAGTAATGGACATGCTCCACCCCAGAAAACTCAAATCCATCGGAGCTGTGAGAGTGAGAGATGTCAACCTCAACAAATAATGAAATAGGATGTGCTGGTGGGACAGATACATAATCCAGAGGCTCCCCACACCCTGGACCAGAATCCCACTCCATGTTAGGCAGAGCCCCTCACTGACACTCTTCAACAGGAATCTTGCCAAGTGGATGGATGATTGTAGAGTTACACTGGGGGTCTTCACTGTGTCATGTCCAGACAGAGGCACAGCAAAGCAAATCATAAATGGCCATAATATTCACATAGCAAGGGGTGGCAAAAGCCACACACACTCTGGCTAGGCTAACAAATGCCCTAGGGTGGATAGCCTAGTATGAACCTATGAACCTATGAAGATACAAATTGTACAGGACACTAAGGATAATCCCAAGGCTTTCACAACTGATGGTAGGAACCATGTTGGGAATTCACAGATATGCCCTGAATCACACAAATATCACAAACACACACACATATTGCCAACATACATCCTGACAGGTGCAGTGCAAAACCCCCCCGCCCCCGAATGCAGAATATCTATCCCAGCAGACTGCTGGCCCCTGACATTGCAGATGCTGAGGTAACAGCCAACATCTACAAAGCAAAACACACAGCAGCAATGGTATGAGATGGTGTCCTGGGCTTAGTGCAACATGGACTCCAAGATGAATGGAATGCCAAACCACACTACTGCTCAATGTCAGCCTTACCACAGAATATGTACCCAAAGAGCAGTGTACAACAACAGTGGTCCTTCTCAACAAAGGTGTTGCCTGAATGGATACTGAAAACTACTACCCCAGAATCCTGAGAAGCTCGGTTTGCACAGCTATGGAAAGGATCAGCATGTACCACAGACATAAAGATATTGGGGACCTACTGACACCGGACCCAACCCAGTGTGGCTTTCTCAAGTGCAGATCCTGCCCCTAAACATGTTTGACTCAATTGAAACAGTCATTAAGGTCATTGATGAGGGCAATGTGGTCCACACAGTGTAGCTGGACCTTGCAAAGGCTTCTATACAATACCCTACGTGTTCATTATAGATAGGCTCACCAGCTTAAATATAAACCCACATGTCAGTAGAGGGGTTGCAAACCAGACCAAGGACAGAACAGACATGGTCAGACATGCTGCAGCCATGTCAGACTACAAACCAGATATAACTGGCATCCCACAAGGCTTTGTCCTGGGATCTCCCTCGTCTGGTATATATGTCCCATAGGTACAGGCAAACATGGAAGGACTGTGTCCGAACATGTTTGCAGAGGACTACAAACTGCTCACCACATATGATCCACCAGCTGACACAAGCATCCCACAAAAGGCCACATAGAAACAGACAACTGGTGCCATAGCCATGTCAGCAAGCTAATTGCAGAAACGTGTATAGTCAACCCCCGTGGATATACAGTAAGTGCCCACCAATTACCACATAGGTGTTAACCCATTATGTAGTTAACATGTAATGAGAGACCTGGGGACACAAGGTGATAGATATCCTGCATTGGACAAACATGTGCTGTAGTGTTTACAGAAACATACCATATACCCACCTAATCATGAAGGCTGTCAGATCTAGATAAGGGGAGGTCATTGTGGCTCTGCAGTCATCCTTCATCAGCGGTACAATTGACTACAATAGCCCCTGTGGGATGTACCTCAGCAGACACCTCCATCAACCGTAAAGTCCCCAACAGTACCTCATCAGGAGTATCAAAGAGCTTGCACAGATGCCATGTGTTGCCTGTGTTGCTGGCATCAATAAACATGCTGCACCTTGTACAATCTGAATGGCAGTGAGCTATGCACATGAGAGACCTGAACCCCAGCACTGACTTACATAGGACAAGCTGTACTGCGTGATCCATAACACAGAAGCCACCCCACCCATGAGTGAACCCCAGTACAGGCTACCCATAGAGTCACTTATCAATCTTCCTCAATAGGAATCCTGATGAGTGGATGGGAGATGGTAGATTTATCCTGGGTATCACTGTCATGTCACAGGTAGACAGAGGCACAGTATACTAACCATGACATATGTCATGGCAAACTCCACTTACAATGTGTGTTGAAGGACAAACACACTCTCCAACTAGCATTAGACATGGACTAGGGCACATCGCTAGTGTTTGCAAATGTACACCTATGTTGTGGAATACACTACCAATGTTGGACAAGCCTGGTTTAAGTAGTTCATATCTGAACAGAATGCAACATGGTCAGATGTACACAACTGGCCCCTAACCAGGCTGTTGTGCCCACTATCGAAATGTAAAGCAGTGATAGCAGTAAAGCCCAGGATACTGTCCACCACAGTCAAAGTACTACCAGTACACTATACAGTACTACAGTGTTAGGTCAGTGTGAAAGGATGTTGACAACTGTATGCAAAGTATCCCATGCAAACACTGCAGGCACAGTATAATCCTGTTGTGTTCACACACAAAGCAGTTGTACAGTAACTACACAACATGACACACAACACACAACCATAAACGGGTGATATTTGTTGAAGTTCACACTCATCCACAAATGTGGTGGGCTGCAGAGTCCAACATATGGAATGCTCACACTGGGCATGCTCACACACTTTGATAAATGAGACATATGTCAGACAACATGCCATGGGAAGGCTGAACTGGGCATGCTCACACACTTAGGCCAAATCTCGGTTTAGCAGTTGGACACACATATCTGGTATTTTTATGTGTTATTCCAGGAACCAACCACATTACAGCAGTCTGCCCAGTGCACACAGTTAAATGACTACAGAGACATACGTGATATAGTGGATCCCTCCCATATGCAAACATCTTCCACAGATGCACAAGTTGTTCATACAAACAGGGAATGCTATGGCAATAAAGATGTGCAAACAGTCTATCAGCAACAAATAATGTGCATTTGACAATTAAACATATGGGTGTAGAGGTCAACACTAGGCTGTTTGCCCTAGGGAATGACAGCTTAGCCAGAGTGTGCTTGGTGTCTGCCTCCCCACAGGATGCACATTCCCCTTTCTAAACACAGATGATGTCAGCACCCTATAAGTACAGCAGGAGAAAAGAAACTTCCCAGTAATGCGAATAGCGTGCTCTGCTAATGCGTCCGTCTCAAGTGTCATAACATAGTTAGGTAGGGGTTTCAAATCCTGCAAATGCTCAGTGTGTGTGTGTGTGTGTGTGAGTGGGGTTGGTGTGTGTGTAAGTCTGTGGGAGAGAAATGTCCCTTTTGGCAACTAGGAAAACACACTACAGGATGCACATTCCCTTTCTAAACACCGATGATGTCAGCACCCTATAAGTACAGCAGGAGAAAAGAAACCTCCCAGTAATGCGAATAGCGCTCTGCTAATGTGTCCGTCTCAAGTGTCATAACATAGTTAGGTAGGGGTTTGAATCCTGCGAATGGCAAGTGTGTGTGTTTGTCTGAGGGGGGTTAGTGTGTGTGAGGGAAATGTCCCTTTTGGCAACTAGGTGAACAGACTACAGGATGCTCATTCCCCTTTCTAAACACTGATGATGTCAGCACTCTATAAGTATAGCAGGAGAAGGGAAAACTCCCAGTAATGCAAATAGCGCGCTCTGCTAATGCGTCCGTCTCAAGTGTCATAACATAGTTAGGTAGGGGTTTGAATCCTGCGAATGGCAAGTGTGTGTGTTTGTCTGAGGGGGGTTAGTGTGTGTGAGGGAAATGTCCCTTTTGGCAACTAGGTGAACAGACTACAGGATGCTCATTCCCCTTTCTAAACACTGATGATGTCAGCACTCTATAAGTATAGCAGGAGAAGGGAAAACTCCCAGTAATGCAAATAGCGTGCTCTGCTAATGCGTCCGTCTCAAGTGTCATAACATAGTCAGATAGGGGTTTGAATCCTGCAATTGGCAAGTGTGTGTTTTTGGCTGAGGGGGGTTAGTGTGTGTGAGGACAATGTCCCTTTTGGCAACTAGGTGAACAGACTACAGGATGCACATTCCCCTTTCTAAACACTGTTCAGCAGAAGGCCATGGCTCTGGCACAAGTTGTCTGTTGCTATGATGCCCCTTTGGAAGATGCTTGTGTCAGCTGGAGAGTCGATTATGGTGGCCAGTTTGCAGTCATCTGCATATTTGGACAGCCACAGTCCGTCCGTGTTGGCCTGTACCTCCAATAAATATATACCAAACAAGAGAGGTCCCAGGACTGAGCCTTGTGGGACACAACTCGTAACTGGTGTGGGGTCTGGCATGGCTCCAGCAATGCTAACCATGTGGGTTCTGTCCTTGAGCCACTGTGCAATCCATCTAGTGACATAGGGGCTTATATTTAAGCTGGTGAGCTTCTCTAGAATGCCCAAGTGGGGTATTGTTGTGAAGGCTTTGCAAGGTCCAGGTAGGCTGTGTGAACCACCTTCCCTCGTCAATGGCCTTGGTGACTGTTTCAAAGAAATCAACCGGGTTAAACCTGGTAGTGCTGGTGTGCTCTCAGTAGCCCTGAACCAGGCATCTGTTACTGCACAGATATCGATGTTTTCCATGCCAAGGAGTGTTTTGGGTGCATGCATCTGGAGGTTTAGACTTCTGGCGTTGGGTAGCATTGCTCTTAGTTTCTTATCCCTTGTGATACCTATGAAGGTGGGTTTGTCATTTGAGCCCTGCCTAACATAGGCACTATGGGGGTAGCAAGAGCCTTTGCCAATATCTGAAAGCCCAGGGGTGACAGGTGCAGGCCGTCCCTAGCAAAGCAGGTAGTTCAACAGAAGATGAATGTGTGAAGGTGTAGTGCCTGTGATTAGTTAGCAGTAGCATATATGACTGCTCACGTGGACACATGCCAGGTAAGTCATATGCACTGTGTCACAGGCAATGTACATGTGAACAGGACAAACAGTGACATCCTGTCAAGTGGGACATGGACATACATATAGTAGGCTATGCAGATGGCACTAGGAGTCCACAGAAGCTCTATAACTATGCATTGCAGGTGTGATCAGTATTCCAGGGTAATTGCAAGCAAACATGCATGCAAACAAAGCTACAGTAAACAGGGCTGCATGTAGTCCATTGTACAACAAACAAGCTGTACCAGTTCCAGTAGGTAACACTGCAAATATGCAGGCACTATGCACATGTACATGGAAATACACGGGTCAGATGGCTAGGGTCCAGTCTCAGTGCACACAAGTGTACAGACCATGTACTGTCAGGATGTACAATAACTGGATAGAAACCCATGTGCTCATACCTGCAGTAATACACATGTCAAATAACAGACACTGAGCCTTCACTCAGTGGTTCCATACTTAGTAGGATGTATGCTCCCTGGCCTGCCACCACAGTATCCCTGACATATATGGGGACTCTCCCTCCTGTGACAGTTAGTTATGTGTGTTGGGGCTGTCTAGCATGGTATGAGATGTGAGCATGCAGTGCTAGGGTGCTCCTGTGTGTCCTGTACCAGTCGTGTAGTACTGCACACATATCAACATCCTCAAACATCTGCATTGCAGAGTCTAGTGTGGGCAACATGCCACTTGCAATTTACATGTCCATCATTGTGTATTACTACATTCATTACCCTATCCCCTGTGCTACCTATGTATGTAGCCTTCTGTTGACATCATTACCACCAGTATGCCAACATGTGCAGATGATACACTATGGTACTTACCATGGGTGTAGACAACAGGACATGACAATCACACACTTACTGCATCAGGCATGCTGTGATATACCCACAATTAATTCAGCACACAGTACTGTTAACAACATGATACTATTACTACACATCTATGTGGTCACCCTGTGCATCAGCAACATGTTAACCTGTACCTGCACAGTTGTTACAGATTGCAGGAGGTGGCACAGTTTCATCATATGCACAGGGTGTGAACTTGGTATGCCTGAGTCAGCCACCGATACCACCAATTGACATGTATGTGTATGTGTGTTGGTGAGGGACAGCAGTAGAAGGTGGGGCAATGTTGATGCAGTGTGTGCATGTATGCGGTAGCCCTAGGTGTTGTCAATTTGCATGTGTGTATGGATGCACACAGTTCCACCTCATGGCTGCCATATACTGGTGTTTGTGGACAGCCACAGACTGTACCTGCCAGGTCATACAGATCAGTGTCTCTGGCCACGGACACGGTACCTGTGCCTTGCAGGGGTGCTACGGACCGTATCCAGTACCAACCCAGACTGGGTACTGTCATCAGAAGCAGGTGTTCATTGACTGGACACAGATCCCTGTCGGGCCTGGCCAGAGCCACGTGCACGTGGTCTCCTGGGGCGGTCTGATGACAGCACAGACCCAGCATTGCTGGGGCTGCTGCTGGCACTACGGGGGCGGCCGCGGCCCTGTTGTCGTCCGCGACGACTGCCAGCTGCTGCTGTTGCTGGCATACGGCCACGTCGACGCCTCAACCGCCCACCATCGCCCTGGCTCATGGACATGTAGTTGTGGAACCGGTCTAATATGTCCCCACAACGTCTGTCTATGACATCGGTGAAATCACGGATGGCAGCCGCAATGTCACGCATACTGTCAGTCATGGCTGTGCGACATGCTGTCAGCTCCCTCAGACCCTGTCTGGTGTACCGTTCCATACGTGACTGTGCCTGCATGACAGTCCGAAACATAGCTGAGGTTGTAAGACCTCTGTGGGCACGTCTGACAGGGGCAGTACGCCCATGGATGCTCCCACGAGAACCACTGGACATCTGTCTGTGTGGTACCATCTCTGGGCCATGCCCATGGCTGCTGTGTGGGGAGGCATGTGCCACAGATACCACATTACCCTGGTCAATGCCCACTGTATGCTGTCCATCACCTAGGGACATTGGTGACAAAGGGTGTATTGGCAGGATAACTGTGCGCATTGATGGGGTCGACAGCTGTGTACTGTCAATCGGCTGACCAATGGCGGACCCTGGCATACCTTCCTGTGCCATTACACAGATGTCATCATTATCAGTACCCACGGCACCTGACTCAGGTTCCCTGCTACATGACACCAGAGCAGCAACAGAACCTGTGGGAGGGAAACAGGAAACACAGTTTACAATGTCTACACATTACCAGCGATGCACACATGCACAGGTGCACACATGCACACATGCACACATGCACACATGCACACATGCACAGGTGCACACATGCACACATGCACACATGCACAGGTGCACAGGTGCACATGCACATGCACACATGCACACGTGCACATGCACACATGCACAGGTGCACACATGCGCACACGCACACAGGTGCACACATGCACAGGTGCACACATGCGCACATGCACAGGTGCACACATGCGCACATGCACACATGCGCACACATGCACAGGTGCACACATGCACACATGCACACATGCACACATGCGCACATGCACACATGCACAGGTGCACACATGCACACATGCGCACATGCGCACAGGTGCACACATGCACACATGCACACAGTTTCACACAATTGTACAGTACTCAGTATGCGTGATATCAACACACAGACACAGACACACCTACATGCATACAAAGAGCACTACTAAGTGAGCCAAATAGTACTATTACTATCAACACTATTACAGGAATTGTTAATACACACTCACCAGCATGGATAGGCTGCATTGCTGTTATACCAGAGGGTCCTGCAGACGTGAAGAAACTAATGTCAGTGGGCACAACTGTGCCATTGTTACTGAGTATGATACAGGTCAGTAGTACAACAGTCGCCTTTCACAGGTCAGCAGCTAATATTGAGGATATCACACTTGCACATTAAATACTATGGTGACAGCTACAAACCAAGGACACACCTCACACATGCATTAACTACCAGTGTACACAACAGTCAACTATACATATGGCATATTACCTGCACGTTCACTGTCTTGCTGCTGTGTGGCTCCAGCCTCCATCATAATGCATGTCTGCTGCTGTTGTTGTTGCTGGCGGACTGGAGCCACTACACTCATGAGTAGTCCCTCCAGTCTGGTGAGTGGGGATGTGTAGCCACCCCACCACCTGTGGCGACCTGTTGCCTGTGGATATCCGCCGCACGCTGATGGACATGTCTGATTAAATCACTGCAGTGATGTCGTACCTGCTCATATGTCCTATTATGCGTGCCTATGTCATTTACCCGACGGACAAGGTCTTGCCACAGTGCAGCCCTCTCCTGCTGATTCTGGCTGGTGCGGGAAAAGAGTATTGCATAATCCCGCACCAGGCTCTGGTGTATCTCCTCATCCTCAGCTGTGGAGTAGGTGGGATTCCGCGGGTGGGCCATGTACCTGAGAAAGAAAATAACCTGGTATCAGCAATATATGTCAGCAGAATTTGGCACACATACTACACATGCTACTCGACTGTTATGATACAACATATCTCACATATGTAGCATCTGTCTGTCTATTGGTGGATACACATGTAGATGGCCAGGTATCAGTGCTCAGCCAGCAACTGTGCAACAGTACCTGGCAGACTCCATACGACATACTACCAAACCCCAGCAGTCAGAACACTGATTCAGGTCAAGAGCACCTCCTCACTCTGGGGTTTGTATCTAGGTACTGTATGGCCTACATCATCAACTACTGTGAGCTGACCACACACTGATTGCCCTGGATATACATATCCCACCTCCACCACCAGCACAAACGACTATAGTGCATAACATTACAGATACAAACTTTACACTTTGTAACAGTGATATGGTATCCTTTCAGCCCACTGGGCCAGTGGCAGATACAACCCACAATGCTGACCCCTACACAATTGCTTTCTACAGACATCTCCGAGAATGCATGGATCATGCAATCCCATATATGACCAAGACACTCTCCACAAAGGGACAGCATCCTGTCTGGTGGACCCCAGCCATAGACAGATTGTATTACAGAAGATGGAAGCTACTGCAAGACAGAGCATAATTCACTAAAGGGAGGGCATGTCTGAGCAGCACTGGTAAGGATCTATTTTCCATCATACAAAATACATGGGCAACTTTGAGAGGGAAATCAAGAGTGACACTACAGATAACCAGAAGGCCTTCTTCAGTTATGTTAGCAACCTGGTCAGGAGCCATCCTCTATGCCCATAGGTAGTACACAACAACAAATATTTCACTGACACCACAGATATCGACAACATTGTGGCAGACAGGTTCAGTGCAGGTGTCACCCCCCCTCTACACCGAAATAAGGCATAGTTATCCCAGCTGACTGTAACCTCCCTGTCATCACAGATGTCCAGGTGAGAGACACCCGCAGGACAGCAGAATACACAACATGGATGGGACCTGATGGTATCCCCAGTTGCATGCTACATAAACTCTGACAGGAGCTAAACACACATATAGAAGTGCTATGTAACACTAGCCTGACTACAGGATATGTACCTGTACACTGGCGCACAGCAGCAGTGGTTCCACTCCACGAAGGAGGCACCTCAACATACCAATACAATACAACACAATACATTACATTACAATACAATACTATACAATATGCTATTGCCACTGGGTCTACAGCAGCATACTGTTCTGCTACCCTGACCATTGTGACACATGTGGTGTGATGGTACCTGCTGCTGTCACACAGTTACACAGGGTGACTCATATGGCATATTACCTATCTGACTAACATTCAGCAGGGGTATGTGTGACATGTACTCATGGGGAGTCTTGCTTCTTAACACTGTGTGGTTTATTGCAGGGTATGTCTTATCTGTGGGTAGGAACTCTTACCTCCACATGTGCACTCTATTGCAGTGGCACGGACGACACACAGCAGACATTTAGGTTGTGGATGGTGTGAGGTGTTACTATGGTTGTTGGACATCTGTCATGGGTGTGACTTCCATATGTAAATCCGGGAGTGGTAACCTCTATGTGGGTAGCATATGTGTACTCTGTGGTGTTGTCAGTCACTGTGCATTGGTAATGTGTTTGAGTGCATTGTCACAGTGTTGTACATGTCACTGTGTCCTTCTCCATATCTGTAGCTGTCATGTGAGGTCCATACCATGGCATCCATTATGTGGTGTGGAGGGGTACACCGACCTACATGTCCATAGCTGACTCACCATGTCCGCTGACACATACCATGTGCAGGTATTCCAGGGATAGTGTGCCACTGTGAATATCATTGGGGCCACTATTGTACACATTTATGACCCTGTTCACCCCTGACACATGCAGTGGTGGGCAGCCAATCACATATCTGGTGGTTACTGGTGTAGGTGATCTGGAATGTGGTATGGTACTTGGATTTGACACTGGTGTTCACTCCATGCCTTTGTCACCAGGCACCTGTTGCAATACATCTGTACACATGTGCCTCACTCAGAATTTATATACATCTCTCTCTCTCTCTCTCTATATATATATATATATATATATATGTATATAGATATATCTATATGTATATATATATATATATATATATATATATATATATATATATATATATATATATATGTCCGTATACATATACACATATATATATATTGATGTACATATATTGCTATAGATGTGGAGGGGGCACAGAGGGGGTGTGAGTGACAGAGGGGGTGGGACAGGCTGTGTTGCAGGTCATCATATACAGTCATACCTGTAGGTAGTCAGATCAGTCTGTCTATGTATATGTATCTACATATATCTATATCTGTATGTGTGCATTACATAGATATGTTTGTACAATATTCTATCTACATCTGTCTATGTATTCCTACATCTCTCTCTCTATGTATGTATACATATATGCATATCATATATATATATATATATATATATATATACACATACATATGTTGACATACATACGTATCCATATGTTAGACAGGTATATCAACATATTTGTCTACCATACTGTATACACACACTAACATACTGCTAAACATACATAACTGTGTAACCTACTTTGTACATGGCACTACAACCTACAATCAAACAACATTGATATGTGCACATAGATGCTCTCACATACAAATGTATGTACAGCCTTCACTGATAGTTGCTGTATGTCCCCTGCCCTTTACACATCTTCATATACATATGGATACAGACCAATGACACATATGGAGGGTTCACAGTATGTAGACCTTTATAGTATTACTTTACATTACCTGTGTTTGTCACAGCTGCTTGTGTTGCTGTCTGGTTCTCTGTCCTGCTGCTCCACTTCCCAGTTGTCAGCTTTCAGGTAGCTGTTGCTGAACAATTTGTTTCTGTCTGCTTAATTGCAGTTTTCTCTGTCTCTGTCTCTGTCTCTCTCTCTCTGTCTGTCTCTCACGTCCTTCTCAGGGTGCAATGAAAGTATTGCATGCGTGGACATGGAGTACAGCATACTTTTGTAGGTATCTGCATATGCCCATGTGATGGCCTCTGCACCAATTGTTAGCCAGCATTTGCTAATTGCATGCAGCCAGTTGTGTACTGATTGCAGTTCTCACTGTGATTTCAGAACAGTGCTATAAAAAGGTATGTGAGATAGGCGTAGCCCTTTCAGATTTTAAGGGCAGGGACCATGCTGTTATGCTGTGGACAATGTTCTGTGAGTGTAAAGGTTGGTATCTCTCTCATATTTCCAGGTGTGTTGTAGATTAACATTCCTCCATTCATTTCTCCAGTTTCCTGTACTAACTGTGTATGTACACTGACACCTACAACTACTACTACTGTTAATGTGTGTGTGTGTGTGTGTGTGTGTGTGTGTGCTTTCCTTTCACTTTTGCTTGCACTCTGTTGCTAAGGCTTCAATAGTTGCCCTTTACAGTCACTACTTGTATGCCTGCTAGGTGTCTTGACTGTAGTGTGCTGCTGTAGCTTTCCTATTTTCCATGTACATTCACACCTTGGAATGCTTGCTATATCTGCTAGGGTGTTACAGCATGCAGTGTGGTCTGGCCATGGTGTGGGCCTTGACATCTATTAGGGTATTTGAGTATGCTGCTGAGCAGGCCCCAGAGACTTTCAGGTTCATCTGTTATGTGCCTCATGGAATGGTACATATCAGTGGGGTACACCCATTAAAATGTCTGGTATGCTGCAGTTGTGACTGTGGGTTAGCATGAGCATATGTATTACTACACTTTTTCTGCCATGCAAGTGGTGAATACTTTCAGGACTCCATAGTTACCATTGCATGTGTTACACCTTTCTGCCTACTGTTTGTACATTTCACATGGGGTCTGTGGGGCATCCCTGTAAGTCATTCACTGTTGCTATGTCTAGGCTCTTAACTATTCAAATATGGTGGTGTCGGACCCGTCATGTGTACAGATATTTGCAGGTTGTCCACATTTCTGCCTCATATTTTGGTCAATATCTCATGCACACCTTTTTCTGGCAAGTCACTCTGGGCTCAAGTCAGAATATGGTGACAAACATTCAAGTTCCAGACTGCATACCCTTCCAAACATCCCACAAAGTGCAGACCCTGTTACTTTCTGAACTGTCTGCGTTTGTTGTAACATTATTTGTAATGTGTCCCTGGTTTTGGGCCTTTGCTCCACATATTTTATTACTTGGTCCAGATGTGTTCCTGTAAGAGGTTGTGGGGTATGGGCAGTGCTTATCCTGCTGTGAGTATGTGTGTGTCTTGCAAGGTGCTATAGTGACATTATTACCTACTAGCTTCCAACTAGCATGGCTGTTTCTGTTCACACACTACTATTATGGAAATCCACTAGTTTTGATAGTAATTCTAAATGTCATGCTTTGTGTACTACACATCTATATTCCCTTTACATTCATTCCTACTATTACATGATATATTTACTTTAGCACAATGTTCTTGTATAAGAGTCATGGCTTAGTGGTAAGTCATGCAGACTACAGTTGCCAAGGTCCTGGGTTCGGGACTCACAGTGGGATTTTATTTTGCTTTTGAACTGAGTACAGGACCTGTCAATCAAAGTGACTAAGGCACTTTTAAGCAGTTGTAACCGGGTTAGCGCTGGTTTGCGGAGCTCACGCATGCGCACTGGCGGTTAGCTCAGCACACAAGCGCACCGATTACAACCACTTAAACATGCTTACTCTTGCGCACACCAGCTATTTTCTTTGAAAGAAAAGAAAATGGGGAGACAGGAAAGTGGTGAAAAGGGGTCACAAGGAGGGTAAGACAGTAGGGAAACAAGCTTGGGATGTGCAGGAGGGATGTAGGTAAGGCCCATAGCTGCCCATTTCTTCATCAGCAACAGCTGTGCATATGTATGTAATTTGGTGTGACATTTGAAACCTTCCACCCCTGAGAGAGGTGTCAGGACAACAATAATACTTGTTGTACAGCCAATTGGAATTGATAGGTTCCATGTCCAGTAGACATGTGTGCGGAATGGGCAGCTATGTATGGGGCGTAATTTTTTGTGGGTACAGAGTGCCCTTTTTTTTTTTTTCAGGTGAGAGTGGTATGTCAGGTGAAGGTAGTCAGTACAGCTGGGGAGGTAGGTTGGGTAGGTAAACAGACAAGACAAACAAGACGCATACAGGGGCGGTGTATGACACGTGTGGGGGGGTTACACAATTGACGGTGATGGAGGTTTGGATATCCAGAGCCCATGAGCCCACAGATGGCAACAGTGGAACTGATATCCTCACCCATAGGCAGTTGCCACTGTTCCTTCACTGCCCAGGACAGGGCTGTGCTGGGGCTGTGTAGGCGGGCAACAGGCATGCCCGTTAGTTGCGCCACCCGTGCCTCGAGCTGGCGTAGGGGCTCAGGACAGAGTCCCGAATCTCCCTCGCACCACAGTCCGGACGCTATGGAGGGTGAGTGGTGGATCTCCTCCGGCCACACTTGCAGAGGGGCGAGCCCCATCCTGCAGCGCTTCCACCCGCAGGTGGCACAGGGCCACCGGAGGAGGGTCCGGACTCGGCACTAGTGCCAGGTGCACTCGCCAGCTGAGGTGGGAGAGGTGGGTCCGCTGGAACCCGCCTTCCCTGTCGTACTATGTTTTGCATTATGTCATGACAGTTTGGGTTAGTGACATATAATACCATTCACAATTAGTTGTAACAGCATGCATTAGTATTCCCATTAACCAAACACCCAGATATTCACACCATTGAACAGCGTGCATAACACATGCATAATTTGAACAGAAATACACAGTCCAACAACATGCAGGGTTAATTGATGGCAACAGGCCATCAGGTGTGGATGTATGAACAGGGCAGATGCATCAACAGACATGCAAATATATATGACCCAACAGGACAAACGTCCAGGGGTGTTAATTGTGATTGCACATACCATTTTCACGTGGAATGGGTTATATGTAGTTATAGGGTGGGGTGAAGAAAGTAATATTAACACCTTGAATAACAATACATATGCTGTACATTTCTAATAGCTACAGTTATATACACACTACTGTTCTAACTACAGTTTCCTATATGATAACTATTTCAACTTGGTGATAGGACTGTTAATGCAACATCAATATACATTTTATGGTTCTTCATACACATTCATATCTAGCTTTGTTCAGCTACATCAGGGCTACATTTGCTTTATATAGCTGTAGACAAGTGTGGATGTTTGGTATATCAGACAAACATCCTATCTGCATATTGCAGACTGAGAGCAACATATCCTGATTTTGGGATACACATTCCAGATGCAGCAACACTTTGAACAGATTTTGCTGTTTGGTTTTGAATCTCACATGCATTTCATTCTGTCTTGACTGCAGTATACTTTATTCAGGGGTTATTACTACTGTATTGCTGGATTCATGGCACTTTCTCACACTCTCTCACTTGCTTTCATTTTACTATTCAGGATGGTACTTCTAGGCTTTATTGACATGTTTTAACAGTAGTTATTACAATCCTTTCCAGCAGTCTCACTTCTGTCATGTTTCAGTATTTCCACAGGGATATATTTCACACATGTGATTTCATCATCTTCTGCAGCTATACTTTTCAGCCTGCTGCAGGTTGTGTACTATTTTCTTACAGGCAGGGCATTTTTATTTCAGGATATATGTCGGACAGTTTCATGTTTAGGTTAAACTTACAGGCTGAAAACTCTTGTAATCAAGCAATACTTGCATACACTTTCACACTGTTACTTGCAGATTTTATTCCTTACTGACTACACTGCACTCTTTTGCTGACTGTCATACTTTTATATTTCTTTACAGTTACTGGTAGTGGATTACTGACCTGCCTGGTGGCGCAACCGCACCAGCCTATCGCCATAGGCTCTGCGGTTCGCAGAACGGACACCTGCAGCTGTAATATAAATGAAGTAATATTGGAATACACATCTCCATAATATCAGCTAGTTTAATTTTTTACATACATAATTAAATGTTACTTACTCAGTAGTGGGGCGTTGGGTGTTTGCCGGGCCTCCTGGATCCAAAGGTTCAGTTGGTCCTGCTTGCGTCTCTTCAGGTCCGCATGGTGGTGACGGACCTGCTCACCAGTCCTTGGAATCCCTGTGGCACTGGTGAGATCATGAGCCAACCGGTCCCACGCCTCAGCCCTGTATGCTCCCCAGAGGACCTGGCCCTGCATGAGTTGGGCCTCATGATTGTGGACTAGGAGCCAGGCCATGTACCTGGACTCCTCAACACCCCACCTCTGTGCTCGAAGCGACCACCCCCTCCTACCCCCGACATTCTCCCCGCAGGTCTGTTCTCCAATCGTTTATGCTGTGTATTCCGCCTATGGGGCTTATATAGTCCGTTTTTCCCGTACATATCTGTGATTGGCCATTTTGGAATTGTATCAACTTCAGTAAACCTGCATTGTCATGCTGTAGTTTGTATTCATTCCTATATATTAGCTATTATTGCATTTACAGGTACTGCTGTCGTGGCTTAGTGGTTCTGTACCTTGACTGTGGTGTATAGTATCCTGGGTTCGAACCTGGCCACTGCTTTTTATTTTTCATGACTGTCTAGACATGCTGAGGGGTGTGTCTGTGTAAAGGCAGTTTTGATACGGCTTGCTCAACGTTGCCCGTCGGTTAGCTTGTTTGCGGTGCGCAGCTCCGCAAATGGGTACGCTGGTTTAAGCCTCATTTGGCTATCGGCACGCATATTACGCTCAGCTCAGCTAGGGGCACATAGATTCAGCATGTTAAACCACTGCTCAGCTACGGGCACTCATTTTGCACCAGTTAAACCACTGCTCATCTACGGGCACATGCACTCACTCTGTTAAACTGTAGCTCAGCTATGAGCACATCTGGCATTTTTTCTTCTTTTGTTACCTCACATGTCTTCAATATAAATGGGCTATTTCATTACATTTTACATGAATTGTGGTTTTATGTGTACATATTTGTCAGGGACTTGTTTCCTGCTTATTTTGCAAAAAAAAAAATTGGTGTTGTGGGGGCTCGAACCATGAATGCCTGCTCTTCAGCCAACATCTCTACCGCTACGCTATTGCTTCCTGGCTTATTTTGCATATTTAGTTCTTATATGCTTTCCCACTGACTGCTAACTGTAGCTGCGCTACGGGCACGCCCGCGCAAACGAGCGCACTCACGGTTAAACATCTTTACAATTTAAAAAAAATATATAACATGTTCATTTATATATCTTTTATGTTTATAGTCTGTAGGGGCATGTGTTGTGTTGTGTTTATTCACATTTCCGTGGACTCTGTTGTGGGTGTTTACTTTGGGCACTTTTACACTTCTGGGGGTGTGTCCGCTTGCAGGGCTCGGCCTACGGACACGCCCCCTACTGTCTTACATGGACCGTGTTAGACTTAGGTGTGATTCAGCATGCTCTCATGAATATGCAAAGCATGCTGACATCACTCCGTTTAACTGCAGCCTCCGTGTAAGAGTTATAACTCTTACACGGAGGCTTCGTGAATCCTGGGGAATGTTTACAAAACTGTTGCAAAGAGCTAATAGAACAATATTTCTTTACTGATCCAAATATTACTTTTTTCATCCTGTTACTAAAAGATAGGTTATTAAATACAATGTTCATTTTAAGTAGTATCAACATATACGTTCCATATTTTTTGGGAATAGTTTTCTCCCTGGCTGGGATAATTTTTAATGGGTGCATTTGCCTTTAAATCATTAGCATATTAATTGATGTATTTAATGGCAAGTGTATTTAAGTACTGGATGAACGGTTCACATTTTTATTCTGATGAAGTGCTTGATTTACAAGCATGAAAGTGCTTAATAAATTTCTGGTTTTGGATTTTAACTGCCAAGATCCTCATTTGTGTCTACGCAGTGCTAGCTGTGGGTTTTTGGTTTTATTAAAAGATAGATGGTTTAACAATATTGTAAAAAAAGTATTAATTAAAAAAAAAATGAATATGTCTTTTCTAAGCCCGAGTTGATTTTCATAAGGGAAGAGTTTGCAATAATAAGGATTTACTAAGAAAAACATAATGTCCCCCCCTACAATATTACTCTAGGTGTGGGAAAGAGGCATTTCCATGAGTACCAAATGAACTAACCCTAGTTCTTGTAGAAAACAGGGGACATTTAAGTCCTTTATGTGTATAGCAATCACGTTTTTAGCATGGAAATTAAAGGAGAAAAGGAAAATGTACTTCATTCTACTTGTTAAAAACTATACCTGAAAAAAGTGTTTTCAAAAATGATTTTGTAACACCTTTTAAGCAATATTATGCAGAGTTGCACTCTACCCCCAAAATAATGCACCCCTCCCACCTGGGATTAAACTGTAAAAAAGCAAAGTCTGCTTTTGTCCACCGAAGCTGGCTATCTTTTAACTAAATAAAACCTCTGGGAAGCAAGAACCTGACACCCTACAGCTTTTCTGTTGCAATAGGTGAGAATTACAAATTAGTTTTTGTAAAATTCTAATGCTTAGTCTTAAAAGGTGTGTGAGTTCCTGCTTTGCACAAAACAATGACGTGTTCTCTCCTCCCCATTATTCCAGCCAATTGCCACTAGATGGCACCATAATACCTTGAAGTAGCCTTACACACACACACACACACACACACACACACACACACACACACACACACACTCTAGCAGTCCCAAGCATTCACTGTTTAAATTAGTAAATTTTGCCTTTTTACTTTCAATGTTAAATTTTGGCTTTTTACTTTCAACGTTCTCTCTGGAAGCCGTGGTGGTACGGCGGTAGCATTGTTACCTCACAGCAAGAGGTTCTCCCGTTCGATTCTCGGCATGGCTTGGGAGTGCCTTCTGTGTGGAGTCTGCATTGTCCTCCCCGTGGTTGGGTAGCATTCGAAAGTCATGCGTGCGTAAATGGGCGTGCCTTCGTTGAAGGTTGGGCGTCAAGCTGGCACCTCGGCATTTCGTAAAAATCTACTGCCAATCATTAGCGGACCAGAGTTCCGCTGTGGCGACCCCTTACTGGGAAAAAGCCAAAAGACAAAACAAACAACAACATTCAACGTTCTCTCTATACTAATCACAACCCTCTCCACGAATGCCCAACAACTCTGTTTGTGTGTTTACAGGGGTACTCATTTAAAGCATTCCAGAACTACTTAGATACGGATATCTTAAGCTTATTACTCACCTTAAACTGATAGTTTTTCAGCTCTTATCCCTGCGGGGGCAAGCCCATTCCATTCGCTGTGCTCAATCTGCTCCCCAACCTGGCCCCATCCCCACCCACCCCATGTAATGTTAACCTTATACCTAACCTGACACCTCTCACAACTTTCTCCATTTATCCCATAACCCCCCTAATTATTCCCCCAGTTATTCCATACCTCCTAACTACTGTACCTCCCCACCCATTCTAAATATTGCTATATATATATATATATATATATATATATATATATATATATATGACCTGCAAGTCTTTACCCAGACTATACGGTAGTAATTACTGCCACCACCAGCTTAATAATGATCAGCTACCCAAAGACCCTTAAAAGGGTGTCCAATTATTACTGTGCAATATTATTATCCAATTGGTAATGTGACTATTCAGTCTTAAGGCTTATTATGATAACGTCTATAAATATGCAATGTACTCTAGAGCCTAACTTGTCTCTACACAAACCAACCACAGGTAAAGGTTTTTAAAATATTTAATAATAAATAATTAAAACACAAGACAATACTGCTACACCCAGAGATATCTAAGAGTTCAGAGATCACACAGAAACTTAATACAGTAGGACAGGTCTGATGTCAAAGAAAAACACTTAATCTAATGTTCTAATCTTTAGCTATTCTTAAGAGAAAACACAGTACTATAATACTACTTACATACATAAAGAGCATAAGCAGTACTTGGGTTGATGGTCCAAGACAAATGCTTTCAGTCTCTCACTGAACGATAGTTTTTAAAACACTAACAAACAGCTCTGCTAAAGCCCTCCCAAATTACATAATTTTGACACTTAGGTTTTCCCAGTATTCACATTACATCATTTTAACACTTATTCTGGCTCAGTAAACTACAACAATAAAAGACATTTCAAATGTATACACTAACAATTATTCCTTAAGTTAAGACAATAGAAAGAATGTGTTCAGCTAGACGCTTTGGCACCACTTTTTTAGATAATTGTAACTTCAAAGAACATTTGAAATGCTTGGCTTGATTTTCCTTACAGCAGATGGCAATGTTGCAACAATCTTGAAGTTCATATTTTACAGTGTTTTCTTTCATTTAAAAACACAAGCCTGTATTTTACATTTATTTATACAAATGATAGAGCTATGTATCAAATTCTATTTGACTAGCCTGGCAGCCTTCGCCCATCTTTCACCAATCTTCACATATATATTCTGTATATATTACTGTAATCACTATCTGTAACACTGTATCTACTTTTGTACCAATTAATGTTTATTATTTTCTGAATCTATGTTCTTATCGAAGCTTTTCTCCCCAGGCCTCCACTGAAAATGGGCTTTTTAGGCCCTGTGGACATTTCCAGTAAACAAATATAATAAATAAATAAATAAAATAATGTGCTCAAGAAGGGAACAATGGGATATTTTCCAAAGATCTGTACTAAATAATATTTCCCAATATATCTTGAAAAATGAGATAGCAGAAGTATAACAGAAGTAGAAGTACAGAAGAAGATTTAAAGGTTAACAAAGCCAGAGGACCATGTGGATTTTTTGTAGTTTTAAAAACAGGAAAAGCAGTTAAAGGACTAAGTTTATTGTACAATAGTGTAGAGAGGAATAAAAGGTTCCTACAAAATATGTGGAAAGTGAGAACTGTAGTGAGTCCAGAGGGAAGAATGACTGTGTAAACCCAGTAAAATATTGTTCAATCTCTAGCCAATTTAGCTGGCAAAATAATTGCCAAACAATTGGATCAAATTCTACTGCAAACAAAAGTGACATTACTAGTAGTTCGTACAAGGAAAAGAAATAACATATAAGTGGTAGGCAGTGGCAACATTTACAGCTAAACATGAAGGGGATAGCACAATGGCATAACTGCTTATATCTCAAACTTAGTACAAAGAACACATGCTGTGAGGAAAAGAAAAATGAAATACGGGTCCAGTATATACAGCATGGGTTAAATCATTATATAATGCTTCTAAATGTGATGCTCTAGTAAAGGAAAGAAATTGGAAGGGGGAGAAAATTATAAAGATATCAGAGAGGGGATGTTCTTTGTCCCCTCTTATCATCATTCTTGCAATGGAAACGATATCTAAAAGAATCAGGTTCATGTTGAAAGACTTGGAAAACACATAATAGTAGGAAATGGATAGTGGTAACTTTCCCACATTACTGTCCCTTAAGAAGTGAATAAATATTAGAAGCTATTAATTCAGTAATGTCAATATTGGGAAGTTTAAGCCAATACTTAGAAATAGAGTACAATTAGAACAAGGCTGTAGTGATGACACTGAACTCAACAAGTAGCAAGGGCCATGGGGACACATTACAGAAGAAATTTGCCAGTCTTATCTAAACTTGGTAATCAGGTTTACAGTTCAAGGCAGTACAAGACAATAACAGATCATTAAAACAACACAGAAAAAGCTATAATCAAAACTCGTATCCAAACTCACATCAGTTAAATCAGTGCAATTAAAACTGTGGTCTTCCATGTGTATAATATTTCCTCAGAATTCTACCAATCCTATATGAACACACAAAACTGAAACTGATTCAACACATGATTGAGAGTTTAACTGCAGTGGAAAAAGGAAACTGTATTGCTATGTAAGCTGCTAATATGTCAATTCAGTTTGGAATATAAGGTTGTCAGATCAAACAGCATAAGTATTTTTTGGCATTTAATTCTAGCCAACATACTAGGGTTATGTGGCATGTAAAAATGAGTATCTAGATTTCTTCCTGAACAATAAATACTTGTCCACAACTCCAGAAGCATATGTTCTAGATGTGGAAAAAGGGGTACGTAAGGATATGGAGTTTCACCTGTGGGGACTGATTTCTATCACTGTCATAAGCACACAGTGAGGATAAAAGGACCATGCTAGTAAAGGATATAATAACTTGGCAGCATGAAGGAAAATAATAATGGAGTCAAACATCGGCAGATGACGTTGACAGCAATGTAGACTACCTTAACATTAAATAAAAAACATCCAAGACGTGAATAACATTTGGAATGCCAATGTAACTGTTGTGTGCAGTCAGACAATCAGCAGCTGTAGGCTTTGTTTTACAAAAATCAAGGGAAACAAACCACGCCAAAGCATAAGTCAACAGTGGATGTCAATTAAAAAAGGAAGGACAGCTCAACAAATATACTGCATAAAAATAAAACTAACATTTGTGTGGCATTGACGTATATGGATCTATGGAAAAGACAGAGAAAGGCAAAGTTAGACAATTACAAATCAGGTTGAGAAATCAAATTAAAACACTCAGAAAAGCTTGCCACCCTTTAAGAGTACTTAAGACCCCCCCCCCAAAAAAAAAAAAAAAAATCAAAGATAACCATACAATATAAGCTGGTGCAAATGTATTTCTAACCCTCCAATAATCAAGACTATGCGTAAAGGCAGGCAAATTAGTACTTTGCTTGACCTGTTGTGGTAACTCATCCCATAGGCTGGGAATACATTGAGATAGGAACCTATCCGTCCATTGAGACTTGTTTATTTGTAGGGGTAAATTTAGGTCCCTAGTATGTGTGTTTGTACAACCACTGGTTTTGTGAAGAAATAGTTATGTCAGAACACTCAATAGTATTAGCTACCTAATGGAATAGTTAAAGGATTTTAGGCCTTTAATTCTGTTTGGATTAAAAATATTGGGGTCTTTCCTGGTAAGTCATATACTTGGATTTGTACATTTCAAATGGGTCATTCTGATCTATGCTGGGATAGTAAGATGACTTTGGTAGATCTTGAAGATGCGCCATTGGAAATTTACTGTGCCAGATTGCAGGATTTCATGACTATGGCAGAAAAATGACGACTAAATTTGAGACTTTTGTCCATATAAGTACCAGTTCTGTTATGACTGCATCTGTTTGTAGAAGAATACCACTTAAAGCATATGAGGTGGAAACAGCTTTATTGCCAAACACTACTATGACATACTTTTTTTTTCCATTTACCTTGAGACCATTTTCAGGACATTAGGTATGCATACATTCCAGCCCTTTTAAGTAGTTTAGTATAAGTGGATGAATAGATAGTGGTGCCCAGTGTGAGAATTCTCATTAACTTTGTCTACGTTTTCAATAATACCAGCATTGGGGATAAAGTAAACAGTTGTGTTCAAGTTAAGATAAGCAGCATAAACAGAGTGATCACTGCTGATGGCCACAGAAAACTTTTCATGGATGCTTTTTAGGTTTAGGAGACAGGACTTTCCCTTTACAAAACCAAACTGAGTAGGTTCTAGATCAGTTATGCTGCCTATGTTTTGCATAAAAAATTCTGCTATTATACACTCCATGGCTTTACATATAAAGCTGATGAGGCTGATGGGCCTATAACTACCAGAGTCTGTAACAGACCTCTCAACTGTTCCTATTTTGGGGGAACAATGCTATTATCTGGCCTGATTTCTCCTTGCACAGGCTGTCCCTATTTTCAGGGCTGATTTCTCCTTGCACAAGCTGTCCCTATTTTTGAAGATATGTCCCTATTTTCAGGCCTTATCCTTGCAAAGGCTGCCCCTGTTTTTGAAGATATGTTCCTATTTTTAGGCTTGAGTTTACCCTTCACACAATTTTCTGACTTCCCTTCACCCCAAGTGATTTTTGAAGATGGCTGGTACACAAGAGTTCATACTATATGACCAGCATACTAGTGGCATCAACAATTTAAAGGAAGAGGGCACACATCTTACATGCCCCTTTTTCTGAAATAAATGACCCTGTAATGCAGAATTTTGCAATATAGTTAAAGTCTATAGATTTTACACTGTTAGTTTAGTAATTTGGTTATATTTTTCCATCATTTTTGCCATGTTTTTAAACATGTTCTTGAGTAGTACCTACATTCGTACTGGAAGTGTAAAGACCTGTGTGCTATTTGAAATCCAAATTTTATGCTAATCGGATGTCAAGATTTTCATCTGTATGTACCTGCTTTTCATGGGCCTTTGTTCCTGTTTTCAGTGTCATCAGATTGAGAGGTATGGTCTAGAAGAGCCATCTTTGTATAGAGGACTCACAGTGGCTGTTCTCTTGGCATCGGGTGCAAGCCCTGTAGAAAGGCTGAGTTTGAACTGTATGAGTAAAGGCTCAGATATTGCATACTTGGTACAGAATGCAGCAGGATATGTTATCTGGTCCTTTACAAACATACTTTTTGCCTATTAATAGCAATTCTTAAGACTGGTTTATAAAATAATTACATGGGAAACTAAATTTTCAGGGATAGTGGGTACAACAATGAGGGTTGGTGGGTAGAATTTAGCATTAAGTTTGTTCGCTAAGGTAAAGGCTTTATACACAGGATCAGAATGTCTGATATTACAATGGATGAATTCAGTGATGTCCTGGCATAACTGATAAAAGCAACAAGAAAAAAATATACTGGACTACTATAAAATAAATAAAAAACATCCGGAATGCCACAACAAGACCACAAAAGAATCCGTTAAGCTGCTTTATTACTATGCACACTTTTCGTTCGGTTCTCTGACCGAACTTCTTCATACAATAGAAACAAATGAATCAACACATATCATTTAAAACAAGGGTTGCAAGAGGTTGTTTTAAATGATATGTGTTGATTCATTTGTTTCTATTGTCTGAAGCAGTTCGGTCAGAGAACCGAACGAAAAGTGTGCATCGTAATAAAGCAGCTTAACGGATTCTTTTGTGGTCTTGTCGTGGCATTCCGGATGTTTTTTATTTTATGACTGATAAAAGATTCGTAGTTTCCTTTGTTGTCTGTAACAACTTTAAGTTTGTGCTTTTCTTTACATTTTCTAATAGTGCTCTTAAATGCATGCCTGGCATATTTCAGAGTGGTCCTGAGGTAAGGGATGGGGGTCTTTTACAACTTTTTATTATTGTCCTGCTTTTATTTGTTTTTTGTTCATATGGGAGTTCCAAAAGAGAGGTTTTCTTCCTGACAGTACCATTGTATTTAGGATGGGTGGGTGCAGACTTTTCTTTGCAGCTAATTAGATGTTAGTAAAGGTTGGAGGTGAATGTCATTGTCACAGCCCTTTTAGCTGGATCCATTAGTGTGGGTATTTAGCATAGGTCTTCAACAAGTAGATGCAGGCTTGCCCTGGAGAGGTCCCTAAATATGATTTAATTTGCTGGCAAGATAGTTTCTTTATGTGTAATATAGAAGATAAATGATTTCTGATCAGACTTAACCTAGGGTGTGAAGATGTATGTTGGGGGTACCAGGTCGAGGCTATGTTGGCAAAGACCAGGCCAAGAATATCAGAGCCTCTAGTTGATAGTTTTACAATTTGATAAAGTGCATTGGTTTTAACCAAGTCTGGAAAATACTGAGTGCATCCATTGTTGGAGGTGTATGTATGCCACCCAATAGATGGATAAATAAAGTCCCCTAGTAGAAAGTTATTTGGTTGATATTTAACCCCTCAATTGTATTATTGTAATTTTCCATGGTCTTTGAGAACACTGATGGGAATCTGTAGCTAGTGATTAAGTAACAGCTGTTTTTATTAATTGTAGTTTGGATCTCCAGGATCTCCATTTTAAATATGTGGATAATTTAAGGTGATTTATTGATATTTCTGACAAATACAGATACTCTCCTGCAGTGGCCCAAAGGTAGGATAGGCTCTAAACCATTGGTGTAGATAAAGTGCTGTCATTGCACTGAAACCATGTCTCATTCACTACACTAATATGAATGAATTCAGTTAGCAGGAGGATCTCAAGTAGTGGTACCTTTCTATTTGGACCACCTAGCATTGAATAGTGTCAACATGATGTTGTCTGAATTTGAGTTTAAGGTTGCTATGAAGAAATGTCTAGTAGGGAGAGACTTCCTAAAAAAAAAAAAAAAAAAAGTACTATAAGTGCAGTATAGGCTTTAGTCAATATGTGGGAGACTTGGTATAAGGGATGTAAGCTATCCTTAGCAAAACAGGAAGCCTTTTCTACCATCTCACCCCAAGCCAACACATAGTAAATCCCCTTAGTGTAGCACAAACTAATTAGCTAATTGTTAAGGCCAATTATTATATCTTGGCAGATTACTCAAGTCGAGCGTCTTTCCTGCCTATAACACAATATGCATAGTAAGCTCCATCATGTCTGTCTGCATTTAACTCTGGGTGAACTGCCTTGTGTCATTCACTTCCATGTGGGCCACCACTAGGTCACATTTATACTTACCTATTTTAAGGAACATTAAGGACAGTGATATCACAGATCCTGGTGATATACTATCTCAGTATAAGTTTATAGGTTTAGTATTGTGGTTTGTTTGATGTGGTGTTGTGGGTATATGATGCTAATCAACAAATGTGAGATGAGCAGTTTGAATTCAGATCAGGATGCAGCACAGCTGACCCACTGTTTGCAGTGAGTCTGATAGATGAGAAGAAACTAGAGATGAAGAAAGAGCCCAACTGGGCATTCGTTGACTTGGACAAAGCATATGACAGGGTTAGAGTACTGTGATAGTCCAAAGTCCGAAAAACATTGACAGAATTAGTGCAGGTTATATACACAAATTCGCATGGTTGTTGTTCTCCTTCATCATGGACTACATTAGCAAAAAGGTTGGATGTGAAAGCTGAACAAATGGAATATAAACAAATTGTTCAAAACAGTTTGAAGTAAAATAATATGAAAATATCCCCTAAGGTAATTATGTTGAATAGATAAGACAGTGGGAGGGTAATTAAAGTCAACCAAAATTATAGCATATTTCCCTACTTTAATTTAATTTGACTCCTTGGAAAATAGTTTCTGTGTAGTTGATTTAAGCTTGGAAGACCTGGGATAAGGAATAAATAATTGCATAATATTCAAAAATAGAGTTGCATGATGTCATATGGAACAAAAATGTCAAGGTTTAAAAGAAACAAAAAACTATGAAATGCAAACTATCTGCTCCAGCAACAGTCTCATATCTTTACATTTATGCAATGAGGTAGAAAGTTTAACATCCTAATATGCTTATCATATCTGAAGTAAATTTCCACGGCAACAAAAAGGTCTGCCCTACCATTAAATAAAGCTATACTAAATTCATAAAATTTGCTGTTAATATTTTTAAATTAATGATAAAAACATTAGAGGGCTTAAGCATTTCAATTATATTTTATGTGAAATATTTACTAAACTGTAAAATGGGCAACTGCATCAACATCTGGTTTCTTAAGTTTAAACCACAGAAGAAAAAGGAAAAAAACAAACAAATGAAGGAATCCCATCATCAGCAAAAGGCTTAACAATACCAACCATGGATTACCAGTATAGACAGACACTAATTTTTTTACAGAAAAAGTTATCTTAAGAAGCTGCTACATTTTAATAGTTTATAGACGGACACTAATTTTTTTTACAGAAAAAAAAAGTTCACCAAGGCACCACAAATCACTTATAAAATCCAAAGGTACCTCCAAAATGGAGCGGAGACTCAACACAGAGGTGCTAGTTCACAGATTTAATAAGCAGGACAAAACACACATTAATGCTCCAGCTTCATGATGAAACACACTGTTCAGAAAAGCAAGAAACTGCTGATTGTTAAGTCTAACATCATAAGTAATGCGTAAAAGAATATCTATTGCCAAACAGTGCTTTATTAAACACTTATTATCCAAAGGTGTCTTCATAGTGCATGAATAAGGGAAAAGATTACAGCCAGAAGCATGATTCAGTAAGACTGAGTCTGTAGGCAAAAATTATAACAGAATCATACAGTTTTATAAATATTATCATTAAATACATCAAAATATGTTGTGATTTCATTTTAATAAGAAATACACTGTTCTTGTTGTTGTACTAATACACAATAATGTAACTTAATAAATGCTTCATGGTTTTGTCTGTTGAAGCTGCTAATCTGAGTAGTCTCTTAGTAACACCATTGTCTAGAAATGTTGCAAACTTCACTGGATTTGCCATGAAATGCAAGTTTGTTAGGAAACTTCATAAGTTAAATTATTCAGCTCCCTAAAAGTTATTGTACTATACATGTGAAATTTTTCATATGCTTCTTTACTGATTACATGGTGAACATGTTATAAGATACTTACAGTGCTCTGCTTAAAAGTAGATAAAGTATTACTACAGGATATATCCTTTATGCAATGTATACAAATCCAGTCTATCAGAAGGAGACATATGTTATCAGCCTTTTTGGAAGCTTGTGAATATGGACATTAATTTATTGTATTCAAAATTTCATAAACAGTATGGCAAGCCAATGGCATTGTTCATTTGGAATATAACAAAATTGTGATCTCTCTATAGTTGAAAAAGAAGTATTCCTTACAGGAAAATGAAATTTTAGAAATGCCTCCTGATGAAACCTCAGACACTGGGAGGAGGAATTCTAGTTATGAGTTTTGAGAAAGAGAAAAATGTATCTGCATAACAAGGAAGTCCTCCTATTCAATAGAGCAGTCAAGGGAATACGTTTTTTTTTCCATCTGATTTCACATGCGTTCATACTTGCATGCAATGGTTTGGATATTGGGTTCCATCTACTGACTGACGGCAGGATGGCAAAGGTAACAGTGCATGCTTCTACTTCCCCATTTAAAGTTGTCTGTACTACACTGAAATACTTCCATATAAAACTCTTAGAATCAAAGCAATGCTCTATCAAATCAGGGACCATTTCAGAGGTAGTAATGAAAGGTATACTCTAGATGAATGCCACTGAAGTATTAGGTTCATCCACAGATTTTATCACAAGATATACCTGCATACTTACATAAGTTGCAATTAAAGTGGTGGTAATGAATTATAAATATACTTATCTGTATATATGATATGATATTTTATATACGTTTGTTTAAGCAGCCAAAGTTCCATCAAATTCTGACTCAAGACTACTGAAGTCCTTCACAGTGATAATAGCACTGCTGAGGTCTTCTTTGACTGGGAAAGAAAACCTAAACATACTCATTTACTGTCACAATGATCCTTTCTGAAGAAGGTATTATATTAATGAAAGACTACAGTAATAATGATGATAATGAGTGGGCCCCCTTTCAGAACAGCTACTGGAGGGCACCTGCGCTATTACACAATCTCCCATCTGAAGTTGTACAGTACATTTGTCTCCCAAAAAATGTGTCTACCCTTGTAGCCACAAGATAAGTGCAGAGTGCTATACATCCATTGGGTCTATGTTTAATCACTGAAAGAAGTAACTACCAAATGGCATATCACTGAATGCAAAGCATCGAAACTCCATCCAGCGAAAGTGCACTTCATCGAACCTGTGAGATGGGGAAAGTAACTGCTTGCCCAACACTTCCCCATCTCACAATGGCAATATTTCAAACCCACCCATGTGGGGGACTTCACACCCCAATCCCCCTATGTATACAAACACCAAAATCATGCTACAGTGGTGAAAAGTGAGATGGGCAAGTGTTGGCCAAGTAGTTACTTTCGCCATCTCACAGGTTCGATGTAGTGCACTTCTGATGGATGGAGTTTTGAAGCTTTGCATTTGATGATGTGCCATTTGTTATTCCTTTCAACGATTAACTATAGACCTACATAGGTTCATAGGTTCATACTAGGCTATCTGCCCTAGGGCATTTATAAGCCTAGCCAGAGTGTGTGTGGCTTTCACCACCCCTTAGGATGAGAATACTATACCCATTAGTTTGCTGTGCCTCTGTCCAGCAGTGATACAGAGATGATTCCCGGGGTAAACCTATGATCTCCCATCCACTCGTCAAGATTTCTCTTGAACAGAGTCAGTGAGGGGCTCTGCCTCACATGGACTGGGATTCTGTTCCATAGTGTAGGGAGTCTCTGGGTGATGAATCTGTCCCTCCAGCATGTCCTATTTATATCCATGTTGAGGTTTAAGTCTCTTGCTCTCGTGGCTCTGGTGGATTTGAATTTTTTGAGGTGGAGCATGTCCATTAATTCTGGGTTGGACATGGCCTTGTATGTCAGGCACAGATCACCTCTGAGCAGACGGTATGCGACTGAATAGAGCTGGAGTTTCTTCAGTCAGGCATCGTATGACATATGTTTGAGCCCCTTTATCCTTTTGGTGAGGAACTTTTGGGGTCTTTACAACTGTTGCAGGTGTCGGGTAAGGTACATTCTGAATGGGGCGTTGTACTCAATCATTGGTCTGATAAGTGAAGAGTACAGGAGTACAATGGCCTCTCCTGATCTGGATGTGAATCCCTTCATGATCAGGTGGGCAATGTAGAAGGTCTTCCTAACCACTTTGGCAATGTGAGTGTCAAAAGAGAGGTTACTGTCAACTTGGGTCCCCAGGTCCCTGATAACTTCTTCCGTGTTTAATGGATTACCACCTATGTGGTAATTAGGGGTTACCTTGTTTTTCCCAAAGGGTATGACTATACATTTTTTGGCATTTAGCTTAAGGCCATGGTTCTGGTACCAGTTATCCATTTCTATGAGACCTTTCTGGAGGATGTCTGTGTCTGATGGAGTGTCAATTATGGTGCCCAGTTTGCAGTCATCTGCAAATTTTGTCAGCCACAATCCCCCTATGTTTGCCTGCACTTCAGAAAAATAAATGCCGAACAAGAGGGGGCCCAGGACTGAGCCCTGTGGGACACCGCTCGTGACCGGCTTAGAGTCTGACATGGCACCAGCAACTCTAACCCTGTGTGTTCTGTCCTTGAGCCAGTTTGCAACCCATCTTGTGACATATGGGTTTACATCTAAGCTGGTGAGCTTTTCTATGATGCCCGAGTGGGGTATTGTGTCAACGCTTTTCCTAGGTCAAGGTAGGCTGTGTGAACTGCCTTACCCTCATCAATGGCCTTAGTGACTGTTAAGTCGACCAAGTTCAAGAGGCAGGATCTGCCCTTGACAAAGCCAAATTGGGTAGGATCCAGTGTCTGTAGGTCCCCAATGTCTTTATTTATGAGTTCCATTATGATCCTCTCCATAGCTTTGCAGACAAGGCTCGTCAAGCTTATGGGGTGGTAATTTCCAGGGTCCGTAGAAGCACCGCCTTTGTGGAGTGGGACCACAGTTGCCGTCACGCCATTCTTTGGGTACGTATCCTGTAGTAAGGCTAAGATTAAACAGCAGCCTTATGTGTGGGTTTAGTTCCTCATTGAGTTTGTGTAGCACACAGCCGGGGACACCGTCCAGTCCCATTGATGCTGTGTTTTTTGCTTTAGAGAGAGCAGCTCTCACCTGGGCATCTGAGATGTTTGGGAGGCTAGACTCTGGTGGGATAGATATTTCTCCTTTTGGGGAGGGAGGAGAAATTTGCACTGAACCTGTCTGCCAGTATGTTGGCAATGTCTGTGGGTTCAGTGATTTTTATCATTTTGGACTAATTCTGAGCATATCTGGGAGTTTCCACCCAGGTTTCTAACATAGCTAAAGAAGGCTTTATGATTGTCTTTTGTGTCATTAGCGATTTTTCTCTCAAAGTTGGCCTTGGATGATTTTATGAGTGATCGTAGTTTTTTGCTAGTATTGATCAGAGATGCCTTCCCATTTAGGGATTTTGCTCTGTCATGTAGTAGCTTTCTCCTCTTGTTGTAGAGTTTGTTTATGGCTGGAGTCCACCAGACCGGGCGCCTGCCTTTGGTTGAAAGGGTCTTGATTTTATTAGGGATTGCTTGATCCATACATTCCTGGAGGTGCTCGTAGAAGGCATTTGTAAGGGTTTCAGCAGCGTGGGTTGTGGTTTCCACTGGCTCGGGGGCCTTGAAGGATACCACTCCATTCTTAAGAATTGTGAAGTTTGCTTTTGAGAAGTTCTTCACTGTGGTCTTTTTTGCTGGGGGTGGGGGCGGGATGTGGATCTCCAGTGAGATTAATTTATGGTCTGATCTCACCAATGAGGGATATACTTCCGGTGTGGAGCATTTTGTCCCCATGTTTGTGATGATCAGGTCTAGTATATTTTCTCCTCTTGTGGGAATGGTGACTAGTTGTTCCATAGCATTTGAGTTTATGAACTCAAGGAACCTTTGGGCTAGGATGTTGGGGCTTGAGTAATGTTCCCAGTCTATGTTTGGGTAGTTGAAGTCACCCAATATGATGGTGTTTGGAGAGACATTCATACTCTCCAGTGTCTTCAGGAAGGCTGTGTGGGTTTCCTGAGTTTGAGAAGGTGGTCTGTAGCATGTTACAAACTGTAGGGCAGTTTTACCTATGGTTAATTGCACCTGGATGGTCTCCGATGCTTAGTGCGTTGCCACTAACCTGGAGGTGTGGGTATCCTTTATGAATATGGATACTCCCCTCCTTTTGTGGTTCGGTCCGGATTTTGGGGCCGGAACGCATGATATGAGGTATAACCTGATAGTGCTGGGGTGCTCTCAGGAGCCTTGAACCAGGTTTCAGTCACAGCACAGACATCAATGTTCTCCATACTGAGGAGGGCTTCGAGGGCATGCATCTTGAGGTTTAGACTTCTGGCATTGAGCAGTATTACCCTTAGTTTTTCTCCATTTTTGTTTTCTAGGGTGGTAGGTTTATCATTTGAGCCTTGCCTAGAAAAGGCACTATGGGGGTGGCAAGAGCCTTTGCCAATATCCGGAAGCCCAGGGGTGACAGGTGCAAGCCGTCCCTTGCAAAGCAGCGTGGCTTGTCAAGCATGTCATCCCAGGCAGACAGACATTGGATCCCCTTAGAATGACACCAGTAATTAAGCCAATTATTAAAGCTGATCATTTTGTCTCTGTATTGTGGCATCATTCTTGGTGAGGGTAGGATACTGCTCAGGGTCAGGGTCATACCGGCCTGGGTTACATAATCTGAGAGCTCCTCTATGTCTCTTTTCATGTAGTCCAGGGAGGTACGTCTCAGGTCATTCACACCGGCATGGACAATGACTGAGTCATACTTGTACTTGCTGTGGAGTGACCTGAGTGCTTCCCTCCAACAACATTTCTTTTATTTCTTAGCAAAGTGGTTAGGAAATAGAGACAATAAGCTCTTTGGAGAAGGAAAAGTGTCAGCATAACAGTAGACTATAGAATACAAACAGAAAGAAATTCAGCATTTTGGCATTATTTATTTTACTTATTTATTGAAATTTGATTACCAGCAAAGTCCAACTGGGTAGAAGCTCATTTTCAGCAGAGGCCTGGGGAGAAAAGCTCCAAATTATTGCAAAACATTTAAGGACAATATTTTTTCAATCTTCAAAAATAAAACAAAAGTGTAAGTACAATAATTTTACAATCTTCAAATATAAAACAAAAACATCTGCAGTTTAAAAAAACAAGACATAATATAAAATCATTGGTTAAGAATTGATACAAGGTATACAATATTCCATTAATATTTAGAGAAATTTTAGACAGTTTGCAAAGAAATGAAAGGTAAGTTAGTCTAATACAAATAGGAAATGCAATATGCAGTGATGGAAAAACAGGCTTATAGTATATATATAGAGAAAGTCAGGGAAGAGAATTAAATAGCAGTAAGGAAGTAAGTGAAGATGGGAGAGTATGGAGGTATAAGGAATGAAACACTTATTCACATTTAGGGATATAGTTTATCCCATTTTTGAGAAAGAACAAAGTCAGAGTTTAGCTAGGAAGTATTTCGGAGTGGTTTTGAAAGATGTGGGTAAGGGTATAGACCTGATGGATATAGGTAAGGAGTTCCAGTTCTTGGCAACCTTGTACAAGTACAGACAATGCCAAGCAAATTTGCTATGTTTGTAGACTGACATGAGTTTTTGGTCACTGGATCGCAATGTCCAACTGGAATCATAGTTGTGTAGAATGTTTTTTACTGCTGGACAGCCAGATGGATGGTGAATAATTTTATAGGTGACAAGAGGTTTTATATATGTCAATTGATGTGTGGCAGTTCTAACCAATTTAGGCTTTTTGGTGCTATACAGGGGAAGGTTCTGAAAGGAGTATGTTCTGCAAGTTTAGTAACTTTGTTATAGCATTGTTCATGTTTTATTTTTCATGAAGCCGGGATGTTAGAAAGGATGGGAGTGCTATAGCGAATTGTGGGGAGGAGATGAGTAGTGGCAAGTGTAGGTTTAGTTGCATTGGAAATAGATTTTTGGGCTCTCTAAAGCATCCCTACTTTTTGATAAATTTTTCTTATGCAATTTTGTATAGGCAGGTTGAATATCTTATCTTCCACTGTCACCCCTAACAGTTTGCTATGACACGTGACTTCAATGGATGTATTATCAAGAGAGAGGGCTTTTTTTTTTCATGACAGAGGGATTTGTGGAAAAAAGTAGGGAGTTTGGTCTTTTCTAGACTTATCATCAGTTGTGACTTATGAAGTTGCTGTTAAATCTTCCCGAGTAATTTCTTGGAGGTGTACCATGTTGCCAGAAGTGCAAATGAAAGTGCAATCAACTGTGTATTTTATTAGGGTGGCCTGTTGTGTGGAAGTCTAGAGGGGGTTGGAGAAAATGTTAAAGAGGAGGGGACCAAGCATAGAGCCGTGTAGTACACCAGTGGTGACTGGGAGATAAGGAGAGAGCATAGAGCACCATTTTACTGACTGATACCTATTGGACAGGTGGCTTTTGAACTACAGAAAGGTGGGCAGGAAGAGCCCTAGTGTGGACATTTGAAGTAGAAGTCTGCTGTGACAAAATGTGTTGGAAGCTTTAGACAAGTCTAAACGTAAGGAAGAGTCTAGCTTGCCATTATCATTTGCATTACCGAGACTAAAACGATAATCTGAGTGCAATTCAAATTCAGTCCACTGAATTTAGAGGCTGATGTGTTGTTACTGTGAGTGCTGACATTCAAAACAACACTTCACTTTGTCTTCAAATGGCTGCAGAAAGCAGCTTGATATGCATTAAAGCAACTCAAAGAATGAAATAGTTTGAACTGCAAACAGGGCAACATCTGCGAGAAATTAGAATTTGATCAGAGAGAGGATAAACACACAGAGGAGGGAAATAACCATCAGCATGAAGTAGAAAAAAGAGAGAAGCAGTGCCGGGATTCATGGGATATACTGAACTTTTGTCAAAGGAAATTGAGTAAAAAGGCTGAAAACTGACATTGGGGTGTTAAAATCAGAATGTAAATAGTTACCTCAGCATAAAGAGCAGGATAACTCAGCTTTATACAAGATCCAAGGGTGATTCCTGAATTCTGGCTAATGCCTATATAGAGTTTGTTTGTTATCTCCATGCAGTTCCCTCCACCTGTGGAAAACATTCCTGGTATCTCCATTTCAAAATTCCCAACACTGAATGAAGTCATGGGCAATAGCACAGTTTCAACATAGTGCCAACTGGGGTAAGAGGTGTGTAGACCATCAGCTTTAGATGCCAAATGTGGTGTGCAGTATCCTTAACAGAGTAAAACATAAATCACAGACTATGCCCATTGTATGGCTAAGCTACTATTTGGTGCAAACTTTGGTTCTAAATGATTCGGTCATGTTGACTAATGTCTCCTAAAATGACCATGATTATTTGCTGATGCTGAGTGAGCTGAGGACCTGACCTAGGCCAGGGACCCAAGCAAATGGTTGGAGAGGTCTATATGTATCTAAACGATTTGCCATTAAAGTGCCGTGAGAGTTTATGGCACATTTTTTTAGTAGCTGACTGTTCACCTGGTCTTAGCGAGACAATTAATATTAAATGTTTTTTGCAGAAGCAAAGATTTTAACAATAACACAAAAGTTTTTAAATTTATTTTTAAATGTGTTATATTTGGTTATTTTAGGTTTTATTGTGATGTTTTTGTTATTTGCATTTTTTTACATTATAGACAATATTTGTGTTTCACACTGTCATTGGTTGTTTTTTTCACATGACTGTTTTATTTTGGTATTTAAATAAGTGGTGATGGGTTTGGAGTTTCTTCTTTCTGAAGTTCTATTGTGAATTAAAAAGAATGAAAGCGATAATGTGTCATCTTGATCCTCTTCCATTGGTGATCATACTAGCTTCTTTTTCTTACTTTGTTTCTGGTTTGTTATTTTGTGGTTGTACTTAAATTTGTCATCAAGGGCAGCATTACATATTTACAGTATGCGCATAATGGCCATTGCCCATTGTATATTTTTGATGATAGCAGTGCGGATTAAAATCCTATGCTTTCCCATACAGATAGTTGATAGCGGCTTGAATCCTGAAACCATGGCCGCTGCCCATCATATTAAGCAATTACATTTTTTTTATAATGATTAACTTACCATATTTGGGGGGGGGGTAAATGTGTATTGAGTTGGATGATATGAATCCTAAAACCATAGCCCTTTCCTATCATACTAAGCAATCTCATTTTTCTTATGATGAATAACTTATTATTTTTGGGGAGGAGAGGTAAATGTTTAATGAGAAGGATGATATGAATGATTTGGTACCTGTCCTGATAACTGGTATGCCATCTCTGAGAGTCAGAGAGCACTGGAAGTGAATCTGTGTAATGAAGAGGATGATTTGAATGCTTTGATATATGTTTTAGTAACTGGTATGCCGTCTCTGAGAACCAGTGAGCAGTGGAAGAAGAGAAATGGTTTCTGCACATTTTGTATTACTGACCATGCCACATGTCCTGTCTATTGTCTGCAGATGGAATGCATAGTGCAGACTTCCTCTGTGCTGCACAGTCAAACTTTTATTTTTTTACATCTGGTATTTTAGTTCAAAATAGCTCTTAGATATTAGAAATACTTCATGAATGCTATTATCCTCTTGTCATATTTCTACTTGTAACCAGACTGGGTTTGTAGCACAGGAGCTGGACCCAGGAGGGGAACCTCGCAATCCATGGAAGAGATAAGTAAGGTGTAATCTTTGAGTCGCATTATCTTGTTCTTCTGTTGAGATTTTACTTGCGTTCTTTCTTATTTTTTTTCTGCTGTCTGATCTACAATCTTGCCTACTAGCCAGTTAAAGTTGTGCAATGCCTATTATACATGCCAGTGAGATGTATTTACATCCAAACATCTGTGATGATCATCTAGAATATATATGCACCTTAGATAGATGTAGGCTCCTGACATCTTGCCTCTAGGGAATGCACGTCTGTGGCATTCACCATCGGGCTGTCTTACACTGAGACTTATCTGCAGTTTAGGCAAACTAGGTTATTCGCTCCACTACCCAGTCAGTTCCTTCAGTTCTTAGTTTACTACTAATCCTTCACTATTTGGGCCACAGTCAGGACTTTAGTTATTTGTAGTGCACTTGAAATTAGCTGGATCACAGTAAAATGTAATCATTATTGCTACTGAGGACACTGCTTTCCAAAAAAAAAAAAAAAAAGAAACTTTTTCAAATCCATTTCATATCTCCCAACTACTCCATATTTAGTAGAGTGCTATAGCTTCATCTTCCAAATTGATGTTTGTTCCACTGTTTCACTTTGGCTATGGATGAGTCCATTTTCCACACTTTCATTAGGTCATTGTATATGCAATAAGTAGCTGGCTATAATGGGCACATTAGTGTCAAAAAATTATCAGTGGAACATGTACAATATGTTGTGCACCACCATAGTGAGTTGAAACAGGCACTGTAGCAAAAGGAATCAAACGAGTTGAATAATTATTTTTTTTTTATAAGAATGTGCTAATGTGAGACAAGTGTAAGGAAGCTGTTAATGCTAAAACAAAAGGTGTGTGTGTGTACGTGTGTGCACCAGCATAAAGCTACAATGCAGGAGCCACCGTGAACTACAGTAAGGAAAAACAGTGCAAACATCCACTAACCTGTTGAAAGGCCTACTAAAGTTAGTTGAATACAGAAGTAGGAATTTAACAAATTGCAAATCATATTAAACTGAAAGTGTCCCATCATAATCTATACCATTTTGTTCTTCTAGTTTGTGGTTTCTGGTTCTGATGTGGATTAAGTGGGAGTGTATTTTTGTTTACAGCTAAAAATGACAGAGCATAATACATGTAATTAAACTGAATCATGTAATTCAGAAATTCTTCTAGATGTTTAACAAGGACAGTATTCAATGGTAGAATGCCAATAAACAGGGTACATTAGGTGAGTGTATATTTGAGCTGCTAAAATTATACACATACATATTTTCAAAGTCATAGCAGAACTGCACTAGACAATGGGAAGGGTTGTGGGATTGTCATAGGAGTGTGCATAAGGCAGAATGCCCTCTGAAATGGTTTGTCATAATCTCAGAAGGCAGCAGGGCCAGATCCAGCAATAGGCAACCTAGACATTCACCTAGGTTGCCACTGGCCAGGGATGCTACCACAACATTTACTTTTTAATTTAAAATTTAAATAATAAAATGCACACCATCTTTAAAGTGTGTGTGTGTGTGTGTGTGTGTGTGTGTGTGTGTGTGTGTGTGTGTGTGAAGTGATCTAATTGGGGGATGGCAAGTTAATTTAACCAGGCTCTAAACCTGTACCTTAGTTACAGGAGATAAGAACCTGAATCCTCTACATCAACTACCAGGCTTTGTGTTTCAGTACATTTTCAAGGAAATGTGACCTTCAAGGGAAGAGGAGTTTACAACTGCTCACACAAAGTCCATTATCAATGTGCATTTGTTTTGTTTAGAAAATGATCATCACTGTTTGTGCTACAGAATTTGCTAGAAGTGTTAGTACCACAACAGCTAGCATTACTTGCTTTTGATGCAGAAGGCTGTAGGTTCTACGCAAACACATGCAGATGGATTGCTGATACTGTGTTGTACCTTAAGGGGGTAGGGGTGGTGCAGTCCTCAGTGTGTCCTCCTTTGGATGAGATGCCTTGTAACTATGAGCCTATTATCAGTTTGCCACCCACTGCCTTTTGGAATATTACCAGCTTATCATTTTTTTCTTTTTTCATGTAACATAGGCAATTAATTCTTCAAGGGCAGCAAGCACTGAATTTGTAGCTGAAACACTGAAATATAAAGTTGTTTGTTAGTAGCAACATCTTCATTCTTTATAGATTTAATGCAGAATTATTCAGATCACTTTTACTTCTTTAGAGATTGTACATACTGTCTGGTATTGGCAGATTGTAGTGATAGTTGTTTGTCTGGCCTTTTATGGTTGAAATGTTCTGAAATGGGCAGTTTGTTTCTCATTATCGGTTCATACATTTTTTTCTTTTTAGTGTTTACAAGGAAAAATGTTCAAAACTACAAATTTAAAACACACTGCCAAATGTTGCAGTATTATTAAAGGAATATTATTTAACACAATCAGGAAGGTGAATCAAAGAACACATGCATGTATGTATTTATGGTTTTAAAATCTGTGTAGGAGCCTATAGCTTGAAAACATCCCAAAGGAAAACTTAATCCACCAATGATCAGATGCATTTCTTTGAATGTAGATTTCAATCCCATTTCAATGAGTGTTAATATCAGGGGCAGAGAAATTTACTGTTAATGGTAAGTCGTTTTTTAGTGTAAGACTGTACTGTTTTGTTTAGCAGCTATCAGCGCTTGCGCTATAAAATTAGAAATAAAAGTTTTAAATTAAATCAAAACTTCTGTAATCATTGTAGAAGTAGATAAGAAAATAGTATGCACACTGACAGGTTTGAACAGTATTTGTGGTAAATGGAGAGAAATAGCCAAGTAATGGGACACTAGAATGTCTGGGCGCCCGATCCATTACCTTGTCTTAGGCCCCATTCAACTATGATTTGGCTCTGTGATACACCTCTTAAAAATGGCAAAACAAAGTGCAATGTTATTCCAAATTCATTTGACAGGTCAATATGATAACCGAAAAACAGGAATGAAGTGCTAGGAAAACTAGTAACCAAGTAGTATGAAGCACAAAACACTCCACCGGATCCACGACTGGTAAAATTTAATAGTGTAGGCACAAAGATACATAAACGTTAAAAACAGGTATGTTTTCATCACCAACTTCTTCAGATAAGCTAAACACACCACCACCTTTATTTAAATGTCATTTCACAGTTAACCCCACCCAATGAAAGCATACAATGACTCACAGTTCCTAATTAATTAATTAAATATAAGTTACTGCAACCTTCAAACTTCCCTGTCAGAATCCCACTTAATGCTGATATAAAGTGCAATGTGCATAACAGTTAAGAATGAATTGATATACATCAAATACATATCAAGTACATACATGTATAACCCATATAAATCCACTTATATATAACAAATGTATACATATATACCATTTGAGTTGTATACCTTACTTTAGTTAACTATACATAGTAAAAACTTATAAATGAATAACACCATCTAGTGGACAATCATATTCATTTATAAGTTTTTACTATGTATATTTAACTAAAGTAAGGTAACCAACGGTAGTGGTGCTGCGGTAGCGTTGTCGCCTCACAGCAAGACATTGTCTCGTTCGATTCTCAGCTAGAGCGTCTTCTGTGTGGAGGCATGCGTAAATGGGTGTGCCTTTGTTGAAGGTTGTGCGTCAGGGTTGGTAACTTGGCACGTAAAAATCCACTACCAAACATTAGCAGACCGGAGTTCCGCTGTGGCGAGCCCTAAGTGGGATAAGCCGAAAGACACAACAACATTTAACTAAAGTAAGGTATATAACTCAAATGGTATATATGTATAAATTTGTTATATATAAGTGGATTTATATGGGTTATACGTGTATGTACTTGATATTTATTTGACATATATAAATTAATTCATAATTGTTATGCAAATTGCACTTTATATCAGCATCAAGTGGGATTGTGATAGGGAAGTTTGAAAGTTGCAGTAACTTATATTTAATTAATTAATTAGGAACTGTAAGTCATTGCATGATTTCCTTGGGTGGAGTTAACTGTGAAATGATATTTAAATGAAGGTGGTGGTGTGTTTAGCTTATCTGAAGAAGTTGGTGACGAAAACGTACCTGTTTTTAACATTTATGTATCTTTGTGTCTACACTATTAAAGTCGTGGATCCGGTGGTGTTTTGTGCTTCATACTACTTGGTAACTAGGTCAATAGGATACCTACATCATGATGGAGCTACAGATTCAATAAATGAATTCTGTAAGGGTTTATCTTCTGATCATTTATGAGTTACAGAACATTGATGATATTGTAGCTGGACAGTGCAGTAAAACAGTCAGTTTGTGGGTATAATTAATATGCAATGTGTCCTGTAGTTATGGTGTCTCAATGCCTTAACACTAGGAGCTGCTTTCATCACAGGTGATAATAGCATATCACTTTTATGGTGATTTTTACATGCATTTGTTTGGCCTCATGTATGCTTTCCACCTTTTGAATGCTTATATAATTCTGTGTGCAGTGTTACTGAGACAGCAGAGTTTTGCTTTTTGTAGTTAGTAGACTAACTATTATTTCGGCAACTTACTGTAGATATGTCTTGAGTTGATGGAAAGTATGCAAAGCTTAAGTTTGATTTTTGTAATTATCTGTGAAATTTAAATGCAAAATAACAGCACCCCCTTATTACAACTTTTAAATAGTAGTTAGACTGTACACATTGTTCACTAGCAGGCAGCTTGAGTGTATCACTATTTGTGACTGCTTCTGCAAGTTATGCAAAATGTGTATCTTACAATATGTATTCCCACAGTCTGATACTACCATAGTTATGTTAATGTGATAAAGTGCTGTGTTTTATGTACTGTGATAGATTTCATAATTTTATCTTTTTACATGTAAACCTGTGGTACTCAGGCATTTCTGTTGAAGAAGGTGGGAGAGTGGCACTTACTTCAGAGTGGTTGCAGCAGCTGACCACCTCATCCACATATAGAAAATTGGAAAAAGGAGGTTGATGATGATGATGCTTTACCCTTTTAAATCCATGTTGTGCATGTAATTTCATAAATAATGCTGCCTCGTTCAACTGTATTTTCCAGGTAATACAAATGTAAACAGATAAACTAGCTTAACTAGTTTTAGCAAGAAAACGATCTGCAACCTAATTCTTATGTTTCTTACAGTGATATGCTAGGCTTGCATACTTAACTCACCTTGCAGCAGAAAAGTTAGCTGCTAGGAGTTTCCTGACCAGTAAGGAGAATCATAGTGGGACTTGTCCTGGAGTTTCCATATCTACCAAAAACAGCTGTGAGCTCAGAGTAATTCTTGTATTGGTCGGCAATACAAAACCATTGTTGATGTAAGTCAGCTGTGGTGTCTGAAACTTACTACCTGTATATTTTCAATTATGTCAGCATAGATCAATTGGCATGGGATTTAGCTTGGCAAATTTAGGAAATGTGCATGTTTTCTGTTACAGCTAATAGCAGACATCTTCACTTAATGAGGTGTGAACTCTAACTTATTGGTGATCTCTTCATGTAGCTACTGTTGGTATGGGAAGAAAAAAGTAACCAGGGAGCCAGACTACATAGATTGACAGCACCACCAGAGTATTAGCTCCCTTTCTGTGTTTACATGAAGAAGTAGTGCATAGTCACTAACAGGCATGGGCAGACTGTACAATGCAGTCTTCCTGCCTACTATTTGACTTTAAGGATCCTAAATTCTTAAGGTCTTATATGCAAAGGACAAATTTATGCATTATTCCCTCATTTTCCTGCAGTGTGAATCACACACAAGCAAATGAGTGCTATGATTTTGGGCCTCCTGCTATGATTTTTGATGGCCCCTTGATATGATATTGGAAGCTGAGGTATGAGCCTTTTTGTAAGAAGGTCATTTGGAAATTGCCTGTATATGATGACAAATAAGTTTAACTAAATCTTTGTTTCATTCTGTTTATCACTGTAAGTGAAATGTTCTCAGAGACCAATTTATCATTTTAACTGGCCTTACAGAATATTCCACTTTTCTTCCAATAAGGGAAACATAACATGGTGAGATAAGTCTCTTCTTCTTGGATTTGTTAAAATAGAGTACACAAACTATTGTTTACATATATCTGAACCCTTAAAACTCTTGACAATCATACCATGTTTCCAACTTCATTATTCCTTTTGTAGCTCCATTTCACAGACAGATTTTCTGTTATTTACATCTAAATGTATGATACAAAAATCACTCAAGACATCACTTATTTTTTCAGCTTGTGTTTTTTAATATTTGTATACATCCTTATGTTATTTTTATATCACACACAAATTTATCAAAAACAGCATTTTTTGCGCACCATAGTTTTATTTATTTATTTCATTTGTTAACCGGGAAAATGTCCAACTGGGCCAGGAGCCCATTTTCAGCGGAAGCCTGGGGAGAAAAGCTCCAGATGAAAAACAGTACAAATACAATACTTGTCAGTGCAATACTAGGATATGAAATATTTTGCATAGGACATTTTAGAAAAAACACAATTATATTTTAAGCTTTAGTACAAAACACTAAAAATGATGATACAAAGGCATGATATCATATTACTCAAAATAGAATGTTGCATTAGGAATATAGGTAGAACAGTCTTGAATATTGTAAAGTCAACAGGAAATAACTGTATCCACTGTGGTGCCAAATGTCCTTCGTAGAGGTGGAGTTATAAGAACAAGAAGAGACAGTAATAATCTGAGATGTCGTAGTAATGGAATGTAAACTATAGAAAAGCTGAGAGTGGTGGGACAGGAGTAAGTAGAGTTAGCAAGGAGTACGACAGGAGCAGAGCCAGTGATTAGCTAGGTAGTTATGCAATAGCAGTTTGAACTCATGTGGGTGTGGATTTTTGGTGATGGTTTGAGGGAGGGTGATCCAGGGTTTGGTAATTTTATTGGAATAGAGACAGTCACCATAATAGCTGTGGGAGTGGGTGACCTTTAGCATAAGTTTATTGGAGGATCTAAGGGGCCTGGGATTGTGACTAGGCTAGATAAGATTGGAGAGACCAAGGCAGTTTGAGGGTTGGTAAATTAACTTGTGGGTCATAGTAAGTTGGTTAAGAGCTAATAGGTTTGGGAGTTCTAGCCAGTTTAGCTGGGAGAGTGCAGAACAATGGTGAGACCTGTTTGGGGCATTTGTGGCAAACTTGGCAATTTTGTTATAGCAAGATTCTAGATTGGTTTGGTCAGTTTTGAGAAGTTTAGTGAGAATATGAGATCCATAGAGGAGGGAGGAAAACAGGTGAGATTGGTCAGTGGTGAGTCTGGCATTGTGAGTAAGATATGGCCTGGCTCTATATAAGGTGCCAAGCTTGATGTGTACATTTTTGATTGCCAGAGAGACGTGTTTTTCGAAAGTTAGATTGTCATCAATAGTGACCACTAGGAGTTTAATGTAAGTTGTGGGTTCAGTTTTGGTTACAGTCACAAGCGGTGTCCCACAGGGCTCAGTCCTGGGACCCCTCTTGTTCGGCATGTATTTTTCCGAGGTACAGGCAAACATAGGAGAATTGTGGCTGACAAAGTTCGCAGATGACTGCAAACTGGGCGCCATAATTGATACTCCAGCAGACACAAACATCCTTCAGAGAGGCCTCATAGAAACAGATAATTGGTGCCAGAGCCATGGCCTTAAGCTGAACGCCAAAAAATGTATAGTCATACCCTTTGGGAAAAACAAGGTACCCACAAATTACCACATAGGTGGTAATCCATTAATCTGGAAGAGGTAATCAGGGACCTAGGGACCCAGGTTGACAGTAACCTCTCATTTGACACTCACATTGCCAAAGTGGTTAGGAAGACCTTCTTTACTGCCCACCTTATCATGAAGGGTTTCACATCTAGATCAAGAGAGGTCATTGTGCCCCTGTACTTTTCTCTTATCAGGCCAATGATTGAGTACAGTGCCCCATTTGGGATGTATCTCACCCGACACCTGCAGCAGTTGGAAAGACCCCAAAAGTTCCTCACCAAGAGGATAAAGGGTCTTAAACATATGTCATATGCTGCCCGACTGAAAAAACTCCAGCTCTATTCAGTCGCATACCGCCTACTCAGAGGTGTTCTGTGCCTGACGTACAAGGCCATGTCCAATCCGGAATTAATGGATATGCTTCACCTCAGAAAATCCAAATCCATCAGAGCCACGAGAGCAAGAGACTTAAACCTCAACACAGAAATAAATAGGACATGCTGGAGGGACAGATTCATAACCCAGAGGCTCCCTACACTCTGGAACAGAATCCCAGTCCATGTTAGGCAGAGCCCCTCACTGACTCTATTCAAGAGAAATCTTGACGAGTGGATGGGAGATCATAGGTTTACCCCGGGGGTCATCTCTGTGTTACTACTAGACAGAGGCACAGTAAACTAAACCCTAAAAGGGCGTAGTATTCTCATCCTAAGGGGTGGTGAAAGCCACACACACTCTGGCTAGGCTTATAAATGCCCTAGGGCAGATAGCCTAGTACGAACCTATGAACCTATTTGAGGAGAGGATTGACAGGTAGGCTTGATAGTGTTTGGATTTTTTGTGTTTGAAGATTATTAATTTGGTTTTATTAAGGTTTAGGATTAGTTGATGTTCGTACATGTATTTTTCTATATTTTGGAAAGATGATTGTAATATAATCAGAAAAAACAGCAAAATCTATTTGATATGTTTAGTATGTTTACTGTTTTCTACCTTCCATAAAAAGAGACATCATTAATCCCGTATCTTCTCTAACATGAATGGTGAAGCAATAACAAAAATTAAACTTCTGCATGCATACTCAGAGCAAAGATGTACATAAATCTATATTGCTGCATTATTTCTTATTCAACAGTCATTACTTTCAAAAAGTCAAACTCCATCTGATTTAACATATGTTTTTTTGCAACAAGCATTCACTGACCTAAATGTTTTTTCATCATTTAATTTTTGATGAAAAATATTTTTCGCCTGTAAAAATAAATAAATGACAGTTCAATGTAGATAGAAAAATAGACACTACAAAGAAAAGTACTTCACATATTCTTCTTGCAGTCTACCTTTAATCTTAACATGGATTGTCGGTTTTTGTGCTTAAAGTCAGAAAGGCACTCATAGATGTGTGCAGTGCATTTAAGGACAATAAATTGCAGATGTGAGTCAGCATGGAGAACATAATGTTTTAGTTAAGGAACATGCTTCTATTTTATAGTACAAAAAAAAACAAACAAAGAATGCAAAAAGAACAGTGCAACAGAGGTTAAAATATAAAAGGAGTGATATAACAGGGATCTAACATTACGGATGAGAGACAGAATGTTTGGAAAATAAAGAATTATGGAGACAATGTTAGAAAATATTACCAGAAATTATATATATTATCAGTAACAACATATGCTACCTTTTACTTTATTATTACATCGAGCTTATCCAGATTGTCACAGGCTTTTGCTTAGTTGCTGTATAAGATATAGCTCATACTTGCCTGTTAGTATCTTCTCACATACACACTCACATTCCCAAAAACACACACACCAACCCACACAAATTACACAACATACACACACATTTGTTCTTATGGATGTTATTATGTCTCTGCTGTGCATTCTTGCATTCAGTGATTATTTTTGACCCTACTTCTTCTTCACTAAGTTGCTCTGGGCATACGTCCTTATCATAGGTTCATAGATTAGTACTAGGATAACTGTCCTTGTGGGCCATTTTAAGCCTAGACAATTACCCCATGTGAGAATCGAACCCTGCACCTTGTGTTTGTTAGGTAAATACCTTAGCCATTATGCTAACTCCTTCAAGAAACAATAAAACCACTGTGCCTTCAACCTTATCTTAAGTTGTGTCAGACTATTTATATTACCTTATTTAAAATTGAAGTTACCTTATAGTATTTTAGTGTTTCTGCTATACCGCTGCTTGGGTCTCTATAGAATAGTTGATTTACTTTAGAATGACTGTTCATGAAACCGTGTAATATAATGTCAAGCTACCTATGATCCACTTAGAAATTAAAAGAGAAAACAACAACAATAAATTGTTTTTCAAAGGGTATATTTCTCATTTTCCCCTCACACACCAACACTTTAAATGCACCAACTATGAGGTCACATACCAGTGATGAAAAAAGCAGATTACCTTATTTCTCTGCATGCAATCATACACAGATTGAAGACACACCATGCCAATAAATCTAGCAGCATAAGTGAATCAAACACAGACATTCATTTTCACTGCAAACAGTAAAATTAGCTGCACATGGTCAAGCAATTGCATTCACTGAATTCATAAGCTTTGATGTAACGCAGAATTAGCAATGTCATTTTATGATATATACATGACTACACATTGACATATCTTTATATGTTAGGCAGAGATCACCTTGGAGTAGGTGACATGCTACGGAGTAAAGCTGGAGTTTTTTGAGGCGGTTAGTGTAGGACATTTGTTTGAGGCCAGTAAGTCTCTTTTGTGAGGTTCTTCTGTGGCCTTTCCAGCTGCTGCAGATGTCTTGTGAGGTACATTCCAAAAGGGGCATTGTACTCTATAATGGGTCTAAGGAGTGTCGAGTAGAGGGGAACAATGACCTATTTTTTCCTGAATGAGAACCCTTTTATTATGAGGTGGGTCACATAGAAGGACTTCCTGACTACTGTGGTGATGTGACAATCAAAAAAGAGACTTCTGTCCACCTGGGTCCCAAGGTCTCATCACACATTCGGTGTTAAGTAGATTGCTGCCTATGTGATAGTTCATGGGTACAGAGATTTACCAAAGGGGATGACACTGCACTTTTTGGCACTGAGCTTGAGGCCATGGCTCTGATACCAGGCATCTGTCTCAGCGAGGCTCTTCTGTAGGATGTCCACATCATTTGGGGACTTGACTATGGCTCCTTGTTTGCAGTCATCTGCGAACTTCATTAGCCAGAGACCTTCTGTGTTAGCCTGTACTTCAGAGAAGTAGATACCAAACAGGAGAGGTCCCAGGATGGAACCCTGTGGTACTTTACTTGTCACTGCTTTGAGGTCAGATTTGGAGTCATCAACATTTACAGTGTGGGTTCTGTCAGTGAGCCAGCTGGCAACCCATCTTGTGACATAGGGATTTATACCTAGTTTAGTGAGTTTAGCTATAATTCCAGAATGGGGGATGATGTTGAAAGCCTTGGTGAGGTCAAGATAGGCTGTGTGAACCACCTTACCCTCATCTACAGCTTTGGTGACTGCCTCAAAGAAGTCGATCAGGTTCAGGAGGCATGATTCGCCATTCACAAACCCGGACTGGTTGGGATCCAGAGTTTGGAGGTTACCCAATGTCTTTGTTTATGAGTTCCATGGCCTTGCACACCAGGCTCATCAGGCTAATAGGTTGATAGTTCCCAGGATTAATGGTGCCTCCACCTTCCTGGAGTGGGATAACTGGTGCTGTGCACCATTCAGTGGGCACAAAGCCTGATGTGAGGCTATTATTTAACATGTTGCTTAAGTGGGGAGCCAGTTTGTTCTGAAGTTCATGTAAAATGCAGCCTGGGATGTTGTCCAGTCCCATGGATGCTGTGTTTTTTGCTTTAGAGAGTGCAGCTTTTACCTGCATGGTTGTGATTACAGTGACTCTGCATTCTTCCTTTACAGATATGGGCCCTTTAGGGGGTGAGAGGGGGTAAAGTTATCACTGATCCTATCTGCCAGGATGTTGGCAATATCAGTTGGTTCTGTAATTTTTGAGCCTTTGTTCTGTAACTCAGAGCAGATCTGGGTGTTGCCATCTAGATTCTTGACATTGCTATAGAAAGCTTTGTGGTTGTCCTAAGAATTAGTGGCAATTTTGTTTTCGTAGCTAGCTTTGGAGGATCTTATAAGGCATCTCAGCTTCTTACTGAGGCTGACCAGGGATCTCCTCCACTCATGGGATTTTACTCTCTTTTGCAACAGTTTCTTCCTTCTGTTGTACAGTTTGTTTATGGCAGGGGACCAGCAGATTGGCTTCCTTTTTTTTGGAGGACAGCATCTTGGTTCTGTTTGGGATAGCACAAGCCATGCACTCATGTAAGTGCTTATAGAGTGCATTTGTGTAAGATTCAGCAGTTGTAAGTGTATTGTCATTCTGCATGGGTGTCATGAAGCTCACCACTTCTGTCTTAAGAAGCATGAAGTTGGCTTTGGATAAATTTTTTACCGTGGTTTCCTTAATGGGGGGTGGGGGCGGCATGTGGATATCAAGGGTGATTAGCTTATGTTCAGATCGGACCAATGAGGAGTTGACTTCAGGTGTGAAACACCGGTCACTCATGTTGGTAATGACTAGGTCTTGGATATTGTTGCCTCTGGTGGGGATGTGGATAAGTTGATCCAGGGCATTGGGGTTTATGAGTTCCAGAAAGCGTTGAGCTAAGGAGTTCGTTCATGAGTAATTTTTCCAGTTAATGGTGGGGTAGTTGAAGTCGCCCATTATTAGGGTGTTTGGTTGAACCCTAATATTTTCCAGTACATCAAGAAAAGAGGAACTTATAAACAAAGACACTGGCAACCTTCAAACACTGGACCCCACCCAGTTTGGTTTTGTGAAGAGCCAATCTTGTCTCCTGAACCTGACTGACTTCTTCAAATCAGTCTCCAGAGCCATGGACAAGGGTAAGGTCGTCCACACAGCCTATCTAGATCTTGCCAAGGCCTTTGACACCATCCCCCACTCTGGAATCATAGATAAACTTACTAAGCTGGGCATTAATCCCTACATCACCCAATGGGTTGCTAACTGGCTTACTGATAGAACCCACACTGTAAAAGTAGCTGACTCCAAATCAGACAAGTGACAAGTGGAGTACCTCAGGGTTCAGTCCTGGGACTGCTCTTGTTTGGCATCTACTTCTCTGAAGTACAGGCCAACACTAAGAGACTCTGGCTAACAAAGTTCGCAGATGACTGCAAACTGGGAGCCATTATTGAATCCCCAAATGATGTGGATACTCTACAAAAGGGCCTTACAGAAACAGATGATTGGTGCCAGAGCCATGGGCTCAAGCTCCATGCCAGGAAATGTACAGTTATCCCCTTTGGGAAAAAACATGTACCCGTGAATTACCATATAGGTGGCAGTACACTAAACACTGAAAGTGTGATAAGAGACTTAGGAACACAGGTGGACAGTGGTCTCACCTTCAATAACCACATTGCCACAACAGTCAGGAAATCCTTCCATGTGGCACATCTCATCACTAAGGGCTTTTCATCCAGAAAAAAGGAGGTCATTGTCCTATTGTACTCATCCCTCATTAGACCCATTATAGAATACAATGCCCCGTTTGGTATGTACCTCTCGAGACATCTGCAACAACTGGAAAGGCCACAGAAATACCTCATTAAAAGAATCACAGGCCTAAAGTAGATGCCCTATGCTGACCGCCTTAAAAAACTCCAGCTATACTCTGTCACACATCATCTACTCAGAGGCGATCTCTGCTTAACATACAAGACCATGTCAAACCCAGAGCTGTTGGACATGCTACACTTAAAGAAATCCCAATCCCTCAGAGCCACACGCTCCAGGGATCTAAACCTTGTCATCACAATAAACAAAACATGCTGGAGGGATAGGTTCCTGACCTAGAGACTCCCCAGACTCTGGAATAAATTGCCCATACATGTCAAGCAGAGTGCCTCTTTGGCCCTCTTCAAAAGGAACCTTGATGATTGGATGGGAGAAAGGAAATTCACCCTGGGGATCACGTCAGTTGCCCTGCTAGACAGGGGTCCAGGGAAGTAAACAGTGTGGGAAGAAATAGCCAAGGAATTGTTATAGTATAGCAAGGCTTGTATAGGCCCTAGGGCTGATAGTCTAGTACCAACCTATGAACCTAAGGAGTGGGAATCCTGGGGCATGGTGGGGGATCTGTAGCAAGCTACAATTTGGATTGCAGCATTGCCCAGAGTTAGTGCACTTGGATAACCTCGGATGCATTATGCTGAGCAATTAGCCTGAAGGTGTGGATATCCTTAATGAATATGGACACACCTCCGCCTTTGGTGTTTTGGTCCAGGTTACATGGCAGAAAAGTGTTGTATGAGTTATAGCCTGGTAGTTCAGCGGTGCTCTCTGGAGCCTTGAACCAGGTTTCAGTCACTGCACAGATATCGATGTTCTCCATTTTAAGGAGTGCCTTTAGTGAGTGCATTTTGAAATTTAGACTTCTAGCATTGAGTAGAATTATACTCAGTTTTTGCTTGCTTGTTCCTGTTACGGTGGTGAATTTGTTATTTGAACCTTGCAAATGAAATTATACATATCACCTGTCATTGAGTCAAAAAAGTGTGAATTTAAACCTTTAGGCATTCCAACACACATCATGTATCTCTGTCTCTTACTTATTTACATGCCAAACACCACTGGCATTCAGAAAGTGAACATTTGTGAAAAAACAAAAGAGATCTACCTGAAGAACTAAAGAAGCTTACTTGTTTTCAAGAATATTGGTGTTTTGGAAGTTCTGATGTAGAGTTCTCAATATATCTGGCTTAGATGCAAACCACTGGTATGCACATGCTAGACCTAAGGATGAAAATGTAAAGTTCTAGTAATAGAAGTTCAAAATGTACATTACTGTGAATGGATTATTAATGAGACCTAAAGCTTTTCACTATGCAATGACATGCTGATGAAGAGTAAGTCATGAATTACTATCAGCAAAGAAACAAAGAAAGAATTTCTCATTTATTAGACATTCATTATTTATTCAAGCAATCATGAATACAGAGACTACAGATACTTGTTAATAAAGGGAAAAAAAAGAAACAGAGACTGAATTCAATTTATCTCTAGACACATTCATAAACACAAGAGAATGTGGGGTAAGAAATTACAAAACATTTGTCATGGTTTTGTGAAAAAAGGACAAATGGTCATTAAAAATTGTAGATGTCTGCAGCATGTAGAACAAGTAAAAGTGCAAGTGCACCTTAAAATGAATTTTTTGAAAATTAGATACAGATGAAATCATAAACGAGTCCAATAGACAGTCAAAATGAGAAACAAAGTCAGTGTATGTTGTAATAGTAATGGATCTGAAAAGAAAATCATGATGCAATTTAATATAATATAGAAATGATCAAAGATATTAAACAAAAAAGTGTAATATACTACAACAAAGGATTTAAGAAAGCTGATGCATCCTAAGTGCTTATATAATTTAATAAATATAGCGTTAGCAGTGGCAATAGTAATGGGATCAAACACCGTTTATCAGTTAACCAGTCCTACAGAATGAGTACTGCAAAATTATGTCTTTCTAAAATCTGTCGAAGCAAAAACATGCTCCAAAAAATGTGGATATCATTGACAAAAACATAATTATCTGTTGTTTGGTATTAAAGAAATGAAAACAACCAATATGAAAAAATCACAAGAACTGCTTCATGAATTTGTAGAATATTGTAAGCAAAACGTACTTAGAATAAATGGCTACAGTGCTTCAAAATACTCCCTTACAGAAAATATTTTTAACTACAGAAATTACAAAATAATGGAGGGATATTTCTGGACATTATAAACTGCAATTTAAAAATAAACAAATCTAAAATTATCATTCCTTTAGCTATGATTATTGTCTTCAGTTAGCTACGATTAAAGTCATACATTCTTCTAATATTTCAACCATTTGGCTTGTAAGAAGCTAAATATGGTAAAATGAATTCACAGGTGGAAGCAGAACGATGCATAGACACTATCACAAAGTTACACAGGCATTCCAAATATTACTGAGAACCACCACAAATATATCCTGTTTGAATATGTTGATTTCTTCAAAGGCTTGGAAAGCATGTCAGAAGAATATCACACAAATTAATCTTTGCTTTGTTAATGATACATGGTGTTACAAAAGCTCTTTGTACTAAGTTGAACAGAAAATTAGAATGGAAAAACAAGGTATCATTAAGATAAATCTTGCCAAATAGAATGGTAGAATAACATGGTTAGTTTTAGAGAAAGACACACTTTGATTTTGTATTGGTCTGTGACCAATGAATAAAGTGATTCACATGAATTATTTACTAGATGTAAAGGAAAGTTTTCAGCAGGTAGCACTAAACGAAGCTAGCTGCCAGATGCATATACTTAGTACTAATTTACAGTGCTGAAACTTCCTGAAATTTCTATTGTGTGTTTCATCAGCATCAGTGGTATTCCAATGAGCTCATGCCCATGCAATTAAAGTATAGCATGTCATAAATATAACTGACAACTTGTTAGAGTGGATCAGACATAAGCAGAGGGAAAATAAACTGTTACAGATGCCAAGTGAGAGATGGAATAAATGTGAATTTCAGATTATGAGAAACCTAATAAAAAAAAATTCTGATTAGTATAGCAAATGCCAAAGACCAGAAGACAATTAGGCCTTTCAGTTCTTTTACTGCAAATTTAACAAACAATATGTCTAAGATAAGTAAGGATAAAAACATGCTATAAAAATAGATAGAGCTGTAACTGGTTCAACTTGTGCTCGATTACATTCACTGATGTGGCATCCCCAAGTCTAATATAGGGAACAAAAATAGTCCATTTCCTGATCTGGAGCTCCTCATCTAAGGAGCAAGCCAGGTCTACCTTTGTGCCTCTTGAACTCTAAGTTGAGGAGAAAAAAAGAAGAAACACTTTTTACTTATAAAACTATTGCAAACCCTTTACTACAAATGTAGCAAGTAGTCTGCTATGACTTATAAACACAAAGAGTGCTGCAGCACTACAGCCGTGACTGCAAATACAGAGTCAGTTTTTATTTCCATACTGCCATTCATAAATGTCAATATGGAAATTAATGCCAGAACGGATCTGCTGACTGAATGACATCTGCCAAACATGCCACCTAACATCTTTCTGGGGACAATCTAATCTGTTCACTCCACCTTAGCTATGCCTCTGCATTTTGTCAATGAAAGGCTATGATGTGAGCAAGACAGTTTTTGTTTGCTTGTTTGTTTGTTTGGCAAGTAGATCCTAACTAGACTTGTGTAGGAACTGTGATCTTATGTGAGAATATACTACTTAGATGTGGGTTTAGAACAAATGAAAATGCACAAGCAATATGTTCCCTTAGAAATAAAAACTCTTAGCACTAGTATATTTATGTGCAAATGTTCAGAAATATGTTGACGGTAAAGTAGTTTGCATAAAAGCAGGCCAAACCTGTTGAAAAGCATCTTCAAAATCTCCTTTTGCAAATATTGGCATTGCGAAGTGTGTCACAGAAATATGTTTTAAAGTTAAATATAGATGTGGCAAAGGACTACACATCAGATATAAAGAAATCATGAATAAATGTACAAGCAGACAGATACTTTGGGTAATCCTTCAGTTACGAAAAACAAAGGAAAGAAATAACTGGATTTTAGAGTAGTACTGGCATTGTGTCAGATATGCAATTTACTAAAAGCAGTACAATGCAAGGATGGCATGATATAATAAAAATCAATAGAAAGGAAATAAATTCAATCTTATTTTTCCTTCATTACAAAATGCATTCCCCTAGGATTCAGGATGATTATCACAACCAACACTTATTGGGCAACAAAGGACTGCCAATTAGTGTGACAGTGATAATGTAGGATTAAATGAGAAGTTAAAACCACAAAAAGAATCACCTCATTAGCTGGAAATTACCATGTCTCGGAATCAAAAACTGTACTATCAGACCTTACCGCATCAGGGTTGCACAAGCACCTATCAACACACAAATAATGCGCACACACACACACACACACACACACACACACACACACACACACACACACACACACACACACACACACACATGCACAAAACATATAAATCCAGGCAACAATATTACCTGTTACTCTACAGGCACAATCACACACATACACAGAAAGACACAATTTTTCAAAAACCCTCACCAAGACAACGCTGATATATAGACTGTATTTATATAGCATATATCATGGACAAAAGTAGGTTACAACTTAAAAAAAGACAGCTGGGTGCATATGACCCAGGAGAAAAAAGTGCCCAATCCTGGTAGGCACATTGGTGCCAGGACTGGAAAAGATGACAGTGTAGAATCCTCAAAATATGAACACAATCCTACAATGGGGCCAGGCCCAGGGAGAGAATAGCCCCCATGTTGTAGAGGTAAGTAGTAGTCCACAAAAACTGATAGGCCAAAGAAGAACCATAAAGATGATAAAGTGGACTACTGAAGATAAGAAAGAAATTATGTATTATTAGTATTTTGCAAAAAGCCCAGCATTTCCATACACAAGATATACAAAAAGATTAAGAGAAATTAGAGGAAAGAAAAATACTTCCACAAGAAAAACTGTCAGAAGCTTCAAATAAAAATGTGTATTCATTAATACAACAGATTTGTGAAAAACAGTACATAGATCAATAAACTTTGACTTGTTTGGAAAACAAAGCATGTAAGGAAGTATGAAAATATAAACAACAAAACCTAGAGATATTTGAAAAGTACAAAAAGGAAATGTGGACATGGACAAGAAAAACAGATGTGATATGGTACAAAATGTGTGCAAAGGAGAAAGCCAAATTAATCAATATAAAAAAGACAGCCCCAAAGATATTTGAAGAGAAATACAGGCAAAGGCATCCAGATATGGAAAATTTCACAATAAAAAATAATATCATAAAGAGGAAATTCAGAAAAGAAGATTAGTAAAGTAGAAGCTAAAAAACAGAAGTTGAAGTTATGGAGTGCCTGTGAAGTGAAGGATTTGGTGTAGAAGATCTAACACAGGGTACATCACAGCATGATGGAGTGAGTCCCCAAAGGAAAGAGAAGCAGGAAGATCAAGAGACATCTGAAGGGGAAATATGGACACAGGAAAGATAAAGAGATTTAATATGGTGTAATATTTATGCAAATTAGAAAGCAAAACTAAACAATACAAAAATAGCAGCACCAAAGATATTTGAAGAGAAATACAGGCAAAGGAATCCGGATATGAAAAACTTTACAACACAAAAAATTGGAAGAACAAGAGGAAAAGGAGATTAGTAATGAAGACGTTAAAGAAATAGAAACTGAGGTTATGGAGTACCTATGAAATGAAGGATTTGGTGTAGAAAATCTAATTCAGAAAGCACGGCAACAGGATAGAGCAATGGACATCCAAATTAAGGGGAAATCAGTGGAATGAGAAGCAATTGGTCAAATGCCATATGAAGATATTTTGGAGCCTTCCACAGGAAACTAGTATAAACATTCACTTAAAGCTGGACAACAAATGAAGGAACAGGAAATTCTGATCCAGTCAATGCTGAGGAGTGATAGGATAGTGAGATCCCATATAACAAACCAACAGATGGCACAGGATGAAATTGAAGAGAATGTGCCACCGGAAGATGCCATAGAACTTTCTATAGAATGCCCACAGGAAATGGAAAACAAAAAATGTACCCTCAGTTTAGAAAAAATTAGTTAAGAGAAGACTAGCTTGATTTAACAGACATAGATAGACATGTTAAAATCAATGAAAGAAATAGACTACAGAAGGTCAATGAAACCCAAAAAGTCAGAAGTTCAGTAAAACAAATGCACACATTAATTAGGACTGTCCATATAGATCCATGCGATATAATAGAAGTAAACAGGATTTATTACTGTGAAGCTTTTTAATAACTGATAAAGTTCTACCACAAGAACATATAGTAGTGAGAGAAAGGAAGGTGAGAAATTGATTATCATTATGGAAGTATCGAACAGAGAAAACTATAAAGCAACTAAGACAAGAAGCGTCATTGTTAGAAGAATATACAAGAGGTAGCAGATCAACAAAAATACTAAGAAAGATGGACATGATAAAGACAATGCGCAGTATTAGAACAGACTAAGGCTCTATCATGCACTATCACAAATAAACTAAAAATCTCAACGCAGGTGGAAAAACTTAGAATAAACTGAGATAAATATAAAGAAAAAGTACAAAATAAGCAATTTATTGATGACTCAAAAAAGTTTTATGGAAAATTGTGAAACAAGGTAAAAGGAATTGAAAGCACAAAGAAATGAAGAAATAGATACATTTTGGAGAAGTATCAATGAAGAACATAACAAAGATGCTAAATGGACAGAAGAAGTAAAAGAAAGAATAAGAAGTTAAAAGGTACAGGATATGAAATTGGATGAAGTAACAGCCAGAGAGACTGAAACAGAGTTAAGAAAAGGTTCTAATTGGAAACCTCCCAGGCCCAGATGCAGTACCTAACTTTTGGTCAAAAGCATTAACATCTTTGCACAAAGATTTAGCCATGAGTAAGAACTATTTATATGCACACCCCGAACAGACACCAACCGGGCTATCAACAGGAAAAGCAATGCTCCTACTTAACAGTGAAGCTGCAAACCTGTTGTTTCAATAGACAATTTCAGGTCAATGAAGCCAATCGCCAATTAGCTGAAACACCTGATGTTCATAAGGGTCATTTGCATATATCCCATGTGCCTCTAATGCAACAGGTTTGGGAGGTCACTCAGTGGAAGTTTTAGCTTTGCTGGAGTTTTCATTTTGTTTTTACTGATTGGTTTTTCAGTGACCTTCTCACTTACTGTTTTAGTTCATTGTTTGGGATATTTTTGTAGTGAACCTAATGATAATGGACAACAGCTGCATATAACAGCCCTGTGTTTCTTAAGCTTAGTCAAACACTCTGCTTGTGCTGTGTTGATGAGGTCATAACAAGGCCGAAATATGCATATCCACAGCTAGTGGGGTCTAGCTTTATTGGCCTGAAATTGTTCATTAAAATAATGAAACAAGTCATGGGCATTCAGAATCGCCAGTTAGCTGAAACACCTGATGTTCATAAGGGTCATTTGCATATATCCCATGTGACTCTAATACAAGAGGTTTGGGAGGTCATTCATTGGAAGTTCCAGCTTTGCTGAAGTTTTCACTTTGTTTTTACTGATTGGTTTTTCAGTGACCTTCCCACTTATTGTTTCATCCTGTAATTTTGGAATATTGGAAAAATGTGCAGCAATTTAATTGTTAACAGCAGAAAGTTGAACTGCAGATTTCCCTCTTAAGCTACTTCAGTAATTCCGTAAAATAAACACAAAATAATGAAAATGATGTAATACCTTGGCAGACCAGAAAATGTAATGTAATAGAGTCACATTATTAAATTAAATATGGGACAGTGAACAACCAGAAGCTGAAGATGTTTGCAAGGCAGGTAAACCAATGTATTGTATACATTCATGTGTACCTGGAGAGCGTTATAGTAGTATGTACGTGTGTGCAGGAGACAAAAGCATCCAAGTCAAACTGATAGGAAGAGTGATGACAAGTGTCATAATCTGCCCTACTGTGAAAAAGGTGTAAACGTGAAAAGGAAACTGAGTACAGTTACACAGTGAGAAAAAACGACAGAAAAGCTCCCAAATTTGTGTCTCCAAGTGAATCGTTCATCCAGCAAGAATGTTTTCTAAATCAGTAGGCTTTCCGAGTTGAGATTTCTGCCAGTTATTCTAGATATGGAAGACTGCTCAAGAAACCAGACAGGTATAGACTATCTCAGTACTGAAACTGAGTCTAAGGACTCAATTTCAGTGTTGAAAATGGTTGTGAATAAGTAAAATATTCCAGTATAATGTGCATAGTCCATGCCATGCATCTTCAATAGTAAAATTAAATTTGTTACGATCACTGTAAAGTAATGCATGCTGCTTCTTACTGATATAATACATATTCATATTTTACACCACTTAAAAAGGAGAATATTGTATATTGGACTAATACATTTAATGTTAATAAGTCTGCCATATAAAGTTCCACACCATGCATTAGACTTGCATTTGCACTATACTAAAGCTCAGTGGAGTTTGAATATATGCTTCATGGAGAATACATCATGCATAAAGTATCTATGATGTATTTACTCATATACTAAATGTAACACTGTCAAAAACATATATAGTCTATATCTATATGAGTAGAACTTCTGATCTCCCCATAAAATAGACAGTGTTTTGAAGGACTAACCCAGTCAACAAAAAGTAAATACATTTTAGGAGTAACCCAGTAAATAAATACATTTATTTATTAAGATTGTTCTACCCGGATAGTGCACTGATTGGCATGGGCCCACTGTAGACACAGCCTTGGTGAGACTACCTAAAAAGTAATGCATAAGAAAGCAGAGGATGAAAACAGCATCACAAAGCAAAAGTAAATAGATACAAAGTTACATGACTGTAGCAAGGATATCTGTAAACTAAAGAAGTCATCAGCTGCAATTTACTTACCAATAAGATTTTGAGAATAAGTTTAGAATCGTACAAGAGAGGAGAACTGAATACAAGTGAGAGGGGAGAAGAATAGTTGGGCTGCTTATAAAATGTGTCCTTTTACAGAGACCTTGCATTGCCATCTGTGAAAGGAGAATGGATGGGTGTTGATTTACTTAATATTTACAATAATTATTTTATTAGCAAGTTTAGATTTTTGTAGAAGATGACTAAGTATAAGTGAGATAAGAGTAGTACAGCAGTGAAAGAAAAGGTTATATAGCCTTTCTCAGAGCACTTACATTGGGCATGTTGCATGAGATGAAGCTTTAATTATTGTCTAAAATGGAGAAGGTAAACTATTTTTAAGATGAGTTGGGAGAGACTTTTAAAGTCTGAGGGAAAAAATGAAAAATGTATCGATTGTACATTTGTCTTTATTTTAGATGTTTGTAAAAATTGCCATAGACAAGGAGTAACTCCATAAGTTGTAGCTGGAGATTTTACTTAGCAGCTCTACTGCTAGGGGACAGTAGAAATTAGGATGGAGGAGTTGGATGAGAAGTGAGTTAGTAATGAAATCTGCTCTTTGCTTTATTGGCAACCAGTTGGCTATATTGAGAGTGTGAAGGTATTATTGTGGGAATAATATGTGATAAGGAGACATTTTATTTCATAGTGTTTGTGAAGTTGTCAAGTTTCACTGGGAGGCTGCTGCTATAATGATCACATTCAAGTTGGGCTAGAAGGATACCTTCAGCAATGTCTGCATTGGTTTTGACAGGATAATTATTTCTTGCTCAAAACAGTGATAAATTGATTTTTTTCCCCATGCTTATGTCTATTTGGTCTTGAAAGATGAGAAATGTATCTATCCAAATGCTTATATATTTTAAGGAAGGCATTCATTCTATTGGTGTGTTGTTGAGGTATTTGACATTGCAGGCTTTTGGAGCTTTAGCTAGTTTTTGTGAGCAATAAGGAACGTGACTTTGTTTATTGGAGGTTGAGTAGAAATGTACATTCCTTTAATCACTTGTTCAGAGAAAGAAAGAGAGAAAGAATATTATGTTATTAGCTTGGGTTTGGATTACTGAATATCAGGGTCAGACCAGAAAAGTGACAATATCATTGGCATATAAAATAAAAGAGGGATGTTTAAGGTCATAGGGAAATCTATTGTTAAAGACTGAGGAAAATAGATATTTAATTGTGTAGTTTTATGGACCCTGTTTAATAAGAGGACAAGAACTAAGAGGGATGAGCCTATTTTGTCTAAAAATATCTGGTTAGTTGCAAAGTCCTTGAACCACTGGGATGCGCCCAAACATATCCCTATGTCTTTAAGGCTGTAAAGTGGTGTGTGATCCATTGATTCAAATGCCTTTGTGAGATCCTCAGAGAGTGCAGTTGTAAGGCACCCTTCATCTGTTTTCATTAAGATGTCTTTAGTAAGAGTCCAAACTACAGTCATGGCACTGTGGACGGTCCAAAGGCCATGCTGCTTTAATGATAGCAGGTGATGTGTTTGGAAATAATATAACATTTGAAGATAAATTATTTTTTTCTATAGTTTATTCTGAATCCAATACTTTCAACCAACGATTCCCCTCATTTAAATACACCTATTAATTAATTAAATAATAAACACATTGAATTAATCTAATTATTAAACAAACACTCAGTGTTATATGAACCTAAAGGAATTGTTTAAAAATTTAAATACATTTAAAATACATTTAAAATGTTAAACCACATTTTTACTAAATAAAATATTAATGTTGTACTAATATTGTATACTCTCTCTTTCTACAATAAATTACAGTTAAATAAGAAATAACAACTTATACTTCCTTAGATATTCATACCTATACTCATTGTATGTTTTGTTTTGCGCTGTTTTTGTATGTTATTAAAAATATATAAATGTTGATATTGTTGTATGTGTAAATTCTATTATACCAAAACTAACTAAATAAATACATAAATACATAAAAGCAGGTTCTTATACAACGGTGGGGAAAATATTGTATGGTTTCATATTATATTTTCCCTGCCTTGATCTTTAAATAAGGTACAATAGAAATAAAGTCATTTAATCCAGGAAATTTATTAGAATTCAATAAGATTTGCCAATAAGTCTCCCTATGGGCCAACCTGGCTTCCCATGGTCCACCCCGAACATCCCTGCATACAGATTCCAATACAAAAAACATGAACTTGGCCCCATCACATGTAGTGGTATGCCTAAATAATGCGTTTTTGCTATTACATTTTTGAATTTCATACTGGTGTTCATAAATACATCTTTTTTGATGTCGTTCCGTCTTGCCTACATAAAATGCCTGGCAAGACTGACAAATAGCTAGGTATACCACCCCCTTGGTGTTGCAATTGTAAAATCTCTTTGACATGATTTTTCTATTCCTACTTTCCAGATATATATTGTCTGTATTTACTATGTATTTACATTGAGGACACCTACCACATCTAAATGTCCCTTTCCTCTGACCATTGGAAAATACCTGATGAATTTCTTGTTCTAAGGACTTTTTGATGTTAAAACCCTTTCTATATATAGTTTTTACATCTTTGCCCTTAAGGTTGTTTAAATCTGTAAGGTCTTGGAAATTTTTCCATTCTTCATCAATAATTTTGTGGATGTACCCTGCATTTGCACTATGTTCTGTGATAAAGGCTAAATTAAAGGAAGAAACCACTTCTCTGTTGTTATTACTAGATTCTATGTTCTCTTTACCCAAAATTCGGTAAAATCTAGTAGATCGAGCCATCTGTACCTCATTCCTAACATCATTGATCAAAACAGTAGGGTATCCTCTATCCTGAAACATAAGGGCCAATTTATCACATTCCAAACTAAATTGCAAATCGTTGGAAGTCATACGAGAAACCCTCACAAATTGTCCTTTCAGAATACCCCTTTTCTGAAACCTAGGATGTGTACTGGAATAGTGTATATAACTATTAGAAAATGTGGGTTTCCTGTAAATACAGGACTGAAACCCTTGTGTTTCTTTGCTAAGTGTAACGTCCAAATAATTCACACTATCAAATGTAATTTCATGGGTGAATTTTAAAAAAGTAGTGGTATTATTGATGTAAGTAATAAATTCATCAATTTTTTCTACTGGCCCTACCCAAAAAATGCAAATGTCGTCCAAAAACCGGGAATAATTTATCCAATATTTTGAAAATGCACTGTTTAGAACAAATTTTTTCTCCCATATTAATAAGACAAGATCTGCATATGTGGGAGCACAATTGGCCCCCATGGATATCCCAGTGGTCTGTTTAAAGTACTCTCCTATAAAATATATGAAATTATTTTCCAAACCCAAGGTCAATAACTCAGTTACCAAATGAACATCATTGTTGGTGACCCCCGGACATTCCCAAAGGGCTTCTTCCATCCAAACTAAACCTGTTTCGGATGGAATAACTGAGAAAAGGTCAACCACGTCTATGGTCAAAAAAATAATATCTGGTCTAAATAAATTCATGTTAATTTTTCTTAGGAATTCCCAGGAGTCTTTTAATAAATGCCCCTGTCTCCCCCATAACTGTTTAAGCTTCCAATCCAAAAATTTTGAAATGTTATGAGTTTTAGACCCTTGTGCCACTACAATGGGTCTAAGGGGAGGGTCTTCTATATTTTTATGTACTTTGGGTATCCCAAACATAGTGGGTACCCTTGGATTGGGATTAACCAAATAGGAGTATGCATCAATCTCAATGATTTCTTGATCCAGTAGGTCCTGCAAAGCCAAATCAATCTTTTTATATGAAATATGAATCTCATTAATAGATGCTAGAATGTATTTACCTGTATTATGTAAAATATTATGCATCTTGTCTTCGTATAATATTTGATTCATGAATACTGTACCCCCTCCTTTATCTGGTTCCATGACCCTAAGGGATGGGTTGTGACCTAATTCAAACAACAGTTCTACCTCTTCCTTACTCAAATTAGGGGAAAACTTGGTCTGAATCAACTCCCTGCGGATTCTCTGTTCTATCCTGGATTCCAGGTTTTTAAGTTGGGGGTGCAGTGGGGGATTGAAACTACTGGATTTTTTTAAGGTCAACCCGGGGACAACATTAGTGTCTCCAAACATATTCTCTAGGTTAACCTTTCGAATAAACAATTTTAAATCCAAAATGGTGTTAACCATGTTGCTACCTTTGCTAGGAACAAACTTGAAACCTTTGGTAAACAAAGAGAAACAAGTATCAGTTACATAAATATCACTGTAATTATAGATATGATATTTGTCTTTGGTATACATATAATATTCACCTATAGGTGTTACTGAAAAACTACCATTGTTTACCAACGTTGGTTCCTGTTCCTTTTCCATCCCCGATAATTGGTCCTGTTCTCCTGATATGTGGTCGAACGATTCCCTTGTAAATGTTGGACCTGATTCCGAATTCGTTCGGACCTCCTGGGTAAAAAATCCCCATCATCCACTTCTGAATTATCTAAATGAACTTCCTGATAATGGGGTACTGGTGTAGGAGACATAGGTCCTGTATTGTCACTACCCCCTCCCTGTTGTTCTGTCCTGACTGGATACCTACTCCTAGAGTCAGGAGGATTGGGGTATTGTCTCCCCTCCTGGTATTCCTTAAGATCTCTATGTAATTTCTTATATTTGTGATTAATAACAACATCACAGTGTTGATCTATCTGTTTTCTAATATTATAATATTTTTGCTTTTCTACTTCAACAGTAAACATAAGATCATTAACAACATATTCATTGTATTTAAAAACATCAGCCTGCACAGCTTTGATTTCCATCTCATTCTTCTTAATTATAGCTTTAACTATCTCAAAGCTACACTGATCAAAGGCTTTGACAAGATCCATATGGAAATCACTTCCAAAAACAACATTATTGGGATACTTGTGTACTCGTAAGCCCTTAGGTACCACACGTTGTTTAATACATTCATGCAAATACATGTTATCTAGTTCAAGAGTCTTGTACCTGTATAGGGCACTTTCCAAGGAACACATACTGTCCAAAAAACTAGGATTATCCCCAAGATTTCGCTGAATGTTCTCCGTAAATTGGAATACAGGTTTTAACTGAACCCAGTCCTTGAATGTGGAGGTCGGCGCTGCCGAAGCTCCTAAACTCCCGGAATTAGCTGATACTGATGTCCCTGGAGCATTATCGTGTAGAATGGCTGGTGTATTACGAAAATCAGTCCCAACAACCTCAACGGAACGCCTAGTGACTTCCGGTGAGGGTAAACGGTTCCTACCGTTTAAACCATGTGTTTCAGAAGAAGTCGTTAAACGAGAATTAACGGCTTTCAAAACCTCTTTTTGATCCAAAATAATATTCTGCATCCCCTGCCCAAGAGGGGTAAGCAGGTTGATTAACTGCGTTAGTTGACCCGTGAGCTATCGGAAATCTCCTGAGTCAGACCGACTTCTGACTACCGGTTCCTCTCTGTCGGTGGAATTGCCTAGACTGGTTTCCATACCAATAACCAATGTAAGACACCGCTGAAGAAACAAATACTAACAAAAATTCAGCAACCAGTCCAGGAAACTCCCACCTCGATGGAATTAGTATGCATGAAGCACCAAACGATATAAAGGCTCTCAATAAGGTTCCAAGCACCACACAGTTTATTAACGTTACAAATTTGTTTAAAACACGTTTTCATCATACTCGACTTCATCAGATAATACTTTCAACCAACCAATCCCCTCATTTAAATACACCTATTAATTAATTAAATAATAAACACATTGAATTAATCTAATTATTAAACAAACACTCAGTGTTATATGAACCTAAAGGAATTGTTTAAAAATTTAAATACATTTAAAATACATTTAAAATATTAAACCACATTTTTACTAAATAAAATATTATATTATATTATATTATATTATATTATATTATATTAAACACACATGTTTTTATTATAAAACGTTAAGCGCTTTCATGCAGGAATCTCCCCAGCTTCTTAAAAACGAAATGTATTACAAAATCACATGCTTTTAAAATAAATATAATCATTATTGAGCCAATCAACCAACTCTTTCAAGTCAAAAGAACCTCCCACTTAACCTTTCACGTTATAAAACTGCTCTATATGAATATAAATAACAATCATAAAAATAGTCAAAAAGAAAACATGGTTTTAAAACTTGTAACAAGTATGTATAATATTTAATAAAAGAAAAACCTTAGCCAGGTTTTTACAAATGTGTTTCAGACTTTATCCTGTATTAAAGACCTGACTAATAAAATACAATAAACTAAAAAAGACAAAGGCATTTACAACTTAGCTGCCCTTAATCTAAGAATACTGTTCATGCTTAAATATTCATTTAAACCTGGGTTCCTTGCCACATTCAACTTTAACTGCCAAAAATGTTCCTTATACTCGAGCTTTGCCTCCCAAGGGCCTCCCATTGGATCCTGTATAACCTGTTCTATTAATAAAATTGAAATTTACTGATTTCACATTCTTTTTGATGTCTATACAAAGCATTAGTATCCTTTCGCTGTGCCATGTCGTATAGGTGTTCATATATACATTTCCTTATAGGTCTCTCCATCTTTCCTATATAAAAACTAAGGTATTGTTCACAAGCAGCAATGTAAATAACCCTTTTACAGTTGCAATTATAATGTCCTTTGGCCATCAAATGTAATTTCTTCGCTGGTAACAATAAAAAACTAGGGACATAAAAATGTGGATTTTGCAATCAGTGTCTTTATATGATGGATATGAAAAACTTGCTTTTGCCAGTGAGGAAATTACATTTGATGGCCAAAGGACATGATTTACTGACTGCCTCTGTCCATCAATGACACAAGTCAGGCCATGGGTGAATTTCTCATTACACATCCATTAATCCAAGTTACATTTAAGTAGGGATAGTGAGGAACTCTGTTTTACATGGATGAGGATGGGGACCTTGTTCCAGAGAATGGGAGTTCTCTAAGAACATATTTGTTTCTCCAACATGTCCCATTTATGTTGCAAGCAAAATAGAACTCTACACTATATAATATGTTGAACTGCTTGTGAAGGAAAGCACCATGAAAGGTGCAGGTTGATATAATGGCTAAGGCCTTTACCTCACAGATACAAGGTAGAGGGTACAATTCAGAGACCACAGAGGTTCCTGACCAAGAGAATTCAGGCACTCCAAAACATGACCTATATGGAAAGACTGAAAGCCCTGTCTCTACTCTGTGTCCTACAGGCTGCTGAGGTGTGACCTGTGCCTGGCCTACAGAGCAGTCTCTGATCCTGCCTTAATAGAAATGCTGCATGTCCACAAAAACAGATGGCATAAGAGTCACTCGCCTCAGAGATCTCAACCTAGCCTGTGACTTAAACAAAACATGCTGGACAGACAGATATGTCTCCCAGAGACTGCCGCTACTCTAGAATAAATTCCCAATTCACATTAAGCAGAGTTACTCAATGACCCTATTTAAGTGCAAGCTGGACAACATAAATTCACCCCAGGGGTGACACCTATGTCTGTCATTGATAGGGCAGTCAGTACTGATCATATATTCACTCTGCAATCAAACCATCTAACTGTGGACAATTAGGGAACATAGGTATTGCATGGCTAGCCTTGTAAAAGCCTTAGGGCCATTAGCCTAGCAATCACCTATGAAAATTAACTTACAGTTTTGCAATCAATTACCTGCAGGGAATAATTATCAAATGCACAGATGTTAAGCATTAACATGGGTTCATGTATAGAGTCCATTTCAATTATTATGAAATAGTGAAGTGGAGTTATTTAAAAAAAAAAAGAAAGAAATTGCTTTTCTGAGTGTTTCTACACAAGGAAAGTAAACAACTATATTGCACTTTTTTATTCCGATATTCTGTCAGAATTGTTTTTAAAGCCTTTTGTTGTAAGTGGATTCTTTTGTTCTTAAGCTAAATGTTAGTTTAGTCAGCAAGTGTTATCAGTGAGTTGACTTCCCTTACTACAAACTGTATATGGAAACTCCACCCAGTCTCATTTCATTTCATCTGCTTATACTGGTGGGAACTAGTAGATCAGACTGTGAAGCTCCTCCAATTAGACTGTTAAAGCTCAATACCCTTCTTTTCATTTTACTTCCTGCTTTGTGCACAATCCACTGCCTTGGGTAGTTACCCCTTTTCCATATGTATTTTAAAATCTGCTCATACCAGTGTTCAAGTATATAGATCTTTCCTACAAATTCATTTCATTAGCACTCATTTTCTACCTGTTTTCTCCAGGCAGTAAATATCATAGAGTCACAGTTTATCTCACTGAAAGTTGCCAGTCTAATAGCAATAGGAACAATGAGGCAATGCAAGAAATTTCTTCTCCTCACTGACTACTTTAATTTTCCTACAAATTATTCCCTATGTGAAAGGTACAAGCATCTGCTAACCCTGGAGGACAGCTCTTAAAAACTGTACACAATAACAAGTACATTGTCAGTTCCTGCACTCATGGTTCAAAAATAATGGATCTGGTTCTCACCAATAATGCCACTCTATGCTCAAATCCTACAGTTACCACATCACTAGTAAAATCTGACTCCCATTTGGCAATTCTCACTAGGAGTGTAAAACAAGGCATACCACTAAACCCCTTTTTCTTTAGAGACTAGTCTAAGATAAACCTAATTAAGCTAACAAGATGACCTGATGACATTTAATCACCCTCCTTATCTTAATAACCCCATCTTGAACACTGCTACATTTTTCTATGTTCTGTGTTCACTGCACAGCAATCATCAAAGCATCTCCATAAGACTTGTATGCAATGCAAAATGCATAAATAAATCCCTATGGCAAAATCCTGGTATAACCAAAATATATAATAAGAGGAAGAAAGTCATAGCCAATAAAAGCAAATGTAATAACCCACCATATTGAGATGAACTCAAAAAGGCCAACAAGAAACTCAGAAATAAAATCATATCCTCCAAAAGTAAGTATGATTTGAGATTTGCTACCTCTACTATGGACAACTACAAAGCCTTCTTCAGGTATGTCAGGAAAATAATATATGACAACTACACTTATTAATACTCTTGAGGACAGAGACAACACATTGGCAGGTAAATTCAGTTGTAACTTTACTTCACTATCTATCCCTAACTTTTCTAGCTTATTAGCATATCAACACTTCACCATTTAATAACTTCTGAGCTGGCCTGGAATGCTCTCTACATGACGAAAACCCTTGCTCCACGGGTCCTGATAATGTGCCAGGTTGTCTTTTTGTCAGCACCAGACAGTGTGTGGTAGGCTAGCTACTAAGCCTGTTCAGCATCAAATGCCACACTAGATTAATTCCAGATAAAGAACAGCAGTCCTCCTCCTGATGTACAAGGGAGGAATCTATTACTGATCCAGTAAACATTAGACCTGTAAGTTTCATCAGCCTTATCTGCAATGAAATGGAATGCATCATTATGGAACTTATTAACAAGAACATACACGGTCTATAAGCTTAAATTCTAGCCAGTTTGGGTTTATTAAATGTCGATTCCGTCTTCTGAATCTAGTGGACTTCTTTGCATATATTACTGATGTGTTTGACCTGGCATATCAATTCAGACTGTCTATGTGGACCTGATCGAGGCCTCTGACACCATCCCACATTTTGTGATTACTGTTAAGCTCATCAAACTAAATATAAACCCATATGTTACTCACTGGAGAGAAAACTAATTAAATTACTGTGGGAGGCATACTCTATTCAAAAAGAATAGGTACCAGTGGTGGCCCTCAGAGATCAGCCATAGGACCACCTCTCTTTGGTATTTATTTTTCTGTTGTCAAGGCTGATGTCAAGACCCTATGGATGACCAAGTGTGCAGATGACTGCACACATGAGGCTGTCATTAACACTGCAACCAACCTTCCAGATACTTCAGAAGGACTAACACACTGATAAAGTGGTTCCTAGACAATGGCCTAAATCTCGATTCCAAGAAATGTAGCTTTGTGACCTTGGGCAAAACTGAACACCCATGTACCTACCACATAGGTAGCAACCCCTTTTAAAGCTGACTCTGCCATTATGGACTTGCCTGGGCACACTGATTGAAAAACTGTTTTGATTAGCATGCATCCACTGCTGTTAAGAAATCCTTTTAACTTGCTAGAATAATCACCAGGGGTATGTCTTCAAAATCTGGAGAAGTTACCATCCCTCTCTACTCCTCCCTTATCTGGTCCGTAATAGAGTATATTGGCCTCTACCATATGTAACTGTCTATGACCCAACTTGAGAGGTCACATAATTTTCTCAGTAAGACAAATAAAGGAATGACTTCATTGAGCTATCCAGACTATCATAAAGTGTTTTCTCTTTTTTTGAATCCTACAGACTCAGTTTAGCATACAAAGCTTCAAAGGAATCCAGTACTCTGTGGCCTCCTACACTCCCACAAAGCAAAACAACACCCTCAACACCTACTCAAGAGATCTTAACTTCCACCAAAATATAAATAGTACTTGTTGGTGAGATAGCTATATACCCCACAGAATCCTTTTATGAAATAAACTTCCTTTGGATATAAAGCAAAGTAGCTCTCTGACCCTTTTTAAGTACAGCCTGGACAAATGAATAGGCAATCAAATTCATTCCAGATCTGGCCCCTATAGCCCTTTTTGAAAGGGGTGGCATAACTAGCTATAAAGTAATTATGAAAATGGGAACCCACAATATGAGGTACAGTATATTGTCACCGATTTATGCTGGTTCCTACTCTGCACCTTCACTTCTCATTCATAAAACACAATGATCAAATCTTACTGTCCTTTTCCCCTTGCATGTAAGGGTTTTCTGCAGGTACAGTCCCATTTACTTGTCCATTATCAGATAGATCAGCAATAGGGAAGTAAGAAGTGTAAAATAAATGCTGTAACCCTTGGACATTACAGCAGAGGAGGACTATGTAGAATAAAAATAATAAAATCCATCTCTGCACAGCCATCTAATGGATGTTTGCCTGGTCCTGTATTGTTCTGATTTATCTCTAAGCCAGGTAATTGCCACTAGAACATCACTGGCATCAGGGTTATTAGCCTGTGAAAATCTGTTGCTATAGAATTTGATATGCCAGTCAGTGCTATAAGAATTTCTATGTACCTCAACTTTATTTCTCTCCAATTTTACCATGCCTGCGATTTTGCAGTTACAAACTTCTACCAAGAAAAAACTGCTTCCAAGCTGTAGCTGCTCTGTCCTGGCTCCCTCCTGTGAAGATTTTCAGTTTTAAATGGAGACTTTACTAGCAATAGATCCTCTGAAGTAAACAGCTTTGTCATAAATTAAGACAACAGACATTTGTAGAGTCACAGATAATTTTTTTCTCTTCTCTGACCCTTTTATAGATGAAAGTGCTACAGCTAATCCTGTTTTTTTGCCATCTTGTTGGGGAGTAGCACTGGTATTGAGGACCCAAGTGAAAAAGACAATGCACATTTAGTGGTAGCCAATAGTGCTCTTAGAATAGCTTTCTTTTTTTAGTCTAGAACTCTGCCTGATGAAGGGGCTTTGCTATCCCTCTAAAAATTTTCATTGAAAACAGTTGTGCCAAAGTGGCTAAACTTGGAAACTTACATTCCCACTTGACTGTTTCTTGCTTTAGGGTTTGTTGAAATGAAATAAAAATAAACCTGAAAAGCAAACAATTGCTACATTTTTAATACAGTAACATCTAAAGGTATATCTTTGCAAACAGCCTTTTCAGCATCTAAACTGTTTATCTGTGATATTGATAGACACAGTAAACATATCAACATTTATAAGGAGCAATGAAAGCTACAGAATTGCTCTGATTTCAAAATGTAACTATAAGGTTTTAAACACGTATAATTCAAATCATATATACAAATGACAAAGCTGATTTTCCACCAATCTACAAAGTAAAGCACATGCAATGAAACAAAACAGATCAGAATAACAAATTTGTGATATTGTTCTGAGATACTTTAAATCAATAAATCACTGTTGCTATGTTTCAGAAATTGGATTTCTCAGCATAAGGGTCGTGAAGTCAAAAATCTGATATCCAATGCATTCATATTATCCTTCTCAGATGGCACAGGGAATTGTTGCAATGGAATTAAATTGCAGTGCAACAGAGCTCAAGATGCATATTATTTTCAAGTTTTATTTGCACACTGATAATACACCACTGCTAATTTATGCAGATATGGTCTTTGAAGGGAAGCAGGCAGTGCTGTATTCATTTTTTCTAAATTGCTCCATTTTATGCTACTACCTTGCTCTTGCAGAAGCATGCAATGTTTTGCAAAAGTCTCCCAATCAAAATTTAACTGTCAGCTGAAATGAAAACCATCAATGTCTGCCTGTGGAATATGTGGAAAGTCACAGTATCTAACCACTATTAAAGAATAAACATGCTCATTAGAAAGTTACTATCAAATGTTTTGTTTCGCTTTTTTTGACAGCAGCTTCATTTATTCTGTAAAAAGTGTCAAAATGTCCAGTTCTTGTACGTGTCTTTTTTGTTCCAAAATGCAAAAACATTAGCCTGAAACCTAAATTCTACTAATTTCTTCTGATACAAAAACTTTTGCTAATGTTCTTATACTGAATGTATTGCACAACAAAATAGGACAAGTAAACTATCCATCAAGATTTTATTAACTGAAACATATGCAGCCTATTAACCAGGTATGCTGCACGGCATGTTGATATTGTGTCATATATTAAGCTTTAACCTAAATGCATGTAAACTAAAAATCATCTCCTAAAAGTTCATGGAATTATTTTTATATTGCTTTCTTAAGGGGTGTATAAAATCAGTGTATGTGGGGGAAGGAATATTACTGCAAAATGTCAGCTGCTATACTATAGGCATTCAGATGCTTTCAAGAGCAACCAAGTTCAGAGCAAAGCAAAAACCTGACAGGTTTCTGATATATGATGATGAATAGGTTAGGTGTATTATACTTGCTTTAGAAATAGACACAAAAATGCTACCTGTCTTCTTGTAAGCTACAAAATCAAATGTGTATTAATTAATTCAGTGATCTACATACATGCCTGAAGCATCGCATCATTTTTTCATATTAATAGCAATAAAGTAAGACCTCACACTCCCTGCATTTACTTTAGACTCATTTCTAAATGAATGTCAGAAATCTAGTTTAACTTCAATATTAGCTGAAACTGTACTAATCAAAATATTGTTCCATGGAAAAATATCCCATTTTATTAAAATATGTCTAAAAATTAAACTCCAAGGTTTATGTATACAAAAATATTTGACTTCATCACAAATATCCTGTCATTCCTCTTCTCTTTTTATCTGTCAGCTAGGCTGAGATGACAGCATTCTCATGTACAACATGAATTATTCTCCATCTTCCTGCGAGACAATATTATTGATTACTGCTACATCAAGGTCTTTACCTCAAGTGCACAGCATGGATTCATTTCATTTTCCTTCAGAACAGCCACACATTCTGGCTAAATTACAATAAGTTCAGGAAAGTAAATCTCACATCTATAAATCAGTTCTTTCATAAACTGGCCTGGTTTGATTTATATCCAAACTATGAAAATGTTTCTTTTCATCTACATTTTAGGCAGTGTTCTCTAGAGTGGTCAAATTTATTTTATTTGTGTTCTGAAGCATTTTTCCCAATGCTGAGTTAACAAGAGAAACCCGTGTTTTAATATGACAGTGGAAATCACTGAATACTCTTCTGAAATTGAAAAGTTACTACTCCATTATTATACAATTATCTTAATGAAGAAAGAAAAAGAAAACATACATTTCACAATAACTGTTAGTGAATATAACGAATACAATATTTCTATCAGTTGTGCGAAAAAGCATGGTTACAGTATTTTTTTTATATGCGATCACACACAAACATGTGCACGCATTTATGCATACTTTTTATTTAATTTACTTATTTGTGAGTCAGGTAGGTTGACTGATGAACTGTCTGTCTGTTTTAGAGATGCATTTTGTTTGTGCGTGATGCATCAATATGCATAGAGTGCACTCTTCACGAGTCACCTACGTTCATTGCAGAACAACAACCTTATGGGGGGGGTTGTCATCCCTTATACCCACCTTTATCAAATAAGAAAACTTCTCATATTACAAATTTGGAGAAATGTCCGCTAGCAGGATTCTATAAAACTATTCCCACTCCCTAGCTATTCCATTCTACTATACAAACGTGTTACTGAACTGCACTAACATTTCAGATGGACTAGAATAGAAAATGCCACGTTTCAGTGCTCATAATCTTTACAGATTCCGATATAGCAAACTTTAGAACATGTATCAAATAGAAATCTTGACAGCAATTTATTCAGTTAATACCAATCAAAGTGTATGGTCTGATGATCATGTCTTTAAACAATAGATGATTAAAGAACCTGAGTTTTCTATAGAATACCTTTTTTCTAATTTTCATAATAATTTTTCTTAGATTTTTAACTACGGTGCCATTTTGAGAAAGTTCAAGATTTAATTTGTAGTCATAATCTTTATATTTTTTCCAGTTCTCATGGTTTTCCATTTGTAGAGATTAAAAGCAATTACATTTTTTTTTTTTTTTGGGGTGGGGTAAGAAATCCAAAGTCTCTTAGTAAATCTGCCCTATTGATACCCCTGGATGAATACCATAGTATTTGCTTTCAACCATTTTAAGTTAGACAAGTAATATTTGAGCATATTTATTTGATGTTGAGCAGTTTACCCTGTCGTTCTAGTTGATTAGTGGATTCATAAATATTGTGTGCATTTCTTTAACTGAGACTTTTTTCTTTTTGTATTCTTTTCATTCCCTTCCACCGCAGGCTATGAGCTGTCCTTCTGAGGTGCTACAATAATCCATTCTTTTACCTTGAGCTTTGATGTCAAGCATTAGGCTAAGCTGTTGTGGAGCCATTATACCTTGAGGGTAATGAGACGGTCTACTTCAGTCCTACTACCCCATTGTGCTTGGTCTTCATCCAAGTGGTTGGCCTGCAATGTGCTTTGCAATGCTTGTACATATGTACATGAGACTTGATTAAGTGATCCGGTCACCACCTTGAAGACAAGCAAGTCCGACTTATTCAGAGTCTGTACCAGAGTTTGTATTATTGTAGTGTCTGATTTCTGAGAATGCCACGGTCATCACTCTTGTAATGCTTCTAATTACAACACAGTCATCATTAGCCCTCTGAATATGAGAAGTAGCATTGCAATTAGAAGCCAGTAACTAAATAAAGATTTGAGAACTGGCTTTACATCTTATACAGGCAAAGGTGTCATGTGACAGACACAGTACAGCAGCAGCTACAAAAGAAGGGAAGCTCTTCACAAGCAGAGCAAGTATCTTGCATTTTTGGGAAGAGGTCAGCTCATCTGATAAGCAGCATGGTAAGGATGTTTGTCCTGGAAGGACAAAAGTATGCAAGTAGATAATTTTTATGGCTTTGTTAATGCTTCTATCTTCAGAATGTATGTTTTAAAGATACAGTGCTACTTTGCTATTATTGCTAGAAGTAAATGATATGAAAAAACTAAACGACATATCTGGTTTAATCCTTTGGGGGAGATAATGGAACTAAATAACATATGAAACAATATTATAATATTTCCATATAAGGGCTATAATAATACTATCAGTTATATAACAAACATTGTTTGTGTCTTGTTTGTTTGTGTCTTTCGGCTTTTCCCGGTTAGGGGTCGCCACAGCGGAACTCCAGTCCACTAATGATTGGCAGTTGATTTTTACGTACTGGCTTGCCAGGCCTGATGCACAACCTTCAACGAAGGTACGCCCATTCATGCATGTCTCCATGCAGAAGACGCTCTAGCTGAGAATCGAACCAGACAGCGTCTTACTGTGAGGCGACAACGCTACCGCAGCACCACCACAAACATTATGATATTTAATTTTTCATTTATCTGCAGCAGTCTCTTGAAGTATTTATCATAACAAATAGTACTGCATGTTTGTCAGCATAATAAACATAATAAATAATTCTGGATCTATATTAATTCCACAGTTTCCACTGGATTTGTGTACTTTGCAAAAACACAAAGAATGACTGGTTCCTTCATTATGTTTAGACACATTCTTTCTTCATCGTATTTAGAGGTACTCTTTTACACCTTCCTCCTGTATAAGACAGGTATACTAATGTCATGTCTGTGTCAAACCTGAGCTATTTTTGGTGATCTGCTTGATGCTTCTAACTGATACACTCTATTTTATGTAAATCCACATGTACAGTGACAGATGTCATTGTGAAATAACACAAGAACATGCATAGCAAGCTCACCAGAGTTGTTTTTTATCTGTTCAGCTAGCTAAACTGTTTTAGACTTGACTTTTACACCCGTCTCTCTACCCTGATTATCATGGATGATCCTGATATTGGCTCAAAGTTGTGGGAAAAGCAGGTGGATTATATTCAGTAAATAATGAAAGTTACTTTAGTTACAGATTTCCCTTGCATCAGAAAATAGCTGTTCATTTCAGAAAGTTGCTTTTGGTGCCTCTGTGCTCCAGTCATTCTTTCATATACCTGATGTGGACCCACCTATTTCATTTAGATTCCTAAAATGTTTTCAGGATTTTATCCTTTTTGCATACACTTTTTCTTCTTTCCTTTCTAATGCCTTTGATCAGCTGGACTGTAAGATGTTATTAAGACTGCTGCTGCTATGATTTTCTTTCTAAATGTATCTATCAATTTTATACACACACACACACACACACATATATATATATATATATATATATATATATATATATATATATATATATGTATATCACATTCCTGTGATGCAAACAGTAGCAAAGAACTAATTACAAAGGTCAGAGGTGGGTTTCAGATAGCCTCTGCCATAGAAGTGAAAGAAACATTTTGCAGATTTAAACAAAGCTGAAGTACATTATTTGGCTGTAGAATTAATGTTGATAATCTTGGGTGCTCAGTTGGCCTCGCTGATGTAGCAGTTAGCATCATCTCACATCAAGAGGTTCTACGGTTCGATTCTCAGCTGGAGTGCCTTCTATGCGGAGTCTGCATGTCTTCCCTGTGGTGGAGTGAGTTTTAAAGAGATGTAGGTGTGTATGTGTGTGTGTGTGTGTGTGTGTGTGTGTGTGTGTGTGTGTGTGTGTGTGTGTGTGCGTGTGCATGTGTGTGTGTGCGTGTGTGTGTGCCTTCTGTGAAAGTTGTGCGGCGGGCTGGAAACTCGACATCGTAAAAATACCACTGCCAACCATATCTGCAGACTGGTGATCTGCTGTGGCATCCCCTAACCAGGAAAAGAGGAAAGACATTTAATCTTGGGTGCTCAGTACCTCCCTCCCTGATGATAAACATGCTTGCTATTCCACTGTCATTGTCAATCTTCTCTCCACAGCCTTACTAGGATTTTGCTGTGTTTTTTCTTATGGTTCTTTATTGCCTTAGCAAATGTCCTTGATTTGTATCCTTTATGCTTCATTACCTATGACTTTGTCATTAATTTTATAGGTACAAGATTAATAAATATACAGAGTCATCCAGCAGCATGAATGATATGCAAAAAATGAAATATTTTTTGTTCTTATTTTGCACTTTAATATTGTATTTTATTACAGAGCTATCACTTGGCATCATTATGAAGCACTGATTCTAGAATTGTTTCTAAATTTGTTGACACAAATGTCCTCTTCTGAACCAGTCTCTGAAATGAACAGCGTTGTCATTCATGTAGGTTTTCAGTGAATAGAAAGAAGTCACTTTGTTAATTTTGTTACACTAAGTACTACACTTTACTTTTGAGAAAAACATATCTGAGTTGTACAAACTTATGATTAGATGCTCTGATTTTTTTAATCATATAATCATCCATGCATGTTTTAGCCTGCTGGAAGCCATGTATATCTGATGAATAATTGTGCTAGCTTAAGTATCATAATGCTACATCATTCTCATCATCATCATCATGAACTCCCTTTCTTTCCCATTTTTGAGGTACAGTATCATGTTAGCTATCATCTCCTCTCTCACTTCGGAGTGACTCTCCTACCTTCTTCAATAGTCATACTTGACTGCCACAGGTCTTTTCTCATGCAATATATCTAACTTCACTGCCCCACGTTCGGTGCCACACAGAAGCACTAGTTCACACCATCATACTTTTCAGCTACTTTGACAATAACCTTAACACATTGTACGAGCTGGGTGTAGCACACTTGATTCTAGATTTCACTTTCACATTCTGACTTCTCTTCTCCTTAATCACTCCTTTCAGAGGTCTGAAGTCGCTAATCTGCTCCATTATTTTCCCTTCTGATTCAGTTTCCAGCTTCTACTGATTCCTCCGTTTGCTGTCATTATCACTGTCTCATTGTTTCATCCCCTGTGCCTTTAGTTGTGCATCTCAGTCTCCTGCTGTTCTTGAAGTTCCGCTTTACAGTCTGCTTGTAGGGCCACATTTTTTTGCTAACAGCAACTTTATTGTTCTTTATCCTACAACCCCTTTGCTGATGTTGTCAATCACCAGTGTGAACACCAGCAGGTTCAAAGTTGAACTCTAAACCACACTCACTCCACTAGAAATCCTACTATAGGTCTGAAGGCTGTAAAAGCTTTTCATTGTATCCAATCACTTAGCCTGCAGTAATTCCACTACTGTTTCTGGAACTTTGGGCCACCACCTAACTACCTAAATCAAAATTATTGGGACCGTTTTATATGCTTTACCTTATCTTGGAATGCTGTCTGGACTCTTTCCTCATTTCTAGCTTCTTCCTCACTGTTTGTCTAAGTAAAATATTTGGTCAGTTGTACTACATCCCAATCTCAATCCAAACTGATCTTCTCCCATCTAACCTTCTACTACTCAGCATAGCTATTTATTAGTAAACCTCTATAGCTCATTCATGCAATATGAAAGGTGCTTGATATCTCTTACCAACGACAGATGTGAATGTCACATTTGTTCTTGTACAGTGGAACTAGAATGCTTACTCACCTGTCAGCGTCTGTGGAGATTTCAACATTCAGATGCTTAATGAAGTACTTCTTCCACTTGCCACTGCTGTCCACTTGACTGATAGCAAATTGTTGTTGGCATCCGTCATGAGTATCGTCTGTCATCTGTCTTTTTTCTTTCCACCATTGTCTTGTGACCTGATAAAGTCACTTTCCAAAAGAAGGTATTGTGCCTTTTCTTTGCCATTGCAACTGTTCTCTTTTAGCCTGTTAGCCAACCATTTTTTCTTCTAGCAAGGTCAATCCTTTCAAGCTCCCAATAAGTCCTGTGAACCTAATTTCTATCAATGACTTCTCAGACATCTACAATCTCCTCCCCTCAGTTTTCCTTATTTGCATTATTTCCATGCCTGGCACTCCCACTTATCTGGTCTATCATCTTCACACATGCTGTATTGAGACTTTGCCACACCTGATCAGATTGTGTATTTCCCTTACATCCTGTGATGGTAAAGTCATTAACATTTCCTTAAACCCTTGTACTTTTGTTCCAGTCAACTTCCATGTCTTTAGCCTGGCCATTAATGACCTTAGAACATTCTAATGCCACTGCATGCAAACAGACTGTGGCCTCCAGTGATTTATGTTGATAGACAATTATTTCACTAAGGATGGGTGTGCAATTTCTGATTTGATACTCGTATCCTTTTCTTACTATAAGAAAGAAAGTCTACCTGTGTTGCATGCTGGCCAATCCTGCATGTGTTTGCCACCATTAAGCTGTTTGCCAGGGAGAAAACTAAATAACCTCTTTTACATTATTCCTGTTTTCTCTATCATATGAATCCAAGCCTCCTCAAATACTCTTCCGTCTGTCCTCATTTGATCATTCAGGTCATCACCCATATCAAGGATGTTCTGCATCTACTACCTAAATGTCCAATTTCCCCTTGCCAATGCAGCCCTGCAGTGGAGCAAAGGATGAGATCATGAACACTGTGCTACCTTTAAACTTATTAGCTCTGAATGCCTCAAGTTCTTTCACTGGTTCTGATTACATCCCTTACTGTCTTCACAAGTCAAATCACAGTCTCTCTAACCTCATTTCCCACACCAATTTTTTTTCACTTCCCTAAAGATCTTATTCTGGAGGTCCTTCATCTTCAGTAACTTTACTCTTATTGGTTGGCAGAACAGTAGATTTGTACTTCCAGGACAGGTAACAGCTCCGTGGTCCAATCATTCCTGCCAAGATACTGCCAACAACCTTCCATTCCCTAGTAAATGTCAAATGGTACAGAGTAGGTCAGCTTGAAGTCGACATACTCTCTCCTCTTCTTATAATTTATTTATTTTACATTTGTTGACTAGATTTGTCTGACTGTGCTAAGTATCCCTTTTTCAGCAGAGGCCCGGGGAAAAAAGCTCCACATATTCAGATTATCATTTACAAAAATAAGTAAACAATCAACAACTGTTTTACAGAAAATATTCAAAGCAACATATACATGTAAAACAAGGATTTAGTACAGTAAACTAATCATTATGAATGTCAGATTTAGAATCCTACATCAGTCAGAAGGACTAACAATAGTTTTGTCACCAGATGTTGAATCTTACATTATGCAGATAAGAATGTATGTAATGTGCTTTGAATACAGAAATGAATGTGAGACAAGGTCTAGAAAGTTAGCGAAAGTTACATAATGCAGTGTAATTATCAAATGGTGCACTGCTACAGCCATCCCTCTCCACAAAGGAGGAGCAACTATAGACCCTGGGAACTATCGCCCCATTAGCCTGAAGAGTCTGATATGCAAAGCTATGGAACACATCATCATCAACCTAATAAACAAGAATATAGGGAATCTCCAAACTCTGGATCCTACACTGTTTGGTTATGTGAAGGGTAGATCATGCCTGCTCAACTTGGTTGACTTCCTTGAGTTAGTCATCAGAGCTCTAGATGAAGGCAAGGTAGTTCATACAGCCTACCTTGATCTGGCCAAGGCCTTTGATACCATTTCCCACTCAGGAGTCATAGAAAAACTCACTAAGCTAGGCATCAGCAACTATATCACTAGGTGGGTTGCAAAACTGGCTCACAGATGGAACCCACAGTGTGAAAGTAGTTGACTCCAAGTCAGACTGCAGACCAGTCACGAGTAGAGTCCCATAAGGTTCAGTCCTGGGTCCTCTTCTGTTTGGTATCTACTTCTCTGAAGTCCAGGCCAACACAAAGGGACTCTGGCTGACAAAGATCGCAGATGATTGCAAGTTGGGAGCTATTATTAACTCCCCAAGTGATGTTGACATCCTACAGAAAGGCCTCAATGAGACCAACGACAGGTGTCAGAACCATGGCATTAAGCTCAATGCCAAAAAATGTGCTGTCATCCCCCTTGGGAAAAACTCAGTTCCCTTGAATTACCATATTGATGGTAGCCCACTGAACACAGAAGGTGTTATAAGAGATCTGGGAGCACAGGTTTACAGCAACCTTTCTTCTGACCACCACATTGTCACTGTGGTCAGAAAGTCCTTCTATGTGGCACATCTCATTTGCCCCATTTGGCATGTACCTCACAAGACACTTGCAGCAACTAGACAGGCCACAAAAGTACCTCACAAAGAGGATCCTAGTCCTTAAACATTATATGGACAGACTCAAAAAAACTCCAACTATTCTCTGCCTCATATCACCTATTTAGAGGCAATTTATGCTTGACTTACAAAGCCATGTCTGACCCAGCTCTGTTAGAAATGCTACATCTAAAGAAATCCCAATCCCCCCACACCACATGCTCCAGAGACCTCAACCTCATTACCACAATCAACAGAGCATGCTGGAGGGACAGGTTCATAACCCAGAGACTGCCCATGCTATGGAATAGACTTCCCATACATGTCAAGCAGAGCACCTCACTGGTCATCTTCAAGAGAAATCTTGATGAGTGGATGGGAAATAAAAATATTCACCCTGGGGATAACTCCAATGGCTCTACTTGACAGAGGCACTGGGAACTAAGGTTGGGTGGCATGATGCCAAGATAATCCTTTGGCTAGGCTTGTAAAGGCTCCAGTGCCATTAGCCTACTACACACCTATGAACCTATAAGTTGGGAGCAGATAGAGGTGTGCAGTTAGTGTTAGTAAGCTGTTTAAGGGGGGTGGGTACAGAGGCAGGTCCATTGGCTTAACAGGTATTCTTTAGTGGCTATTTTGAATTGACTAAGTTGCTTGAGTGACCTCATCTCTAGTGGAAGTTTGTTCCAGGCCTTTGAAGGATTATAACTATAGAGGATACATCCTTTCTTAGTTTTAGGTTTGTGGATTTGTAGCTGATCTAGGTTAGAACTCCAGAGGGATCTAGCAGGTAAATAGTGGGAGATAACAGATGATAGGCTAGGGCAGTAAGAAGGATGATAAAGGATGGAGTGGATGATCTGGAGTTGAGGGAGAAGAAGCTGGTGAGGTAGTTCAAGCCAGTTAAGCTGCTTGAGTGAGAGACAGTGATGTGACTTCTAAGTTTGATGGGCTCCAACTTTGGCTATCTTGTTATAGGTAGATTCAAGTTTGGCAAGGTGTGTGGAGTTGAGGCAAGTAAAAATTTGAGAGTCAAAGACTGGGTAGGAGGTAGGCATAAGAGAGAGTTACTTTAGCTTCCCTGGTGAGAAACTTTTATTGTGGTAGAGGGGCCTTAGTTTCTGATGAGTTTTCTTGATACAGTTGTTAATGTGCAGATCAAATTTAAGTTAATAGTCAATGAAGACACCAAGGAGTTTAGTGCCAATTTCCACCTCGACGTGTGTGTTATTGAGGGACAGGATTGTGAAAGTGGATTTAATGTGGTTGTAAGTTTTTAGGAAGAAAAAGCAGTAGCTTAGTTTTTTGGGGGGTTAATGATAAGCTGGTTATCAGACAGCCAGTCTTCTACAGAGTTAGAGGAAATCTGTGTTGTAGAGATGAGTTTGGAGGGAGAGTCAGCAATAGTGATGACAGCAGAGTCATCAGAGTATTGGACCAGTGATGACTGAGGACAGGAAGAATAAAGAAGATTAGTGAAGATGTTCAAAAGTAGTGGACCAAGGATGAAATCCTGAGGGACACCCAATTTTAACTGGGAGAGGAGGTGAGAGTGCAGACTGCTATTCACTGCTTGAAATCTGTCAGTGAAGTAGCTGGAAAACCATGCAATGTTAGCAGGGGAGAAGTTAAGGTTGGTTAGTTTGTGCAGAAGGAAAGGGTGAGAGATGGTGCTGAAAGCTTTAAAGAAATCTAAGAATAGGCAGGAGACAGGTTTGTTGTTATCTCTGGCAAGGGATACAGTATTAAGGAATGATAGTAGGGTAGTAGTTGTACTGTGCTTTGATCTAGAGCCATGTTGAGTATGTGTGAGTAGATTTTTAGAGAGTAGGTAGTGCATAACTTGTTTATGTATGCATTTTTCTAGAACATTAGATAGAGGAGAGAGGATGGCAGTTGGTCTGAAATTAGTGATGTTTAAGGAGTTACCTTCTTTATGTATTGGTAGAGTGAAGAATTTTTTCTGTATGGAAGGGACTTTGGACTCTGAAATGGAGTGGTTGATTAAGATAGATACAGGGAGAGCAAGACAGTCATCAGCTAACTGAAGGAAAATGTAAGGAATGTCGGTAGAAGCTGAGCAAGACTTGAGTTTAGAGAGTAGGGATTTGATGTAGCTAGAGGGTACAGGTTTGAGGGAAAAAGAATTTGATGAGAGTATAGTGGGATTTGATAGAGGGTGGGTTAAAATATTATTAAAGGTAGACGAGTTGGCACTGGTGTTAAATAGTTTGGATATAGAGTCACGGAAATATGTGATGAAGGTAGAGGCATTATCTTTGGGAGTCTTATCAGGACAGGCTGTAGTATGTGGTTTAATGATTTCCAAAATACTAGGGGGTTAGATTTCAAGGCTGAGGGTGGATTATAGTAGAAGTCTCTTTTATCTTTATTATAAGACTTTTTGGTCTGATTTCCAAGTTCTTAACTATAACAACAGTGACTCATGCTTGCCTTCAGTTTCTACTTCCTATAAGGAAGCGTGCATCCACATAGTACTTTGCTCTCAATGCACTAATGGCAGCGCAGTCTCATCTAGCTCAGAACTCCACTGGGTGGTAATCTAGCGTTCCCTTTTACATGTCAGCCATGAGGCCACCTACTTCCCCTCAGGATGGCAAGCCAGCAGTGGTCATTCACTCCCATCCTCACCAGCCAACTCTTGCAAGCACACGAGCAACAAATCAAACGCAAAGCACCTGAGATGTAGTTAGAGTTTTATGCCACTGTACCACATAGCAAGAACTCTAATCATTTCTAGTCTTTCCCCCTTGAGTGGTAGACTCAAGATCTTAGGCCAAGAGACTTTGAGGTGCTGCCCTTCCACCTTGCCTCCCTTGAGATACGGAGTATTTAGTCTCCTCCTTGTCATCAAGTCAGCCACTTCCAAGCTGCATTGCATCACTGAAATGAAATTCACTGTAGCACCCCTTAGTTCACTGTGGCAGGTTGGTTGGCTTTTACTTCCTACTTTCACTCAACAAAACTAGCCTGGGTAACTTACTTCATGCAACTGGACATTGGTCACTGAGTATCTTACTTATCCATGTCTGCAGGGAGGAATCTAACATTAGAAGAGCTTACAGTTTGATACTGTATCACTGTTGAACAATGTGAGCATATATGCACAGTTTTAGCTGATGTGTTTGCTGTGTGTGACCTCTAAGAGTGTGCTTCTGTCATTTTTTTTCTGTAGGAAGTCATTCAATTCTGAATATGATATGTTTGCATTCTAAGAGCTAGCTTCCCTGTCTCTTTGTTTCTTGCTTCCCTCTTTTCATTATGGAAATTACTTTAAACTACAGGATTTTCTGAGCATTTCTTCTGCAGAATTCAGATATTTTGAAGATTAATACAACATTCACTTAGATAACCTCGAGAGCTTGAATTACAGTGAACTGCATGGCCATTTCTACTCTTGTCTTTTTTATTGCACTATTATAGACATCAGTTGTGAGTGAGTGTTTCTCAGCAATTGTGCTGAAAAAAATATTTTGACAATGACAGATATGCATACATTTATGTGAAGTTCTCAGAATATGAACAGCTTGTATGACATTCCTGTTAACTAAATTCAAAAATAAGCACTTGAACAGTGCAGATCATACCTCTCAAGTGTACCTCATTACTAGGAATGTACCTCATTTGGGGTTTTAAAAAGTTCACATTCCTCGAAGTTCCTCAGTTCCACATTGAAAGACTCTGGGCCGGATTCACGATGGCTTGCACGGAGTCTACAAGTAGAGTAAGACTCCATGCAGCCATCATGTCCAACGAGCGATCCAGGAACAGCCTGTAGGGGCGTGTAAGAGAGCTCCTAAAACGTCTCCTACACGGACAGGGCTGGGATATGCAAATTACCTCACTTGCAGCTGAAAGGCATGCAAATGAGGTAAATTTGCGATCCAGGAAGCACAAACCTGTCCAAGTAGGAGACGTGTTAGCTGCAGAAATGTACTCAGTTGACAACTGAGTACCGTTCTGCAAATAGCACAATGGAGCCTTGTCAGCTCCAAATAAAGGTTGCATATGGTTGAGGAAGCATGCCAATGGTCAAATATACGGCCATTGGAAAGTTTTTCAGATGCCAAATTAAAATAAAAAGATTTTTTTTTTCGCCGATTTCCGATGTTTAAGCGTAGCGCAGCGCCGGGCAAACGGGGTGCGCTATAAAAATCATAAAATAAGACAATAAAAGCCACAAATGTGGAATTTATGAAAATTGTTAAGTGACAATGTAAGGGAATAGCAGGCTGAAGACAACATGGCCACCGAGTAGGGGTTGCTAAGGGAAGAAGCCCAGTCTAAGACTTGTAGCCAAGCATTAGTAAGCAATCCTATGCAAATGAGTGTTAGGACAGTGAATCACACTTTTACATAGCAAATGATCACAGTCAGTGGAGTGTAGGAGTAGGATATGGGGAGGAACAGAGTAGGAGATAGGTGACATCACAAGGGGGGTATGTATGAAAGTAGTGAAGCTCATTGGAGCACAGTGGCATGTGTTAGCTGTCAGTTAGACATCATGGAAAGAGGTGTGTCAACAGGTAGGCCAGGGAAAGCCAAGAAATGGAAGGTGTATACTGTGGATAACACCAAAATTTCTTGCTGAGCGGGTATGCGCGTGTGTGCACGCCTGTAAACTCGAGTAAGACAAAGTGCGCGTGTGGAAGCATGAGTGCGCGTGTTTAAGCTGCAGTAAGCATGTATAAGGCTGTTGGAAGACTTGTAAGCGTGTTTGCGCTGGTGTGCGCGCATTTTAACCTGAATAAACAAGTTTTAGTCTGTCTAAGCATGTCTAAGCATGTGTGCACGCGTGTGAGCTGCTGTGAGTGTGTTTCTGCTTGTATGCGCGTCGCTCCTCCGAGGAAACAGAAAGGAAAAAGGAAGCACAACAAATAGTAGGAAGCTACCAGGGAATACTAGTAGAGCTAGCAGGTGCAAACAATCAGAATCAGGCAATTACACAGGCAGAACACTAGCCCAGCCCAGCACTTAAAACTCTGCAAACAACAGTGCAGTTTGTTTCTCTCAAGAGACACTGCAACACTGGAGTAAGCTACTAGCAGTGAAAAATGAAAAAGCTACACTCAGACAAAAATGCTAGGGGCTGCCATTGCTGTTATAAGGTGACATATGCAACATGCTGAGGGTGGTGACATTGCAAATGCTGCCGGACAACCCACAGTGAGGAGACGGAGTAGAGTGTAAAGGCCTAGGGTCACCTACCAAGGGTTACATGAGCTGGAGATAGTGGAGCGCTATAGAGTGGACAGAGACCTCCCGCAGCAAATTGTTGAGCTGTGCAGGCCACGCATCACACACAGAACCAACAGAGGGGAACCCATCCCAGTGGAAACCAAGGTATGTGTTGGCCTAAGAATACTAGCAACAGGTACCTTTCAGAGACCAACTGGTGATATGATGGGGATATCACAGGCATCAGCATCCAGGGTACTGCACCAGTTCCTGGATGACATGTCAGCACATGTCAGTGATCATGTATATTTCCCCAATTCCCGTCAGGTATTGTCCAGCAATATGCATCTCTTCCAGCAAATAGCAGAATACCCTGAGGTAGTGGGTGCAATAGACTGCACACATATACGCATCAAAGCACCAGCCGGTGAGTGGGGTAGGGCCTACATAAACCGCAAGGGCTTCCCCTCCATCAACTGCCAGGTTGTGTGTGACGCCCAGGGCATAATAATGAATGTGTATGCTGGCTGCCCTGGAAGCTACCATGATTCACATATCTGGCATCTGACGCAGCTGTACCAGACATTTGCCAATGGGGACATCCCACATGGTCACTTAGTGGGGGATGCTGGCTATGCACTGGAGCCGTGGCTGATGACACCCATCAGAAACACACACACCTGAACAGGAACACCATAATGAGGCACACGCACAAACATGAAATGTAATCGAGCGTGTGTTTGGGTTGCTCAAGTCACGGTTCCGGTGCCTGGACACATCTGGTGGAGCCTTGCAATACTCACCAACTACATGTACCCAAATTGTCATGGTATGTGCTATGCTACATAATATGATTCTGTGAAAACAGCTGCAGCAGGACCAGCATAGGCCTGGGCCAAACAGCCCCCCACCAGTGCCAAGGCCATCACAGGCAGAGCGTGACTCAGAGGAGGAACAACCTGAGCCTGCCCCAGTAGGCAGAAGGAGGTGTGCCCAGTATGCCTTGGCCTTGGCAAAGAGGCAATGCATAGCACATACACTGGCTCAGTAGGAACCCTGGAAATGATACCTCTCTGACTCGCACATATAGTAAAACGGATGCCTAACTTGACACTACCTGTTTCCAAACATGTATAGGGAGTGCAGTATGTGCATCTGACAAAGGCAGCCCTGCAGCACCACCTGAGGCATGATTGTCATGTGTTAAGCAATGTAAGGTAGTGCTAAACAGCATTTACCACCATGTAGTATATGCAAACTTGATGACCTTGAGTATCATCCTACCCTCACCAAACATGAGGCCACAATATGAAGACAAGATGATAAATTACAACAATTGGCTTAAGTATTGGTGTCAGTGAAAGGGGATACAATGCATGTCAGCCTGGGATGACATGCTTGACAAGACATGATGCTTCGCTAGGGATGGATTTCACCTATCACCTGTGGCCTTTTGGATATTGCCAAAGGCTCTTGTCACCCCCATAGTGCCTTTTTTAGGTAAGACTCAAAACACAAACCCACCTCCATAGGTATCACAAGGGATAAGAAACCATAAGTAATGCTACTCAATGCCAGAAGTCTAAACTGCAAGATGCATGCACTCCAAACTCTCGTCAGCATGAAGAATGTTGATATCTGTGCAGTAACAGAAACCTGGTTCAAGGCTCCCAAGAGCACCCTAGCATTAACAGGTTACACCTTATACCATGCTTTACAGCTGCAAAACATGGAACAAACTACAAAAGGAGGGTGAGTATCAATATTTTTCAAAGATACCCACACCCCCAGGTTGGTGGCATAGCATGAAGCATCGGAGACTATCCATGTGCAACTAACAGTGGCTAAAACCGCCTTCCAGTTCATAGCCTGCTAAAGACCACCCTCCTAAACCCAGGAACCACACTTGGCTGACTGGAGAACACATGAAAATATGAAGGTCTCCCCAAACACCATTATATTGGGCAACTTCAACTACCCAAACATAGACTGGGAGCATTACCCTAGCCCCAACACCCTAGCCCAAAGGTTCCCAGAATTTATAAACCAAAATGCTATGAAACAACTTTCTACCACTCCCACAACAGGGGAAAACATACTGGACCTGATCATCACCAACATGGGGACTCTATGCCCAAGACCAGAAGTGTATCCCTCACTGGTAAGATCAGACCAGATAGTAATCTCACTGGATATTCACATCCCAATCACAGCCCATTGCCAGAAAAACAAAGTGAAAATTATTCACTAAAGCAAATGTCACACTCCTCAAAACTGAGATGGAATCCTTCACAGACCCTGTGCCTGTGAAAAATATGGCCCAGACCTCATAACCCTTTATAAACGCATTCTATGAACACCTTCAGGAATGCATGGATCATGCAATCCCAAATAAAACCAAGACCCAATCCTCCAAATCCAGGCATCCTGTCCGGTGGACCCCATCCACAAACAAACCATACAATACAAGGAGGAAGCTACTATATGATAGATCAAAATCCCAAAAAGGGAAGGCATCTCAGATCAGTATTATTGAAAAACTATGGCCACACATAAGATCGTCTAAGGCCAAAATTGTACAGGACACCAAGGATAATCACAAGGCATTCTTTACTTATGGTAGGAACCTGTATGGGAATCCCCAGATATGCTCAGAAGTAGTCCAAAACGACAAACAATACACCAAACCCACAGACATTGCCAACATCTGAGCTGACAGGTTCAGTGCAAACTCCCCCCCTCCCCACCAAAAGGGCAAATATCTATCCCAGCAGAGTGCTGGCCCCTGACATCGCAGATGCTCAGGTAACAGCCAGCCTCTCCAAAGCAAAACACACAGCATCAATGGGACCAGATGGTGTCCTGAGCTGTGTCCAACATGAACCCCAAGAAGAATTGAACACAAACATAAAACCACTGTTCAATCTCAGCCTTACCACAGGATATGTACCCAAAGAGCAGTGTACAGCAACAGTGGTCCCTCTCCACAAAGGTGGTGCCTCAATGGATACTGCAAACTATCGTCCCAGAAGCCTGACTAGCTTGGTCTGCAAAGCTATGGAAAGGATCATCATGGACCTCAGAAATAAACATATTGGGGACCTACAGACGCTGGATCCTACCCAGTTTGGCTTTGTTAAGGGCAGATCCTGCCTCTTAAACCTGGTTGAGTCATTTGAAACAGTCACCAAGGCCACTGACGAGGGGAAGGTGGTCCACACAGCCTACCTGGACCTTGCGAAAGCCTTCCATACAGTACCCCATTTGGTCATCATAGATAAGATCACTAGCTTCAATATAAACCCCTATGTCACTAGATGGGTTGCAAACTGGCTCAAGGACAGAACCCACATGGTGAGAAATGCTGGAGCCATGTCAGACCCCAAACCAGCTACAAGTGGCATCCCACAAGGCTCAGTCCTGGGACCTCCCTTGTTTGGCATATATTTCTCAGAAGTACAGGCCAACACAGAAGGACTGTTGGTGAACAAGTTTGCAGATGATTGCAAACTGGGCACCATAATCGACCGCCCAGCTGACACAAGCATCCTACAAAAGGGCCTCATAGAAACAGACAACTGGTGCCAGAGCCATGTCCTCAAGCAAAACGCAAAACAGTGTATAGTCCTTCCCTTTGTCAAAAACTAAGTGCCCACAAATTACCACATAGGTGGTAACCCATTAAGTATGGAAGAAGTGATAAGGGACCTGAGGACCCAAGCTGATAGCAATCCCTCAATCGATAACCACGTGGCCAAAGTGTTTAGAAAAACATTTCATATAGCCCACCTAATCATGAAGGTATTCACATCTACATCAGGGGAGGTCATCGTGCCTCTTAACTCATCCCTCATCAGGCCCATAATGGAGTACAATGCCCCTTGTGGGATATACCTTATCAGACATCTGCAGCAGCTGGAAAGACCACAAAAGTACCTCACCAGGAGGATCAAAGGGCTCAAACACATGCCATTCGCTGCCCAGTTAAAGAAACTGCAGCTCCACTCAGTGGCATACTGCCTGCCCAGAGGCAATCTGTGTCTTATGTATAAAGCCATGTTCAACCTGGAATCAATGGACATGCTGCACCTTGGAAAATCAGAATCCCATTAAGCTACACGCTCAAGAGACCTGAACCTCAGGACTGAAATAAATAGGACATGCTGGAGTGACAGATTCATAACCCAGAGGCTCCCTCCACTCTTGATTAAACCCCCACTCCAGGTTAGCCAGAGTCCCTCATTGACTTTCTTCAAGAGGAATCTTGATGAGTGGATGGGAGATTGTAGGTTTACCCTGGGTATCACTTCTATGTCACTGTTAGACAAAGGCACAGTATACTAATCTTGAAAAATGTCATGGCAAACTCCACTTAAAATGTGTGTTGAAAGCCAAACACACTCTGGCTAGGATTAAAAATGCCCTAGGGCAGATAGCCTAGTATGAACCTATGAACAGAATCACACACACCAACTAGTACAACTGTGGTCAATGTGGAGTAATGTTTGGCAATGTCCACACAAGTTGGTGAATACACAGCAATGTCGGACAAGCCTGGTTTAAGTAGGCCATAGCTGAACAAAATTCAACATGCTCATAGTTGCCCAACTGGTCCTTGACCAGTCTGGTCTGCTCAGTATGAACATTTAAAGCAGTGATGGGACTCAAACCCATGATACTGTGCACCATAGTGAAAGTACTGAACCACTACACCATGACAGTATTGAAGGGTTCAGCCAGTATGAGAGAATGTTGTCAAGTCTTTGCAAACTATCACATGGAAACCCTGCCGGCACAGCATAATCCCTGTTGAGTTATGACACAAAGGAGTCTGGCAGTAAGAACACAACATGACTTCCAACACACACAGTATAAATGTAAATATTGGTCATGTTCACACACAACCAGAAATGTAGTGGACTCTGGATCACAACATATGGAAAGGTCACACTAGGCATGCTCACACACTTGGATAAATGAGACATATGTCAGGCAACAAACCATGGAAAGCCTGAACTGGGCATGCTCACACACTTAGGCCATGTCTGAGTATAGCAGTCAGTCACGCATATCTGGCAGTTGTATGTGTTAAGCCAGGAACCTCCCACAATCCAGCAATCCACCCTGTGCACACAGTTAAATGACAAAAGACACATATATTAATATACTGGAACCCTGTTATGATCAAACATGTTACGCAGATACACAAGTTGTTCATAGAAACTGGGAAAGCTACGGCAATAAAGACCTGCAAACAATAGCAGCAACAAATATTGTGCATCCCGAACATAAACATAGGTGCAGAGGTCAATACTAGGCTGTCTGCCCTAGGGAATTCATAAGACTAGGCAGAGTGTATTTGGTGTCCACCTCCCCAGTAGAGTAGCCTACTGTGCCTCTGTAAAGTAGGTCACAGAAGGCACCCTTTAAGGCTAGTTTGCTGTGCCTCTGTAAAGCAGGGACACAGTGGAGATCCCAGGGGTGAATTTGCAATTTCCCATCTATGCGGCTGTATTTCGCTGGAAGAGGGTTGGCGAGGGGCTATGTCTAACTTTAATTGGGATTCAATTCCAGAGTGAGGGGAGCCTCTGGGTAATGAATCTGTCCCTGCAGCATGTCCTATTTATTTTTGTGCTGAGGTTTAAGTCCCTGGAGTGTGTAGCTCTAAGGGTCTTGGATGTTATGAGGTGGAGCATGTCCATTACTTCTGGGTTTGAAATGGCTGCGTACATCAGGCATAGATCACCTCTGAGTAGGTGTTAAGCAACTGAGTAGAGCTGGAGATCTTTTAGTTGAGCTGCATAGGACATCTGTGTGTAGCCCATGATCCTCTTGGGGAGATACTGTTGTGTTCACTGTAGTTGCTGCAGGTGTTGGGTAAGGTACACCCCAAAAGGGGCATTGTAGTCAAACATGGGCCTGATGAGTGACTAGTAGAGGGCCACAATGACCTCCCACGATCTACTTGTAAACACCCATGTGATAAGGAGGGCTATATAAAGGTCGTTGCAATGACTCTATCAATGTGATTAGCAAAGGAGAGGTTATTATCTATGTGGGTCTGTGGGATATTGCTCTGTTATGTAGTAGCTTCCTCCTTCTGTTGTACAGCTTATATATGGCTGGGGTCAACCAGACAGGTCTCCTGTTTTGGAGGAGTCATGGTTTTATTTGGGATAGCATGATCAGTGCATACCTGCAGGTGATCATACAATGCGTTTGTAAAGGATTCTGCAGATTGGGCTGTATTATCCTCCAGCACAGGGCCTTTGAAGTATTCCACCCCGGTCTTCACAAGTGCAAAGTCTGCTTTTGAGAAATTCTTTGCAGTGATTTCCTTGGCAGGGGGTGGGGATGGGATATGGATGTCCAGGGAAAGTTGTTTATGGTCTGATCTTAACAATGATGGTTCTACCTCTGGTGTGGAACATAGAGTCCCCATGTTGGTGATGATCAGGTCCAATATGTATTCCCCCTTGTGGGTGTGGTGACTGGTTGTGCCATAGCACATGGATTCACAAATTGTAGTGGCTGTAGGGTGATGTTGTTGAGGGCCTGAGTAGTATCCCCAGTCAATATTTGTGTACCTGAAGTCAATCACTATAATGGTGTGTGTAAAGACCTGCATATCCTACACTGTTCCAAGGAAAGCCAAGTGTGGTTACTGGGCATGGGGGGGGTGGTGGTTTGAACTACACACCAAACCAAAAGGCAGTTTTGCACAATGGTAGTTGTATATGTATGGTCTGTCATGCTTAGTGCAGTGGTACCAACCCAGAGGTGTGTGTATCTGTGATGTATATGGATACACCCCCTACTTGTGTTGTGTGTTACAAGTCCTGTGGTCATGAAGCATGCTATAGAACATAACCTGGCAGTGCCAGTGTGCATATGTGACCCTGAACTAGGCGTCTGTTAATGCACAGATATTGTTATCCCCCATACTGAGGGATAGTTAAAGATGTACCTTCCTCTTTGGAAAGACTGATGATGTCAGCACCCTATAAATACAGCAGGAGAAGGGAAATCATCCAGTAATGCGACTAGCATGCTGTGCTAATGTGTCTCTCTCAAGTATCATAACATAGTTAGGTAGGGGTTTGAATCCTGCAAATGCTGTGTGTGTGGGGGGGGCATAGGGGTGTGTATATATGCAATTTTCTGTGAAAGGAATGGCCTTTTTGAAGACTGGGATAACACACTAAAAGATGTACATTGCTCTTTGGAAAGACTGATGATGTCAGCGCTCTATAAATACAACAGGAGAAGGGAAATCATCCAGTAATGCGAATAGCGCAATGTGCTAATTCGTCTCTCTCAAGTATCATAACATAGTTAGGTAGGGGTTTGAATCCTACAAATGCCATGTGTGCGTTTGTCAATGTGTTGTGAGTTTTGCTTTTATTATTGTAGGACATATTATTATAACAGTAATTCCAATGCACACATCAGGTATGTGTGTGCCACATACAGATATGTACCTGTGACCTTTAATAGTTCCTATGTGTGAAGCCTGCCCCATATGAATACAGTTGTTACCTTTGCCAGCATGTGCCGCAGCTTACCAAACCTTAGGCCATACATGTATGTTGGTGACAATGCAGGCTACTGCAGTGATCTGTGTCCTAGGCCAACTATGTGACACACACCCATGAAAGCTTTGATAGATTAATGTGAGTGAGGGTTCATGTCTGGAGTATATGTCAGACATGTTAAAACACAGCAAAGTCTGTGAGTGATGGACACCCAGTGTAGGTCTATGGCAACTGTCGCCGATATGCATACAGACACCTTCTTGCTTAGGTGATACACCGAGGGACTGCAGAATACCTTTGGAAATGTGAATATCACAGGAAAGACAAGATAACACTTGTCCACATGTACACACCATTACCCGTTCTACATGATGGGTGCTACCACCTACATGGTACTGTTGGAATATTATGTTAACTACATGCTGATGCCAATGCCACAGTTGCGTTACAGCAATACAGCATGGCTTGGACAACAGGTATCTGTCCGTATGATACCCTTGTGGTGGTTAGGTGTGTCATGTGTAGAATGCATTGTAGGCCACTGTATGTATTTGCAGTCGTGGATGGACATATCCATAGTGTGTTGGCATGTATGTGAGACTGCTATATGCCAAACAGTATTGTTCCCAGGGATGTGTGGGGCTCAGTAAGAATGGCTACTGGTACAGTGTAGTACTGCAGGGGTATCACTGACACCAGGTTCCTACATCTGTGTATCAGTTGAGGAGACACCATGTAATGACCACTGAATGTCAGGCTATGTAAGCTGTGTATACTACCAGAATGCAGACCATTGACATTTGGAAACCGTATCGCCCACAGCATACTGTCAAACCATGTCATGTTCCATGCTAACCATGTTCACAAATGTACACCTGCAACTCAGTGCTGCAAACATCACACATGTACTGTCCACACCCCAACACATGCAGGCACAGGTACACACAACAGCCATGTGGCACATGTGCAGACAGTACACTTTGGGAATTAACACTGGTGTATACAAAACTGCAATGACAAACATAGGTAATGCATCATGCATGCTTGAATATACCCACAACATCATTACACTGTACTGTTAACAACATGATAATATTACTAAAGTGCTATGTAGTCACCCTGTGCATCAGCACCATGCTACCCTCTTCCTGCATCAATGTTACAGATGGCAGGAGGTGGCACAGTTTCATCATATGCACAGGGTGTGTACTTGGTTTGCCAGAGTCTGCCATTGACACATCCAATTGACATGTATGTGTGTGTGTGTGTGTGTTAGTGAGGGACAACAGTACAACATGGGGCAATGTTGCTGCAATGTTTGTGTGTATGTGTTAGCCCTAGGTGTTAGCATTATGTGTGGTTGTATGCATGCACACAGTTCCACCACGTGGCTGCCATATACGGGTGTTTGTGGATAGTCACAGACTGTACCTGCCAGTTCATACAGGTCACTGTCTCTGGCCATGGACACGGTACCTGCGCCTGGCAGGGGTGCTACGGACAGTATCAGGTACTAAGCCAGACTGGGTACTGGCATCAGAAGCAGTGAGTTGTTGACTGGACACATGTCCCTGCTGGGACTGTCCAGAGCCACGTGCACGTGGTCTTCTAGGATGATCTAATGACAGCACAGACCCAGCATTGCTGGGGCTGGTACTGGCACTATGGGAGCGGCTGTGGGTTTCTTGTCATCCGCGATGACTGCCAGCTGATAATGTTGCTGGCATACATCCACGTTGATGCCTCAACCGTCCTGCACTGTCCTGGCTCCTGGACATGTAGTTGTGGAAGAGATCTAATGTGTCCCCCCAACGTCTATCAATAACCTCGCTGATGTTACGGATGGCAGACGCAATGTCACACATAGTGTCATTCATAGCGGTGTGATGTGCTCTAAGCGCCCTCAGACCCTGTCTGGTGTACCGTCCCATACGTGACTGTGCCTGCATTAAAGCCCAGAACATAGCTGAGGTTGAAAGACCTCTGTGGGCACGTCTGACAGGGGCAGTATGACCACGGATGCTCCCAAGAGAACCCCTGGACATCTGCCTGTGTGGTACCATGTCAGGAATCTGGCCATGGCTGCTGTGAGGGGATGCATGTGCCAATGATACCACACTACCCTAGTCAATGCCCACTGTATGCTGTCCCTCAGCTAAGGACATTGGTGACAATGGATGTATTGGCAGGATGACTGTGCGCATTGATGGGGTTGACTGCTGTGTAGTGTCAATTGACTGACCAACAACAGACCTTGTCACATCTACCTGTGCCATTACACATGTATCATCATAATCACTATCCCCAGCAGTGGCTTCTGGTTCCCTGCTGCACTCCATCAGAGCAACATTAGAACCTGTGAGAGGAAGATAGGAAACACAGTTTACAAATGTGTACACGATATTAGCACACATGCACACAGGTGCACATGCACACAGGTGCACATGCAAACATGCACACAGGTGCACAGGCACACATGCACACGGGCGCACGGGGGCACATGCACACAGGCCCACAGGCACACAGGCACACAAGCACACAGGCACACTCCTCAGTACAGCAGATACAAACACAGACACACCTGCAATCCAACACATACACAATACTGTTTTAGGGTGGGTGACAGTATTACAAGGAAAAACATCACTGCACACGTGTCAGCATGCAGATTATGTGTTGCACAGGAACATGCAGTGCAAGTGTAGATAACCCTTGTTAATAACAGTATACGTGTACTTGATGCTTGTGTGTAGTTGTTCAGTGATTGTCTCCACCCTGGGACACAATGTGTACAAGGACATAACAATGTTGTGCAAGTGTTACAAGCTGTGGGTGCATATATTTGCACACACACACACACACACACACACACACACACACACACACACTCACACACACACCACATGGTGGTGCTACGCAATGACTGCTATGTGTACTTTTGTGGTCAGCGGAACTGGATGTGGTGTAGTAACATGAGCCATGATCAACATGCTTCTTGTGGTCAGTCAACAATAATAATGTGTGCCAGACAGGCAGCTAGCATGCTGTACCTGACGTGCAGTAACATGACTACATCCACAATTACACAGCCACTTGTTACATGGGTTTGTAAGGTGGCCAATAGTTAGCATTGCCTAACATGAATGTATTATTTGTTCAAGACTGTTGCACAAAGACATGATAGGCCTCTACCCCTCAGGTATATTATGTGTGCTGCGTAGATGATAAGTGGGATACTGAAGGGTGGCCATACAGCAGGTGTCATAATTGGACACGTGTAGCAGGCTAAGGTGTAGTGTGTATGCCAAACATGTGTGTGTTGTGTACATGTGTATCAGGTATGCCTATACAATGTCCAGTACTGTGTTGCCACACATGTGTCATGCTCTGTGTATTGCATGTGAGTGAGGCAGCTATTGAGAATAATGGGATATGCATAGTCTCAAAGCAAACATGCACAGCATGCATTATGCATAGGTGTGTTACATGTGCACAGACTACACCTCCATATGACATGCACATGTCATTAGCAATAGTACTGTTATTACACACTCACCAGCATGGATTGGCTGCCTTGCTGTCACTCCAGAGGGACCTGCAAAAATAGGAGAGTGATTGCCAGTGGCCACAACTGTGCCATTGATACTGTGAGTATGATAAAGTACAGTAGTACAAGAGGTGGCTTTCACAGGTGTACAGATTATGCTCAGAATATCAATCTTGCAGAAGAATAGGCAGGTTAACAGCTACACGGACAGTACACATCTCACACATGCATAAACTACCAGTACAGAGAACAGTCAACTACAGATATGGCATGTTACCTGCACGCTCCCTTTCAACATGCTGGGTGGCTCCGGCCTCCATGATGACACATGTTTGTGGATGTTGCTGTTGTTGGCCTGGAGCCACAACACTTAGGAGGTGCTCCTCCACACTGGTGAGGGGGGGGGATAGGTACCCCACCGCCTGTGGCAAGCTGTTGTCTGTGGATATCAGATGCATGCTGCTGGACATGTCTAATTAAATCACTGCAGTGATGGCGTACCTGCTCATATGTCCGGTTATGCATGCCTATATCATTTACCCGACGGACAAGATCTTGCCACAGTGCAGCCCTCTCATGCTGGTTCTGGCTGGTCCTGGAAAACAGCACACAGTAATTCTGCACCAGGCTCTGGTGGATCTCCTGATCATCTGCTGCTGTATAAGGTGGGTTTCGCTGATGCACCATCACCCTGGAAGGAAACAAAAATATGTGAGCAAGTCATGTGGCACACTTAATATTCTAATGTACTGATATCACTTAACTGCCATATATAGCATCTGTCTGTCTATCAGGGGATACTCATGTTCGATACCACATATCAGTGCTCAGCCCACAACTGTCTGACAGTGCCTGCCACACTCCATACAACAAACTAGTATACACAAGCACTCGGCACACTGTGTGGGATACAATGCACAACCTCACACTGTGGGTATGTTTCAAGCTAATGGATGAAGAATATTGTCATCCCATGCAATGAATGCAATGCACATTTACAGTTTCAATGGTAATCCACCCTAGTCTTTGATGCCATACCCCTACCTGACATATGTGCACAGTTGTTACTATAGCCAGCATACTGCTGTCATAGAGTATACATGCTGCCAGGTACACACACATACCCTGTAACACACATGTGATTGCAGCCATGGTACAGACATCATTACACACACACTACACATACATACAACACACACATGTATGACAACACAGATGAGCATTAACTGTGTACCTTATAGTACTGTGTGCCCCTACTTACAGATACCTATGCATTAGGTATGTAATCTGTGCAGACTACAGGAAACACACCAGACAGTGTTACCAGGGAATGTGAACATACACCATACTGTAGTGTTTAGGCCTACAACATCAGGTAGTACAACAGTTCATATGTGAGATGGATTCAACAGCAGTACCACTTACTGAGCATACATGTATTGCTTCTGCCTACGATGGGACACCGCAGTCGTACACAGGGAAGTACGGCACAACATATGCCAATCTACTATGTTTGCATCCCGATAACTGACACATCTTTCTCTGGCCTCACACCAAAAACACCAACTACCATGACAGACACAAACTCACACTAAGCTATCACACCTTTACAGACCTTGAACACAATCAGTGTCACACTCATTCAACGTCACATAGCTGGTATTACACTGAGTACATGTGTGTGTGCATTGTGTCATAGGTAGGTACTATGCTATTGGCCCTGGGCCTAGGGCAGCCTAGCCATATGCTACCCTGCCCTTTGGGACACGTGTAATGTGATTTTACTTGCTCTTGTGAAACGGTTACACAGAGGTGACTCACAGGGCATATTACCTATCTCCATAACATTCATCAGGGGTATGTATGACATCTACTAATAAGGAGCCTTGTTTGTAAATGCTGGGTGGTTTACTCCAGGGTATGGCATATTTGTGTATAGAAACCTGTACCTCCAGCATGTGCTGTTTAGTGCAGTGACAAGGATTAGGGCCCTAGGTCATGTAGGCTGGACAGATTGTGAGGTGTTGCCATGGTGGTTGGCCAACTGGTATGGGTGTGACATAACTGTGTATGTCCAGCAGTGGTAACCTCTCTGTAGGAAGTATGCAAGGCAGTCTAATTGTGGTTTTGAGAGTCAGTCTGCATAGGAAATGTGTTTGAGGGCATTATCAGTCTTTGTTAGGTATGTCTGTGGCCTTTCCACTTGCTGTAGTTCTCATGGGAGGTACATACTGCATATGACATTGTGAGGTGTAGAGGGGTACAATGACTTACATTTCCCTAGCTGACACACCTTTTGTGATGACACGTACCATGTACAGGGATTACAAGACTAGTGTGCCACTGTAGATATCAAAGGGGAGGCTATTGTACACCTGTGTCCCATGTTCCCTTCTGACACCTCCAGTGGTAGGCGGGCAACCACCTATGTGGTAGTTAGTGGGTAACATGTTTTGGAATGGGGTATGGTACTGCAGTATCAACAATGGTGTTCAGTCCATGCCTTGGTCACCATGCACCTGTTGCAGAACATCTGCCCCCTTGTCCCCTTCTCTCACTCTCTCTCTTTATATATATCTATATATATATATATATATATATATATATACACACACTTCTAAACATCCATTGCTGTACATATACATGCACATGTAGGCACATAGACTGCCAACCTTTCATGGTGAGAATATCACTTCTGAAACAGTTGTGAGACATGCCATTCTGTAATGATATTGCACAGTGTTGTGCATAATGCATTATGCTGTCCTCAGGCCGTATAGCTGTAGCAAACCTCACTGGCTTAGTCCCACAGAAGTTCACCACCACATGACATATACCTGCACTGCATGCTGTTTTCAATGCCACACACTACAACCTACATTGATATGTGCACATAGCAACTTTCAACTACATATGTATGTCCAACCTTCACTAACAGTTGCAGTATGTCCCTTGCCCTATGCACATCTGCATATACATATAGATACAGACTGCTCACACATATGGAGGGTTCACAGTATGTAGATTATTAGATTATGTAGTTTACATTACCTTTGTCTCTGACAGCTTTTTTCTGCTGGCTTGCTGGCTGGCTTGCTTTTTATTTATTTTTTTTTTGGACTCTGTCTCTGTCTCTCTCTCTCTCTCTCCCTCCAGTTGCTGCAATTATATTATTGCATGTGTGGATTGGCAGTACAGGCTGCTTTTGTAGGTATCTTCACATGTGCATGTGATGGCCTCTGCACCAATTGGTGGCCAGCATTTAGTAATTGCATGCAGCTTGCTGTGTGTTAATTGCAGTTCTCACTGTGATTTCAGGACACTGCTATAAAATGATAGGTTAGGTAGGCATAGGCCTTTCAGTTTTGCAAGGTGGGGACCATGCTGGTTTGCTGTGGACACTGTTGTGTGAGTCAGAAGGTTGGTATATCTCTCATATCTAACGCTGTGTTGTAGCCACTGAAATGCATGTTGTACTGAAACCTGACTGTTGCTTCTTCCAGTTCACTCTTCTCAGTGTGTATGTTAACTCGCACCTGCTAATGCTAACACTGTTTATATGGGAGTATGTACTTACCTGTAAGATTTGAGAATTAACTGGCATACAACAGTAGTTCTTGCAATGTGTTGCTATGGCTTTTGTATTTTCCCTTTACATTCACTCCTTGAATGCCTGATATTTGTCTTTACTGGAATGTCTTGCTATGGCTTTCCTATTTTCCATTTACATTCACTCCTTGTAATGCATGATATATTTCTTTCAGCACTAAGTTCTTATATGTTTGCTGTGGCTTGGTGGCACTTCATGCAGTCTGGTGAGCCCAAGGACTAGGGTTTGACACTTACAGGGGTATTTTATTTTGCTGCTGAGCAGTACTAGGGCCTTGTCATACAGAGTGAATAAGGCACTTTTAAACAGTTGTAAGCAGGAAGTCAGTGGGGACACCACCTAGGGATGTGCAGGCTGGGTGGAGGGAAGGTCCATAGCTGCACATTTCTTTAACTGCAATAGCTGTACATATGTTTGACATTTGCTGTGACATTTGAAACCTTCCACTCATGAGAGAGGGATGAGGACAACTAAGTATATTGTACTAACAATTATGAATATCAGGCACATGCAGTGCTTGTGAACTGCTATACTGTCATTAAAATGTTAGATGGCTACATCTTTTGATATTTCTGTGTTGTACTCCTACATGAGGGCATGCTTGTGGAAGTAGTTCTACAGCTATTCGCAGAGTATGTAACAGAAGACAGGCTGATATGCCTGTGTGTTTCTGACACTTGCAGGCCTCAGATACTCTCAGGTATATATTTGACCAGCCTCAGGGAAAGGTACATATCAGTGGGATACACCCGTGATATATTTCAGATATTCTACAGTTGTGACTGTGGGGTATTTTGAGCATATGTATTACTACATCATTTCTGACATGCAAGTAGTGCCTACTTTAACTTATTGACAGTTACCATTACGTGGGATTCCCCACCTTTCTGCCTACTGCTAGTACATTTCACAGGGAGTCAGTGGGGCACAGGTAACAGTTGTTTGAAAATCAGGGACATCCCTGTAAATCAGTCACAGTTGGGAGGTCTAGCCTCTTACCTATTCAAATATGGTGGTGTTTACCCTGCTCTGATACTGTGTGGGGTTTGTAAGGTGCTACTGTAACATTATTACCTACTAGCATGGCTGTTTCTCTTCTTACACTAATGTAATGCAATTCCACAAGAATTGCCAGTAAAGATACAGAGAACAAGCTTTGTGTAATGGCCTTCCTATTTTCCCTTTACATTCACTCCTTGTATTTCATGATATATTTCTTTCAGCACCAAGTTCTAGTATATCTGCTGTGGCTCAGTGGTAATTCATGCAGACTAGTGTTTCCAAGGTCCAGGGTTCGAGACTGACAGGGGTATTTTATTTTGCTGATGAGCAGACTACAGGCCTTGTCATACAGAGTGACTAAGGCACTTTTACGCAGTTGTAAGCGGGTTTGTGTGACGCTTAGCTATGCTTATCTATGCTTAGCTAAGCGCACACAAGCGCACACCCACTGACTACTGCTTAAAAGTGCTTACTCCCGCAAACACCCGCGCTATTTTCTTTTAAAGAAAAGAAAATGGGGAAATAGGGGGCACAAAGAGGGTAGGACAGTAGGAAAACAAGCTTGGGATGTGCAGGAAGGATGTAGGGAAGGTCCATAGCTGCCCATTTCTTTATTAGCAACAGCTGTGCATATGTTTGAAATTTGGTGTGAAATTTGAAACCTTCCACCCCTGAGAGAGGGGTGAGGACAACAAAATATGTTGTACTGCCAATTAGAATTATCAGTTTACATGTCCAGCGGACATGTGTGCAAATTGGGTAGCTATATATGGGGCGTAATTTTTTTGTGGGAACAGAGTGCCCTTTTTTATTTTTTTTTCAGGTGAGAGTGGAATGTGAGGTACAGGAAGTAGGTATATTTGGAGAGATAGGTTGGGGAGGTTAACAGACAAGACAAACAAGCCGCATACAAGGGCAGAGTATGACACATGGGGGGGAAACACAATTGACGGGGATGGATGTTTGGATATCGGAGCCCATGAGCCCACAGATGGCAAAAATGGAACTGAGATCCCCACCCATGGACAGTTAACACTGCGCCTTCCCAGCCCAGGCCAGGGCTGTGCTGGGGGCTGGATAGGACGGGCAGGCACACCCGTGAGTTGCGCCACTCTCGCCTCGAGCTGGCATAGGGGATCAGTCACAGAACGCCTGATCTCACTACACACCACAGACCGGACCCTATGGAGGGTGAGTGGAGGCTCTCCTCCAGCCACGCTTGCAGAGGGGGGGGGCGAGCTCTATCCCCTGCAGCACTTCCACCCGAAGGTGGCACAGGGCCACTGGAGGAGGAGGCCCCGGCCTGGGCACTGGTGCCAGGTGCAGTCGCCAGCTGAAGTGGGTCCGCTGGAACCCGCCTTCCCTGTTGTCCTATGTTTAGCAGTATTTTATGGAATTTTGGGTTAGTAACAAACAACGCCATTAAAAATTAGTTGTAACAGCATGCATCAGTATTCCCATTAACCAAACACCCTTGAATTCCGAACATTGAGCAGCAAGCATAACACATGCATATTTAGAACAAAAGTGCACATTCCAACAGCATGCAGGGTTGATTGGTGGCAACAGGCCATCAGGTTTGGATATGTGAACAGGGCACATGCATCAACGTACATGCAGATATGTATGAACCAACAGGATAAATGTCCATGGGAATTAATTGTGAATACACATATCCAGCTTGGTGTGGAATGGCATAATTTGTGAAAATAGGGTAGGGTGGAGAAATATTACATTAACAACTTACACTACCTATACATATACTGTACATTCCTAGTAGATGCAGATATATATCCCCTACATGTATTAGTACAGTTTTCTGTATGTAACCTTAGGAATGTTGGTGATGGGGATTTTACTGCTACATTAATATACATTCCATTTTTATTCATATATGTTCATATCTGGCTGTGTTCAGGTACAACATCCTGCTACATTTGATTTATATGGGTCTAGACAACTGTGGATGTTCAGCATTTCATACAACCATACTATCTCCATAATGCAAGGGTACAGTAACATATCCAAATTGTGGGACGGACACAGTCCAGGTTCTGTATTTTATTTAAGACATTACACTCTTTGGTTGTGGCTGTCTCATTCATTTCATTATGTAGTGACTGCAGTATACCTTTATTCCAGACTTATTACAGCTTTCTTGGTAGCTTCAAACTGTCTTTCTCACACTCTCTCACTTATTTTATATTTACATTTCAGAATGGTACTTAATTCTAGGCTTTATTTACATTTATTACTGGGTTACAACAATCCTTTCCAGCTGACGCACTTATTTCATATGGCAGAATTTACAAGGATGTATTCAACACTTGTCTATCCTTTGTTGATTGATTACCACTCATTTTCAGGCTGAAGCAGTTATCTGATATTACAATACAGGTGGAAACTCTATTTGAGATTTGTTTAATCGTTATTACTGGATTGCAATGCACTCTTTTCCAGGCTGCATCACTTATCTAATCTTACAATACTAGCAGAATCTTTATTCTAGGCTTATTTCACCTTTATTACTGGGTTACAACACTGAACTCTTTTACAATCTGTCTCACTTATATTCTATAACAATACCAGCTAAATAATTACTAACCTGCCTGGTGGTGCAACCTCAGCAGCCTATCAGCATAGCCTCACGATTCATGGAACTAACACCTGCAGCTGTAATATAAATGAAGGAATATTGGAATATACATCTCCATACTATAGGCTAGGATAGCATTTCTTACATACGTAATTACATGGATACTTACTCAGTAGTGGGGCATGGGGCATTGGGCATTTGGCGGGCCTCCTCATTCCAATGGTTCAGTTGGTCCTCCTTACATCGCTTCAGGTCCGCATGGAGGTGACGGACCTGTTCACCAGTCCTTGGAATGCCTGTGGCACTGGTGAGGTCATGTGCCAATCAGTTCCATGCCTCTGCCTTGTACGCTCCCCATTGAACCTGGCCCTGCATGAGTTGTGCTTCATGATCATGGACTAGGAGCCAAACCTTATATTTTGACTCCTCAACACCCCACCTTTGTGCTCTAAAGTGATTTCCCTCTCCTGCACCTGCCATCCTGACTGCAAATGGGTACCACAATCAGTTATGGTGTGCATTCCCGCCTATGGTGCTTATATATGCTGGTTTTCCCGCACTTATCTGTGATTGGCCATTTTGGATATTTATCAGCTTAAAGCAAACCTGCTTTGTCATGGTTCTATCTTCATTCATTCCTATATATATGCTAATACTGTATTTCTCAGTACAACTGTCATGGCTTAGTGGTTCAGTACTTTGACTATGGTGCACAGTATCCCGGGTTTGACCCTTGGCATTGCTTTTTTTATTTTACTACTGTCTAGACAGGCTAGGAGGTGTGTCTGTGTAAAGGCAGCTTTGATACAGCTTGCCCAATGTTGCCCGCCGGTAAGCTGGTTGGCGGGCTGCGCAGCTCCACATAAACGGCTTACGCTGGGTAAAGCGTTATTTAGCTATGAGCACTCATACTACACTGGGTGAAGTGCTGCTGAGCTACGGGCACTCATATTAAGCTTGTTAAAGCGCTGCTCACCTCCAGGCACTCATATTAAGCTTGTTAAAGCGCTGCTCACCTACGGGCACTCATATTCAGCTTGCTAAAGCGTTGCTCAGCTATGGGCAATTATAATCCTTTTTTTATAAATTATTCTGTCGGAGTTCTTCACAAATACATGGCCCATTTCATTACATTTTACTTAAATTATAGTTTTTATATATATATATATATATATATATATATATATATATATATATATATATATCAGGGGATTGTTTCATACTTATTTAAATAAAAATGGTGAATAATGTTGTGGGGGCTCGAACTGTGACTACCTCCTCTTTGGCCAATGTCTCTACCGCTACGCTATTGCTACTTGGCTTAATTTGCATATGTAGATCTTATATGCTTTTCAATGTCTGCTAACTGTGGCTGAGTGAAGGGCATACCCATGCAAATGAGCGCAAATGCAGGCAAACATTTTTGAAATTATAAAAAAAAAATGAAACTGCTATTTTTACGTTTTACACATTTTCAGTAGGGTTTAGCCTGTGGGGATGTGTGGTGTTGTGTTCCTTGATATTTCTAAGGACTCGCTCGTGGGTGTTTACTTTCAGGCCTCTGACTCTTCTGGGGACATGTCCCTTTGCAGTACTCGGCATTCGGACACGCCCCCTACTTTCCTACACGGACCGTGTTAGCCTAGGGTATGATTCAGCATGCCCTCATGAATATGCATGGCATGCTGACGTCATACCGTTCAACTGCAGCCTCCGAGTAAGACATATTAAGTCTTAGACGGAGGTTTCGTGAATCCGGCCCTCTGTCACACATTCAGTGTTAGGAATTTTTTAAGTGAAATCCATTGTAAATAGAAATGAATCATATTAATTCATTAAAAGATCTTTTTTATAAGTAAAAACCAGCATATTTTAACCATCCTATGACCTTACTAGTTGAAGTTGTTAGTAAGCCATTAGTATGTCTTCCACTTTTTGCCCATTTGTTCCACATTATGAGGACTAGCGTTCCACATTTTGCAGATGAAAGGTTGAGAGCTATGGTGCAGATCAAATAAGAGCCCTTAATTATTTATTTATTTTTACTGTTTCGGGGGGGGGGGGTATTGACCTTATACCTGTCTCTGCAAGACTGTCTTTGATTAAAACAAATCATGTGACTTTATTTATTTACATACTTATTATTTTTCATTTCTTGACCGGGCAAGTGGACTAATTAAAGACCTTTCAGCCATGATCAAGGTCATAAAGCAGTAGAAAATCGTGCACAGTTAAAAACTGTTAAATAAACAAATATTACAAAGAATGCTGACTAGAAGGTAGCAGAATACAAAAATCCATGCTACTGATTCTGTTTTCGTAATTAGTGATGATGGTTACTCTCAGGCTGGTTGTATACTAACAATAAAAGATGTTTCATTGGTGTTATTCCCTCCCCTTTGCATACCCCCACTGACCATCAGGTATGCAGTACCATTTTGATCTAA